>NC_092871.1:54401055-54407691 GCF_032062135.1 Pyxicephalus adspersus | reverse complement strand
ATCTCAAGGAGGACGTCTGGGACCGGATTTTAAAAGGTGAGTACGTGGACATTTTTACCCTATTGCCTTTGGAAAGGTTTAATTTGGATAAGAGTGTGGGTGGGGAAGGACGTAAGGAGGAAAGCGAGTTGCAGCGGCATAGGGTAATCCCGCGCACGTTTATGAATTGGATGCAGGCATTTAGTATTTTTGCGACTGTGGTGGGTGAAAAACAGCAGGATTTATGTGCTTCGCTGTTTTGTTATTTAGACACAATTAGGGAAGCACACAGAATGTTTGGAGGAATTGCTTGGTTGCGCTATGACGAGCAGTTCCGACAAAGGAAGGCGGTGCGGCAGTCGTTGCGCTGGGACCATAAAGATATTGGGGTTTGGATGAAGTTGATGTCTGGCCCTAGGTTTGGTAGGGGGGGGAGGGAAACGCAGTTTTTTCCAGGAGGGGCCGGCGGTCAGCCAGCAGCTGGGTCGCCGGCCGGGAGGAAGAAGGGACTTTGCTGGCTCTTCAATGAGGGCGGATGTAAGTTTGGGGGGGTTGCAGATTTAAACACGAGTGCTCGGGATGTGGTGGCAGTCACGGACTCTCGCGTTGTTTCAAAGCAGGGGCTGTCCGGGGAGGTGACGGGGGTGGCAAAGGGGGTGACGCCAGTGAGGGTAGAAAAGATGCGCCCCTTTTTAGGTAGGTACCCGGATAGGGAAGAAGCTAGGGTGTTGGAGGCAGGCTTTTCAGAAGGTTTTTGGATCCCGAGTGTGATCAAAGGGGTTCCGCGGGAATCGCGCAATTTGCAGTCGGCTTTGCGGCATGCGGAGGTGGTTGCAGAAAAACTGGCGAAGGAGGTAAGTTTAGGGCTGATGAGTGGCCCATATCGAGAGCCCCCGCTGGAGGGTTTGATTGTGTCACCGTTGGGGATTGTGCCTAAGAAGGGGCCAGGTAAGTTTCATTCATCATTTGTCTTTTCCGCCGGGGGAATCGGTGAATGATGGGATTCAACCCGAGGCTTGCGCAGTGGTTTATACTTCTATTGATGCGGCGATCTCTTGGGTAAGTAGATATGGGCGGGGTGCTTTATTGGCTAAGGCCGATATTGAGGCGGCCTTTCGGTTGCATCCGGTTCATCCGCAGTGCTTGCGTTTGTTGGGGTGTAAGTGGGAAGGGGGTTATTTTGTTGATCATTGTCTACCGATGGGATGTTCCATTTCTTGCGCTTTATTTGAGAAATTTAGTTCGTTTTTGGAATGGGTGGTTAGGTCGGTGGCGGAAGTGGATTCGGTTATTCATTATTTGGATGACTTTTTGATGATTGGCCCGGCTGGGAGCGTGGTGTGCAGGGTTCTGTTGGCTACCCTGCAACATGTGGCGGAGAAGTTTGGGGTGCCATTAGCGGCGGACAAGACTGAAGGGCCTGTGACGGTGTTGACGTTTCTAGGAATTGAATTGGATACGGTAGCCATGGAAAGTCGGCTGCCGTGGGACAAGTTGGTGGATTTGAAAGCTGAAGTGGCAAGGGCAAGCGGGAGGCGGAAGATGCGCTTGAAAGATGTTCAATCCCTGCTAGGCAAACTTAACTTCGCCTGCAGGGTGATTAGGATGGGCAGAATCTTCTGCAGGCGTTTGGCGGCTGCAACAGCGGGAATAAGAGGGCCGTCGCATTTTGTTCGTTTATCCCGGGAGGTGAGAAATGACTTGGAGATTTGGAAGATATTTTTGGAGTCGTTTAACGGTAAGGCTTTGTTGTTGGAGGGGCCGGTTGAGGCGGTGGATCTTGAATTTTTCACGGACGCGGCAGGTGGTTCTGGGTTTGGGGCATATTTCAGAGGTAAGTGGAGCGCAGGGGTATGGCCTAAATCTTGGGTGGAGGGTGGTCTGGTGAAGGATTTATTGATCCTTGAGTTGTTTCTGATAGTGTTGGCTATTGAATTATGGGGGGAGGAGCTGGCCAATAAAAAAGTTCGGTTTTATTGCGATAATCTCGAGTGGTGCAGGCTGTGAACAAATTTTTGGTTTCCTCAGTGCAAGCAGTTAGGTTGATGCGGCATTTGGTGCTCTGTTGTATGCAACATAATATTTTTGTCTTTGCACGACACATTCCTGGGGTGTACAATGCCATTGCTGATGCTTTGTCTCGTTTGCAGTGGGACAGGTTTCGCATATTAGCACCAGAGGCGGAGCGATGCGGTTGCCCGTGTCCAGAGCAGTTATGGGACATTGCGTTGGGATCTTAGGAGGTTTGATTCAGCGGTCGGTGAGTGAGCGCACCTGGGTGGCATACTCCAGTTTGGGGGGACTGGGAGGCTTTGTGTGAACAGCTGGGGGTTTTGGGCAGTGAAGCGGACGCAGTACATGTTTTGTTATATTGGTTGGTCTCCGAATTTTCTCGGGGTGTATCAGTGGCTGCGGTTAATAGGTTGTTGGCGGGAATGGTGTTTTGGTATAAGTGGCAAGGTTGGCGGGATGTGACGAAGAATTTTATTGTGCGGCAGGCCTTGAAGGGATACAGGAAAGGTTGCAGGGTTTAAGACAGACGGAGACCGGTGTCCTTTGAGTTGTTACAGAGTTTGGTGGGACAATTGGGAGTGGTGTGTAACAGTGGGTTTGAGCGGGTGTTGTTTACAGCGGCATTTTGTCTAGCATTTTTTGGGGCAATGAGAATAGGGGAATTGGTGAGCCCGACGAGGTATGTGTCTGGGGGCGTTTTGGCGGAGGATGTGGTGTGTTTGGGGGATGAGGTGAGTATGCTGATTAGGCGTTCTAAGACGGACCAGAGCGGAAAAGGTCTTATGGTGAGGGTCTTTAGACTGGGTGAGGGGTCCAGGGTTTGCCCGGTGGAGGCGGTGGAGGCATTACTGAAGGTGAGGGGGATGGGGGAAGGCCCACTGTTGTTGCATGCGGATGGAACTTTTCTGTCAAGGTTTCAATTTATTGCAGTCTTCAGAAAATGTTTGGGATTGTTGGGTAAGGATGGGGAAGCCTTTTCTTCCCATTCCTTTCGGATTGGGGCTGCTACAGAGGCAGCTAGATGGGGTTTGGGGGAGGCGGCTATTAGACGGATTGGGAGGTGGGAGTCGAGTAGGTTCAAGTTGTATATTAGGCCTCATTTGTTGTAAGGTTGTTGTGGTGGTGGGTCAGTGTATCTAAAGGATCATATTAATCAATGATAATGAAATGTCCAATTGCAAAAAAAACAAACAGCCAATTTTGACAGACTGCGCAAGTGCTAACTGCAATGGAATTTCTATCACCTGTGTTAAATTTGAGCATATATAAGGGTGTGGTTTAACTTGCTTTTTTCTTTTGTCTTTTTCTTTTCTTGGAGGGGCTGTTGTTTTGTGTGTTATCCCAATTAATCTATGTTGCTGCATTTGATACTTTGCTTACCATTTAGCACAATAACTTGTTTTTTTATTTTTTTTTTACTTTGAATGCTTTAATGTCTATTTTGCAATTTTGAAGTCAATTTAATACTAAGGGAGGCCCGCAGCAGGGGACTGTGAGCAGGGCCGGCATGACTGGGATGGGAGGGCAGCCCCCTGCCAGAGGGTTAAGGGTTAATGATAAGTGAGTGGAGAGAGGTGGGGGAATAGTGAGAGGATGGGTCGGAAGTAGAGGGGAGGAGTGTAGAGGGTTTAAGCAGAGGGGGCATCGGAAGTGAGGGACAGAATTTTAGGAAGAAAATTTCCCGCCCGCCCTCCCAGTGAATGGGCCATAGGTTAGGGAGTGGTTGGGGTTTAGGGGGGTAAGAGTCCTGTTGGTCATTTGGGTAGGGCAACCCAGTGGTAGGGTGCCCATTTTTTGGTGTATGGTGGGGCCCCTGAGGCAGTGCTGGGTGGCTAGGGGCCAGTGTAGTAAAAATGGTGAATTACACTCGGTGAAGCGGACTTTACCCCTTCCTAGACTTGCGGCATGGTTGGTTAAAAAGTGGAGTTCAATAGAGTGCAATAGGGCACAGTGGTTTTTGATAATGGGTTGTTGCTTTACAGAATTAATAGATGCCAGAAACTAATGCCATCCACACTCCGTCTCAGTGCCTCCTCCTCCTCCAGCTCCAGCGAAATACAGAAATTTTTCTGTTTCTTTTGATAGATAGCAAGTGGTATCAGAATTAATTATCTGTATTTTGTTACAAAAAATCAGAAAGTTTTCTGTTTATTTTGATAAATAGCAAGTAGGATCAGAACAAAATATCTGTATTTTTTTTTTACAGAAATACAGAAATTTTCCTGTTTATTTTGATACATAGCAAGTAGGATCAGAATGAAATATCTGTATTTTTTTTTTACAGAAATACAGAAATTTTNTCTGTATTTTTTTACAGAAATAAAGAAATTTTTCTGTTTATTTTGATAGCAAGTAGAATCAGAATGAAATATCTGTATTTTTTTTACAGAAATACATAAATTTTCTGTTTATTTTGATAGATAGCAAGTAGGATCAGAATGAATTATCTGTATTTTTTTTTTACGGAAATACAGAAATTATTCTGTTTATTTTGATAGATAGCAAGTAGGCTCAGAATGAATTATCTGTATTTTTTTTTACAGAAATACACAAATTTTTCTGTTTATTTCGATAGATAGCAAATAGGATCAGAATTAATTATCTGTATTTTTTTAAAGAAATACAGAAATTTTTCTTTTTTTTTTGATAGATAGCAAGTGGTATCAGAATTAAATATTTGTATTTTTTTTTACAGAAATACAGAAATTTTTCGGTTCATTTTCTGATATTTCAATCAGGCTACAACCTGCTATCAGTCAAAGACATAAATATGTATGTATTTCTCTCCAAAAAATACAGATATTTAATTATGATTCATAATTAAATATTATTATTTTTAGAGAGAAATATATATATTTTTTTATGGCTATTCAGTTAGATACCAAATGGGATTATAATTCAATATCTGTATTTTTTTTTAGAGAAATAAAGAAAATTTATGGGTTTTTGGATAGATACTAAGTGCTATCATAATGAAATATCTGTATTTTTTATGAATAAATATATAAATTTTTCTGTCTTTTATAATATATTACATGAGGTATAATTTAGGACACCTCTTACAATCTATCACAAAAAAAGTAAAAATGTCTGTATTTCTGTAAAAAAAATACAGATATTTTTTTATGATAGCACTTGGTATCTATCTGAAAACTCATGAAAAATTCATGAAAACTCATGAAAATCTCTCCCCAAAAAATAGAGATATTTCATTCTGATCCCACTTTGCTATACATCTCCAAAGCCATAAAGATTTCTATATTTCTCTTCCATAAATCTAGATATTTCATTCTGATAGCCTTTTGTATTGATCCAAAAGACCATAAAAAATACTATATTTCTCTACAGAAAATACAGATCTTTACTTCTGATCCCATTTGCTATATATCCCTAAAGCCATAAAAATTGATGTATTATTATACAAACAATACAGATATTTTATTCTGATAGCACTTGGATATGTATCCTTAAACCCATAAAAATGTATGTATTTATGTGAAACAAATACATATATTTAACTGTGATAGCACTTGCTAGATACCCACAAATGATAAAAAATTTATGTATTTCCCAGCGTATTCCACCAAGTCCGTTCCCTTTTATGTGGTTTCACTTGATAGTAGGTATGGAAAGTATGATTTTCGTTAATCCAATAATGTCTCAATTAGCTACAGCTTCTACACTGTCCATAGAAGGTATGGCCTCAACCTCCAATGCGGTCCATGCTCCGTAACAGGGCCCAGTACCTGACTTTAGATGCCAGAAACTAATGCCGTCCACACTCCGTCTCAGAGCCCACCGCCTCCTCCTCCTGCTGTAAATGATGCTGTAAATGATGCTGCCACCTGCCCAGTACCTGACTTTAGATGCCAGAAAATAATGCCGTCCACACTGCGTCTCAGAGCCCACCGCCTCCTCCTTCAGCTGTAAATGATGCTGCCACCTACCCAGTACCTGACTTTAGATGCCAGAAACTAATGCAGTCCACACTCTCTCAGAGCCCACCGCCTCCTCCTACTGCTGTAAATGAAGCTGCCACCTGCCCAGTGCCTGACTTTAGAGGCCAGAAACTAATACCGTCCACACTACGTCTTAGAGCACAACCCCTTCTCCTCTTGCTGTAAATGATGCTGCCGCCTGCCCAGTACCTGACTTTAAATGCCAGACAATAATGTTGTCTACACTGCGTCTCAGAGCACACCACCTACTCCTCCTGCTGTAAATGATGCTGCCGCCTGCCCAGTACCTGACTGTAGATGCCAGATACTAATACTCCGTCTCAGAGCCCTCCACTGTCGAATCATGCTGTTACTGCTGCTGCCTGCCTATTATGTCACCGATATAACTTGTGACAGTTTATGCAAATATTGATGGGTTCAATTTGAAATGTAAAAAGAGAGATAACACAAAGACTTGAAAGATTATACTATTTAATAATAAAGACAGATAAACAAAAACATGTTCCATACAGTTAGTTCTGATCAAGACTAGTTAATTAGGTTTGGCTCTGTTTTTTTAACTACTCAGGAAGGAACTAAGACAATGGCCGGTGTTTGACCAGTACTGACCAATGATCATCCCTTAAACCAGTATTTTACCTTATAAGGATACCAGTTAAAGGATATGCTGCATTCCTTTAGGATG
>NC_092871.1:54356943-54400403 GCF_032062135.1 Pyxicephalus adspersus | reverse complement strand
CGCCGATTCCTCCAAGCCCAATCCCTTTCATGTGGTTTCGCTACATAGTAGGTAGGGAGAGATTGGAATCTCGCTCATCCATTCATGTCTCCAATAGCTACAGCTTCTACACTGTCCACATAGGTGGTGGCCTTAAATTCTAATGCCCTCCTTGCTCCATTTCAGGGCCCACCTCCTCCTCTCATAGTACCCAGATCTAGATGTCAGACTAGACTCCAGCTCAATAGGGTCTTCTTTTCCCGCTGATTCCTCCAAGCCTAATCCCTTTCATGTGGTTTCGCTACATAGTAGGTAAGGACAGATTGAGATCTCGCTCATCCATTCATGTCTCCAATAGCTACAGCTTCTACACTGTCCACATACGTGGTGGCCTTAAATTTTAATGCCCTCCTTGCTCCGTCTCAGGGCCCACCGCCTCCTCCTCCCAGTACCCAGCTCTAGATGCCAGACTAGACTCCAGCTCAACAGGGTCTTCTTTCCCCACTGATTCCTCCAAGCCCAATCCCTTTCATGTGGTTTCGCTAAATAGTAGGTAGGGACAGATTGGAATCTCGCTCATCCATTCATGTCTCCAATAGCTACAGCTTCTACATTGTCCATATAGGTGATAGCCTCAACCGCTAATGCCATCCTTGCTCCGTCTCAGGGCCCACCGCCTCCTCCTCCGGCTTTCACTGATGCTGCCGCCTGCCCAGTAGCCTACTCTACATGCCAGTTACTAATACCATCCACACTTTGTTCCATAATCCACCACCTCTTCCTCCTGCTGTTACTGCTGCTGCCTGCCCAGTACCCAGTTGTAGATGCCAGTTAACAAGGCTGTCCATTCTGCATTTTAGAAAGTTACAGCTAGCAGATAGGAAAAGTCACTCCCCTACACAGCAATGTCTCCAGTAGCTAAAGCTTCTACACTGTCCCTATAGGTCATGGCCTCAAACAATAATGCCCTCCTTGCTCCGTCTCAGGGCCCACTGCCTCCTCCTCCCAGTACCCATCTCTATATGACAGTTAACAATGCCATCTACACTACTCAAGGCCCACCGCCTACTCTTCCTGCTATTACTGCTGCTGCCTGCCCACTGTCCAGTACCCAGCTCTAGATGCCAGGCTAGACTCAAGCTCAATAGGTTTTTCTTTCCCCATTGATTCCACCAAGTCCCGTTTCCTTTCATGTGCTTTCACTCGATAGCAGGCCCTAAGATGGAATGTGGAAGGCATTAACAACTGGCATCTAGAGCTGGGTATAGTGCATCTTCAATGACACCCCGAAGTGTGTATTCTGAAATTTGTGATTGAATATAGAAGGTCACGTCTTCTGCTTCATCCATCGGTACCACGCTTTATCGGACTGAATTTCTGAGAATGTTACCCCCGGAACTGGGACGTGGGACAGCAGTCCCTCTGTATATGTTGGGGGGATGAGATGGGAAACACCGGTATATTTATTGGGAACCGAGAGGTCCTGGATGACCACATTGAGGCATGAAGTTATTGAGCTCAGCAGACGTCCGGAGACTTCTCCACAACAAGTATGTGGCCGTCCTGGGAGACTCCATTCAAAGATCCGTCAACAAGGATCTTGTGAAAATACTACAGAATGATGACTTTCGGACTGAGAAGCAGCTGAAAGTGAAGGGTGACATGTCATTTGCAAACGACATGTTGGGGGATCTCTTGGTGAAATGCACAATGCCATAATTTATTGCCAAGTGTGTCATTACAGAACTGACCACCAACTTGTACGGTTCTATTTCCTGACCCGTGTTTCTTCGGAGTACACAGGGAGCGTGCTGGCCAACTTCCAACATGGACCTCAGCCCGACGTTGTCATCATCAACTCGTGTATATAGGATGTTATCAGGTATCATGAGCAATCACTGCAAATGTACAAAACCAACCTGGACCAGCTGTTTATTTGGCCCACCAAGGTGCTGAGCCCTAAATGTCTGGTGATATGCAACACGTCCGTGTCTGTTGGATTCAAAGCTGGTGAAGTGCTAGAGTACCCAATACCTAATGTGCCCTGGGACATCAAAGAAGGGAATTTCTACAGCGCCACACTGGCAGATTTGCACCAATTGGATGTGATTGACTTGCACTTCCCTTTACGCTTCGAACTGCGCTCCAGGGTTAAAGATGCCACCCACTTGAATCAGCGTGGATAGCATGGGTAACTGGCATCTAGAGCTAGGTGCTAGGCAGGCAGCAACAGTAACAGCATGAGGAGGAGGCGGTGGGCCCTGAGACGGAGCAAGGAGGGCATTAGAAGTTGAGGCCATCACCTATATGGACACTGTCGAAGCTGTAGCTATTGGAGACATGAATGAATGAACGAGATTCCAATCTGTCTCTACCAAGATTGTAATCTCATTCATCTCGTTCAATGACTTTAGCATTGCTCACAAGCTTTGGCTTTAGTAGTTGACCTGCAGTTGGTAAGAGTGTCCTTGTACTTCTACTCATAAGCCGCTGTGCTAGACTGGTGTCTAGGCCTTGTGTGGGCGTGTTTCTGTGATCCAGTATAGACAGGTATATATCTGTACCTGCCTGTTTTGCTTTTTGCATGAGTCTTTTGGCTGACTCTGCTTTACCATTACTCTGAGGATATCCTGGAGATGATGTCTGGTGCTCGAATTCCCACCTCTCCCTGAATTTTTTGAACTCTTCAGATGTAAATTGAGCAGCGTTGTCAGAGAACACAATATCGGACATGCCATACCTGGCAAAATGGGCCTTGAGTTTTCTAATTACTGTTTTTGCTCTTGTGTCCTGTAAGTAGTCTATCTCCCAAAAGTTGGAAAAATAGTCCACAGTTACCAGATATTCTTTGTCGTTCCACGTGAACAGATCAGTTCCTACTTTTGACCATGGACTGTTTGGAATTGTATGTGGTTGCAATGTCTCTTTCAGTTGCTTATCATTGCATGATGCACATATTTCACACTGTGCTATAAAGTTTTTTTTGTGGTCATTCATTCAAGGCCAATAAACATATTGTTGTGCACGATGTAGACATCCTTCTACACCTAAGTGAGGAGAGTGTAATCTTCTGAGGGATACCAGTATAACAGCCCTTTCTCCTTTGAAGATGATACCATGCTGCACAGAGAGTTCATCCCTTATGTGAAAAAATGGAGAAACTTCCATAGGAACATGATGCTTGTACTTTGGCCATCCCTTCAAGACGACACTCTTTAAGATCTGTGGAGATTTATCATCCTGTGCTGGTCTGTATTTGTTTCAGTCTGTCTTTTGAGACAGACAGATATTCACACATATTTATGCTTTCAATGTCTTTTTCTTCTTCACCCGTAATGGGTAAGTAAGCTCTGCTAGGGGCATCTGCATCCTTCCCTGGACAGTAACAAAGGTTAAAATCATATTTCTGAAGCCTTAAAGGCATACGCTGCAGTATTTTTGGAGCATTCAGTAGTGGCTTCTTTGTAATACTTTCTAAAGGCTTGTGATCTGACTGCACCACCACTTGTCGACCGTAGGTGTACTGGTGAAATTTCTTCAACCCAAATACTACAGCTAGTAGTTCCTTCTCGATTATCCTGCCTTAGTGTGGCTCCAAGGCCTGTTTCTCAGGCATCACTATGTACTACCACTGCTTGATCTGGATCAAAATATTTTAGTGTTGCTGTCTGCAATAGCATTTTTTACTGACTTAAAAGCAGTTTCATGGCTATCTGTCCATTCCCAGAGTATGTCTTTGTGAGTTAGCTGCCTTAGTGGCTCACACATGTCTGATAAATGATTGCAAAATTTAGAAAGATAATTCACCATGCCCAGAAACTGTTGTACTCCTTGTATATCTGTAGGTGTAGGCATGTCCTGTATTGCCCTCACCTTCTCTGGATCAACTTTAACACCCTTTGAGGTTAGTAGATGTCCAATATATGGTACTTCTGTCATTTTTAGATTGAATTTTTCCAGGTTCAGTTTGATTTGTTGTTTTCTACATCCGTCCAGGAATTGTATCATCTTTTTATCGTGATCCTTTGTTGCCAATTCTAGATCATCACCTTCTCTAACTATTAGTATATTCTGCTATTATTTTTACTCCCGACAGTCCTTCCAAAGCTTGCATCAATTTTTGTTGGAACACTTCTGGACCCGGGCTTACTCCCATGGGCATTCTCAGCCACTTCTAGTGTCCAAATGGGGTAGAAAATGTTGTCAATAAACTTGATTCTTTATCCAGTTCCACATGCCAGAACCCATTTTTCACATCACATACCGAAAATATTTTGTCCTTTGAGAGATCAGGGAGAACATCTTCTATTGTAGGCATTGGATAGTGATTCCTTTAAGGAGCCTTGTTCAGTGGCTTGGGATCAATGCATATTCTTAACTTGCCTGATGGTTTTTTCACTACCACCAAACTGCTTATCCAGTCTGTGCTTTCCTGTACTGGTGCTATTATGCCTCTGCTGTGCAACTCCTGCAGTTCCTCTTTAAGCTGTTGCATTAAGGCTACAGGTACTCTTCTTGTGGGCAGTCTGGTAGGCTGTATTGTATGATCAATTTCTAGTTTTGTATTTACCTTTCAGTCACCCATCATCTTCAAATAAAATAGCATACTCTGTTTGTATGTGCTGAAAATCCAAAATGCATTCTGCCTTTTGTTTAGGATTTTGAGTATTCTTAGAAACTTCCAGAGCCATGATGTTATGGGACTGCACCTTTATCAAGTCCATTGCCTGAACTGCTTTCACTCCCAGCAAGGGAATGTGACCGTCCTCCTGCAGCACAGTAAATTCCACTCTGTGGCTCTTTCTGTTACATGGATTTCTCAATTTTAGCTTGCATATTCCCATGGGTTTCAAAACACTTTTGTTATATATCACCAGTACCTTATCAATGGGCTCAATGGGAACCTGTTTGTTAAGCAGAGTAAAAGGAATGACATTGCAGCTACCTCTACAATCCAGCTGAAATCTTATGGGCTGGTCATCCACCATAAATATGGCAAAGAGCTGCTTTGCATCATTGGCTTCTGGATATTTTAGACCTTCTCTGTTGCAGGCTGCAGCTGCAGCCATGTGATGTCCTCAGTGCTGTCACTGTCTGTGTCCTGGGTCACTGTATGGACTTGTTTGTACTGTTTGCTGGTTTTCTGCATCTGCATACAGCTGAGAAGTGGTTCATCTCACCACAAGCCCTGCAGGTTACCCCATATGCTGGACATTTCTCTTTGTCTCTCTCATGTCTTTTTCCACAGTATTTACACTGGACTGAGCTCACAGGAAGCCTGGGCCTTGCTCTCCCTTTCACAGATATTGCATGTACTGAGGCATCACTGGTGCCTTCCATCATCCTCAAGCTGTCTTTAGTCAGCTCAGCAGCCTTGCATATTTGTATACATTTCTCCAAAGCCAGCTCTTCCTCCCTCAGTAATCTTTCTTTGAGGTGCAAGTCTCTGATGCCACACACTATCCTGTCTCTGATAAGGGAGTCCCTAATGTCCCCAAATCCACAGGTTGCAGTCAGTCTCCTCAGCTCTGTCACATATCTGTCCACACTTTCCCCAGCCTCCTGATTCCTTGAGAAGAATTTATATCTCTCCACTGTCTCATTCTTTTTGGGGTCACAGTGTTTATCAAAGGCCAACAGTATGTCTGTCAGTGGCAGGCTGTCTGTGCTGTCTGTCAGCATGGTCTGGGCTATTTCTCTGCCTTTTTCCCCAACTAAGTAATAAAACAGCTTTATTTTCCTGCTAAGTAATAATGAGCTTTACTGCTCATCTCTGGGTGCCACTGTCAGATCCACATACAGAGTAAACTCTTCCTTCCAGTGTCTCCATGTCTGTGAGAGATTGGAAGAAGTGACATCCAGTCTCTGAGGGGGTTTCAGGCCACCCTCCATAATGCAGTATGATAGGGACTCTGTACTCACAGTCGCTGATTCTCTGTACAGTTCTAGTGTCACCCAATCCGTATTTATAGACAGCAGACTTGCAAATCAGAGGTCCTGTGCACCGCTGCCACCATGTTCTGTTAGTTGGTCCTGCTCCAGTGGCTCACAAACAGTAGTTAGTAGCAGACATCCTTATTCGGTGTTCATTCCTGCTGCCATTACATACATCTATACATCTATAAATCTATAATCTGTGTCCTGTGGATAAATCCCCTGCAGAGGATCTGAGCAAGAAGCAAGATTCACTGACAGCTTCCTCTGTTCCAAGCCCCCTCCCCCCATTGAGGCCCTGATGAACACAGAAAACACTCAGATGTGTGAATTTCCCAACCTCTGTTTTAATTTCCTGAATTTCTTTGTATTTTTTCCCAGGTCATTTATCACTAGGGAACTCCCTCATCCTACAGTTTAGGTGGGAATACTGTTCACTGAGTGCTGCAATATTTGGGGGGGCTGTTCTTAATCATAACCTTCCCTAGCCATACAATCATTCCTAATCTAGCAGCACTCAATGACAGGAGCCCGCCTGCGCCCCCCTCAAAACCAGTGGATGGTCTGTCTTTCCCTCACTTATCTGTAAGTAACTTATCTACCTAAAATTTAGTGCCTACTAAGTATCTACCTGTCACTATCTACCTACCACTTACAGCCTGCCTGCTACCCCTGTAAATGCCACCTATGTGCCCGTCACAAATCTTCCTACGATTTTATAATTGAGATTTATTTGCCTGCAGATTCCTGTCTGTTACTAATGAGAGAAAAATATAGAGGGTCTTTATACAGCATATAAAATATACTCTGCTTCTATGAAGAATAGTTACTGCTTTGTTTAATTGTTTTCAAAGAGCAGCACCTGCAACAGTCTGTGAGATGACCCTGAAAGCTGAGTACAGAATGGCCTTGAAGGCTGGTAAGAGACCCTTGCAGTTACATAATTACATAATAGGTTAGGTTGAAAAAAGACATAAGTCTATCAAATTCAACCACTAGGAAAATAATCATATGCCATATATAAAACCCTACAAGACATAGTTGGTCCAGAGGAAGGCAAAAAGAACCCTGGTACAATTTGCTTCAACAAATTGGTTAATACCAGTTTGTACAAAAATCCTAGATGGTGGACAGTCATTTCCGTGCCAAAAATGCTAGACACGTGGGTTATCCACCCCATTATCTGTTTGTGAACTTTTATGCTTATATGGACTTCAAAGTATATGTTATTGGAGAATCTGCCTAATGACAATTAGATAACAACTTAGACCCGCCTATATAGGAGTGATTCAGTATGGCTGATTCATGTATTTCCTGATTTTATTTAGAATCTCTGTGCTTTAACTGCTAAGCGTTTGATTTTCTCTGTTGCAAAAAATCTTCTTAATTAGGATCTATTGTCTCATCTCTGATGGTCGGATTGGTGACCCCCTAAAAGTACCGGACACTAGATCCTGCCAATCACTAGAATTTATCACTGGGTTACCGGTCTGTCATTAGGGTACCTAATACAAGATAATTTGCCTGTCACTTAAATATCTGCCTGTGGAATTGGTCCCTTGGTAATATCTGCTTGTTGCTGTAAAATCTGTATGTGATTGGTATCAATGTGTTGGTGATAGTATTTTGTAACAATTGCTGTGGCTAGGATTGTGTTTGGATGTCCATAGCACACCATTTGCTGACAGCTTCCAAGAATGCAGTAATAACACAGATGAAACCGTATCATATGGACACATAACAAAACTGTATGGAGTGAAATTCCAGTGGTAACATTTACTTGCTAGAATAAAGCTAGCTGTGCACACAATAAAGGGCTGGATAAACATAATCTACCTCTACCTTTAAAAGACCACAGGCATTATTCTTTCATTTTAATCATCTTTCTGGAAAATACATCATTGTAAAAGCAATGGCAGTTGGACCCATTGGGAAGTTGGAGACCCTTAGGAATTTAGGAAACCAGTAGGGGTATACCTTGTATATATTTGTTTAAAACCAAGTTTGTTTATTGCTATTGACTACTACTGCACATAGCTTGTTGCTTAATTAGTCTGCCTAAAAGAAACCAAGCAGTCACATCATAGAAGCTTAGAAGTTTTTATTGAGAACACTGTGCACATATCAACTGCAGTTGTTGCTAAAGAGGGTGACACTGACCCCAAGCAGTGTTTTCAGCTGGCTCTGCAGGCTGGCAATACTCAAAACCTGCACTGAGTTGGCATTGTTTGGTGCCAGGGCTCCTTCAGCCCTTATGGGCCGGTTGTTGTTGTCTAGGCAGCAGAAGCTGCTCCATATGTGGCTGGGAACGTTGATCCTTTGCACACCATTAACAGAGATCCAGTTGTTTCCAGGTACTACACCAGTCACCACATACATCCTGCCACAAGTGGCTGCAATGTCTCGCACTCTCTTCTCATTGTTTCGCCAGGCACCGCTGTTTAGGGAACCATACATGGGTGCTACATTGGTCAGGGTGTAGGTAGCTTTCTGGCCTGGCCCATCAGGATGGTCAGCATTGGGATTCAGGTGTCCTTTGTGGTAGTTGCTTCCCGTGTAGTCAGAGTTAATTGCCTGATACTGTTTGATAAGATCTGCTGCGACACCAGATAGCCCAAGGTTGCGGATTGCAGTTTCAGTTGCAGGCTGGAGCATCATTTCCTTGGGAAGCCTGGTGTCCACCAGCTGAAAGACAAATTAAAACAACTTGCAGGCTGATAGAAACAGTATAACACTATATTTAAGCAAAAAATGTTTTTGTTTTGGTACTGTGGGGTAAATAAAGCTGAATTCTATTTGTATATTATTACCCTGCAGTTGGTCCCTGTCCCCACTGAAAGGGTTAGGTGCTCATTTTGTCCAGGGGTTGGTACTTTAGAAAAAAACATACCTTATCCCTTGCGCCTTTAGCAACCAGCCTCTTCATAAGCCTTGCTCCAGCACAGTTCTGACTGCTGACATAATTCCCTTCAATGCACATCCACTAACCCTGCATTGCACATAATGCTAGAGCCATGCCCACAATCCAGAATGTCAAGCAGCAGGAAGGAATACATGTCATTATATCTACCACTAGACAAAGTGAGTTCTTAACCTTTGCAGTTGGAAGGGTGACACCCTGCAATGGTAAAGAATAGTTTTACTTACATTGTTCCATAGGAAGTTAGGTTGAAAAAAGACATAAGTCCATCAAGTTCAACCACTAGGGAAATAAACATATCCCAGATATAAAACCCTATGGACATAGTTGGTCCAGATGAAGGCAAAAAAGCCCCTGGTACAATTTGCTTCAACAGGGGAAAAAAAATCCTTCCCTATTCCATGAGGCAATCGGATGTTCCCTGGATCAACAGTCTCTGTTATTTTTACTTTAAATCCCTGTGCTTCTAGAGAATCATCTAGCTCTTTCTTAAAGCAATCTATAGTAGTTGCTAAAACTACCTCCTGTGGGAGACGATTCCACATTTTCACAGACCTTACAGTAAAGAATCCCTTCCTTATCCGGAGCCTAAACTTCTTTTCCTCCAGACACAAAGGGTGCCCTCTTGTTCTTTGTAATGATCTTAAAGTGAAAAAAGGGGAAGAGAGTTTTCTATATGAACTGTTTATATATTTATACAGGGTGATCATATCCCCCACCTTTCTTCTCAAGGGAGAATAGATTCAGTTCAGCCAATCTGTCCTCATCGGTGAGCTCCTCCATTCCTTTTATTAGTTTAGTTGCCCTTCTCTGCACTCTCTCCAATTCAACAATGTCCTTTTTGTGAACTGGTGCCCAAAACTGGACTGCATATTCCAGATGGGGTCTCACCAATGTTTTGTACAAGGGCAGGATTATGTCTCCATCTCTGCAGTCTATTCCTCTTTTATTACAAGAAAGTACTTTACTGGCTTTAGATATTGCAGCTTGGCATTGCATACTGATATTAAGTCTATTATCTATCAGAACCCCTAGATCTTTTTCCATTTCTGACCCCCCCAAAATGTTTTCCCCCAAGACAGTATGAAGCATGCATGTTGTTAGCCTCCAAGTGCATAACTTTACATTTATCTCTAAATGTCATTTGCCACTTTGCTGCCCAATCAAACAGTACATCAAAGTCTGCTTGTAGATTATAGACATCCTGTATGGACTTAATTCCATTACTTAGTTTGGTGTCATCTGCAAACACAGAAATGGTACTTTTAATCCCAAACTCTATTTCATTTATAAAGATGGTAAACAGTAAAGGTCCTAACACTGAACCATCGGGTACACCACTAATAACCTTTCAGAGTATGAATAAATTCAGAGTATGAATAAATAATCACCACTCTCTGGATGCGGTCTTTAAGCCAATTCTTTATCCATTTACAGATTAACTTTTCTCAACCTATCGACCCTAACTTGCATGATGCCCATCTGTGGGGTACAGTGTCAAATGCTTCAGCAAAGTCCAAGTACACTATATCATCTGCTATTCCACTGTCTACCTGTTTACTTACTTCCTCATAAAAAGAGAATAAATTTGTTTGACAACTTCGGTCTTTCTTGAAGCCATGCTGACTATTACTTATAATATTATTTTGTAGCAGAAACTCTTCTATGTGGTTCTTTATCAAACTCTCTAGGACCTTTTCAACTATGGACGTTAAACCAACCGGTCTGTAGTTACCTGGTAATGACTTTGTAATTACAGCTCAGCTCTAACTGTTTTCTATTTTTTTTTTATTTATTTCTGTGACTCCACTGAGGAGATATTCTCCTCTTTCCTGCTTTTTTCCACAAGAGTGGAAAATGTTTACTTGAATAAAAGAAAAAAAAAGTTAAGATGTAGGCTTGAAAACCCACTTTGTATCCTGTGAAATTCTTTTCCATCCTGTGAAATAATTTTCAAAATAGTAAAAGAGGTGAGACACTTTCTTCCTTCTTAGGGATGGACCTAGTTGAATCAACTATACATTGAATGCCAACCAGTATGCTTTTAGCATAGGGTCCCGCAGTCAGTTTAGTGGATCAGCCAGGCAGTTTGCAACTAGCAAAGGGCAGGGGCATTTGTGGACAGGGCACTCCACTGAACAATACAAAGTTCCCCAACATTCATTTCAGATAGTTAGCACAAAAAGCTAATTAAAGCATTTCAACATTTAGGTTAAAAACAGAGATTTATTTTGCAAAACACAGCAAATCTAAACTTCTGACCTGGGACACACATATTGCAACAATAAATCGGAGCTCTTTACTTAACATGCCAGCTTGCTGACTGGATTGGATTCCGGTGATTTTTAGAGTTTGCTATTAGAGACTTAGGCATTATTATCAACCTGAGTGAATGCATCTCATATACTATGCTGTTTGAGGAATTAACGAATTTACTCCCAAATTTAAAAAGGTCTTTGATTTAAAAAAAAAAATTATTGTTTTTTATATATGATATATGATCAGTATCTCACCTGTGGCTCCAATCGGAAAGTTTGGTCAGCTCCGGTGGCATCCCCGGGTCTTGTGTCCGGGATATAAGCAGAATACAAGGGACTTCGATTTCCCCTATGATACAGTGAGGCAACGAAAGGATTGTTGTAGGTCTCATACATCTGGCATATGGGGGTCATTGTACCAGAGAGACTGGTAAACCCGACAGGAGGTTTGCTGGCATAGAACTGACCCAGACAGACACTAAAGTTTGGGCTGACTTTGGTTAGGCCTGTATGGGCCAAAGCAAAAACCAAGAGGAGTTGGAGCACCATGGTGGGACCTTCAGGAACTCTCAACTGTCCACAGACCTGGTATGTGCTCCCTCAACTACAAGACCTTGTTTTGATACAGACAGCTAAACTCCTAAAGTTTATATGTTCCATGTGACTTAGTGAACCTGTTGGTTGAAAAGTAAAGTTGGCCTTTCGAAGGTCATATTTTTCTGAACACCTGGAGAGTTCTCAACAATGTGCAATCAAAACAACTCAGAGTTGAAAAAAATGCTGCTTTTTACAGCAACCCAAGATTATTTTAAACAAAAAAGTAAATGTAAACTAAAGAGCTATAGCAATAATGTTATCCCTCGGCTTACTTTTTATAGTGTTGTTCCAATGGTTGAATACACAACATCATGTGTTAGAGTGGATGTAAGATCTTTTAAAGACAAAATAGGATACTTCTTTTATCACCCTTTGGCCAGTTTTACCATTGGTCATCCAGATTTGTTGCCAAATTTATGATATTGTAATTGGGAGAATTTGTGGAACTCGAGTCCTCACTGCTCTACCCATTATTCAAATTATTATTATTCATGGAGGAGTGAGATAATCAATTTTGTGCTGTTCTCAACTCACTACTTAGCAAAAGGTATATGTTTCTCTTTTTGGCTGCCAGGTGTGAGGTTTTTTTTTTTTCTCCTCAAACAGGCCAGCTTCCAAAAGCAATCCAGGAATGGATAAATGAGAGCTGTTATAGGATACATACTCTATACAAGACCTGTCCTAATTTAAAAAGTTAGGAAATTTCCAGATTCTGACTTCACCTTAACAGAGGTGTTTTTTGAAATTCACTGATGTAAAATCATGAACAGAAATCACCATGGGGCTATCTTTCTGGATACAACCTGCAATTACATAGTTTCAGAATAGAGAATGTAGTCTATTCTAGAGAATGACCAGTGTACCTAGGAGAAATGACCAAATTGCTTCTGTAAAGGACTCTGAAGGTGTCATGTAGCTGTAGATTTTTAAACATGCCTTCTAGAGTGATGGAGGATACTGAGGATTCCATGGAGTATAGGGGATTTCTAGAGGCACCCTTGCATCTTTCTTCACTTTTATTGACTACATCGATAAAATCGCTACCAGCAGTGAAGTCTTGGAGAATTTATTAGGCAATCTGTAAGTATTGTGCAGTGGGGTTATTAGTTGTACAACAATATATCCAGTAACTATAGGCCAATATCATTGCTGAATGTTGACTTTACGAGATTTTTGCGAAGATTCAAATTAGAGAGAATAATGAGATCTCAGGCTTGTGCATAGGTAACAAAGACTATAAACTAAGTGCATCCGCAGATGATATTCTTCTTACACTTACTCATCATATGTCCTCCATTCCTGCACTACTTAAAACACTAGAATCATTCCAATCAATCTCCTATTTTAAAATCAATTACTCAAAATCCTCCGCTCTTAATATTTTGCTGTCCTCACAAGAAGTGAGAGAATGTCAAACAAAATTCCCAATTACGTGGCAAAAAAAATGTTTTACTTATCTAGACATACAGCTGGCCTCATCAGTTTCAGAATTGTACAATTTAAATTTTGTACCACTCCTTTCAAAATTGTCAACAGATCTGAAGGACTGGGACAAATCAGCCTGTTTCTTGTTTGGAAGAGCGGCAATTTTGAAAATGAACGTTCTACCGGGAATTCTATATCTGATGCAAACAATCCTGATCTTTCTGCCAGAGACCTTTTTCAAGTCTATATTTTCATGTTTTAGAACATTCCTCTGGGGACAGAAACCACCTAGGATAGCATTTCACCTCCGTGCAACACCAAAGAACAGGGTAGGTATAGGCTTACCAGATATCAGGAAATACTACTGGGCTTGTCACCTTGCCAGAATTGTTGACTGGTTTGCAAACTCCGAATCTAAGGACTGGGTAATTTAGAACAGTTTTACTCCACGATACCACTGAACTCTATCCCATGGAGTCAGAGAAAGAATTTTTTACCCAGAGCTCCTGCCCCATCCTTTTATTGGAGCTTCGTTAAGGGTGTTTATGCTGATGACTCATAGATTTAATATACCATCTTCTCCAAGTCCTCTCACCCCAATATGGTCCAACCCTGCATTCCCACCAGGCCTTTGGAATGAGTTTCTTATTTCTTATTCTATGTTTTGAATGCTGCCAAATTGTTGATTCCGAGACTATGGAAATCAATGTCTAGGCCAACCTTACGTGAATGGTTTGTTCAAATTGATTATATAGAAATGGAGGAAATGATTCATGCATCCCGGGCTGGTATAACAAAATAATATACCACTTGGGCCTTTGGAACTTTCATGACTCATGGTGGAACTTTCATGACTCCCAGTAATATAGTGTATAGAGAAATGTGTACAGCGATACTTCATAGAGAGTCTGTCCCTCTGAAAGATACAAATATTTTCTTCTGCACATTATCCCCTCTTTTTTTTCTGTCTTTCTTCCATCCTAAAGCCACAAGGGCAAACAGAAAATCACACTTTTTACAACATCTTAACCAATTTACTATTGTTGTTTACCCTTTATAAAGTGGCTGTTCTTGCCGTTTTTTTTACATGTTTAATTTGTTGTTTTATGTGATTAAACTTGTTGAAACTTGAAAATGTATTAGAATTACGAACAGACATGTATGTTTATCCATTGTAATTGTATTTGACAATATGTATGTATTTCTTGCAAATGTACCATACTGTACACTGGTATTTGCTATTTCAATAAAGCTTTATTTTGGAAAAACAAAACAATATATCCATATTATTGTCCCTCAAAGAGGCTCACAATATATAAATAATATTTCGCTTTCATAGTCATTAACAAAGTCTAAGGCCATTTTTGAGGGGCAGCCAATTAACTTTGTTTTTTGAGATGGGGGAGGAAACCCCAAACAAACCGGTGGACACTGGTTGCTTGAGTCAGATTGCCGCTGGATTGGTGAACTTATTAACTTCAGCTTGTTCATACTTCAAAATATTTGTGTCATTTTGGATTTTATTAAGAACAGCTGGATTTCTATGTCGGTCTGTGTGGCAAAGGCTCCTAATCTTTTTAAGGTTTTTCAACAAAAGAGCTCTTCCATTGTGGCCAGATTTATCCTATGTGCTTTAATTCCATCTTAAAATTGGTTTAAATACCTTTGCGGCTCAATTGGCGGTTGTCCACTCTTGAACCAGGGATCCGAAAGCTATGTATTTTGTAAAGCTTCATTAATACATCAGTACTCTTGCTGTCCTTCTAAGTTCTCCTGATGAAGCAGATTTATTCAAAAAGTGTTGAGAGACAGATCAAGGATGATTTTTGCACCTACCCAATTAAATAGAAGGCAATGGGCTTGGCTTTCCTAGCCAAACCTTAAACAATAGATTATAGAGAGCAATGTCAGGAGTAAATCAATGATGTTCAATTGGTTTTATATTGTTTAAGAAAAAATCCTTTTTGTGAATGTTGTCATGGTTTTAAAAATAATGTCTAGATAAATTACAAATCAAGTTTTAAATTCTATCAAAAAATGTATTTTTTTGTTTTTTCTTGTTTGTTTTGGCACCCTAAAAGTCCCTCTACGTGAAACTCTCTACAATGTTTTTTTGTCATCTAAATTTTAATATTTGGAATGAAGTGTCCTAAATCAATGATGAGAAATGGGTCTAAACTAATTCAATATTAAAAAATCTAATTTTCTTTAATCAATTATATTTCAATAATAGCGCTTACCCCAAAGGTTGACATAACACCTTTCCCCAAAATTTATCATTAAACAAAGAAGGGCTTTGAAAGAACTAGAAAAGAATACAGTAATTTTAATAAAACACTCAGATAAAGAAGAAAATGTAGTCATCATAAATACAATACAATATAAAGAAATGTGTTATTTATTACAAAAAGCCCTTCAATTACCTATAAAAAAGCTCTATCTCTGAGAAATGGATTGGCTAAGAGTCATTAAAAGGAAAAGATAAATCTCCGATATACCACACAAAAAAAAGCTCATTTACATGGGTGAAGTGTAAAGAGTGTAACTGAATTTATAATACTTTGACATCATTGTTCCATCTAACAGCAAACCTTAGCTTGATTAATACTATTGTAATTAATTGTAATACTAAAGGAGCGATCTATTTAACATTTTGTAGTTGTGGTAGCTAATATATTGGGAAAACAAAAAATAGAATAAAAAAAAACGTATATATATTTACATGTGTATCATCTTATCAAAGATGGACAAATAACTACCCCTTTAAGCTACCATATGGAGGATAATAACTTTAACACAGATGAAATAAGATTTATGGTGCGTGAAGGAATTTCTTTAGATTTCAGAGGGGGTCATTTGAACAAATTTCTATTGAAAAAGGAAACAGAATGGATTTTTAAATTAAAAGCTACATCATATCCTGCTCTGAATAAGATACTTTACTTTAAAACTTTTTGTGAAAGATCTATATCTCTTTTTTTATATTGTGTGTGTGTGTGTTAAGGCATCACTTTGGGATAGGAAAGGAGTAGAGAGGAGCAGAAAGGGATAGAATGTAGGAGTATATTTCAATAATACACTTAGAAATTCTTAAGGGGTTAGGGTAGCAGCAGAACCCCAGTTTTATTAAAGCTCTCCAAGACTGGAGAGGATAGACTATCATGGGGGAACCTTGGTGCAACAAACCTGGAATGCATTTCCTGAAAATCATTGGTCATTAGGTGGCAATAGTTTTCAACCGTGGGCCAGATCTTTTATAGTTTTACTCAGGTATATATATATATATATTTATATATTACTCAGGTTCCCCGATGATAGTCTATCTTCTCTAATCCTGGAGAGGTCTGGGGATATGAATGAGGTCCCCAATGTTATCCTAAAGAGAAAGTCGCTTTGCTGTATCAGCAGTATACTAATAACCACTGGTGACTGAAGAATCAAAAACATTGAGAAGATGTTCTTGAATAGATGGTATTCACAAATGCAGCAGCTGTGTCTGTATTTTGAATACAGTTTGCCATCTTTTGTCTAGACGTGTAGCATGGCAGGGTAGATCATTGTTAATTTAAGCAATTTCTGTCTGCCATAAGGGGGAGTTTGTGCCCATTAAGTTGTAGAGCCTTAGCGAACCTGTAAGATTTAAGACAACTGTACAATCTGTGTAGTCCCAATATCTAGTCTGAAGGACTTTCAGTTCAATTGTGGAAGACCTACTTTGTGTGCTTATTCAACCTTACAAGGTGTAGGAAGACCCAGTATATCTGTTATGTTTTCAGGGAAAATACTGTCCATTGTGCTTGGTCAGTAGGTTTCCAGAAGATAGAATATGCATGGGTTGTTCCTACAAGACTGGTTTTCTAGATTAACAATCTTATTTTACCAATCTATGTAACTGTTTATATGCTAAATGAATTGTGCAGGTTAGCATCGTTCTACAACTGGGCTACCTTGGCTTCTGCCTCGGTTATTCACTGTGCCTGTGGCAGGAGCCTGGGTCCCTTTAAAGATAGCTGTATTTACAGCATCCTGTATAGTGTGCTTGAAGAGCTTGGCAAAGGACAAAGCAATCTTGACATGTGCTTCTGAGCGCAAGAATTTATCCCTCCATTTTGGGGCTTTTTAAAGCTTTCTTGCTTAAAAGTTACCTGCTTACAAATATTGGTCATCTTGAGGGAGCTAAAGCCTGTCTGGTCTTTATACAACCTTCTCTTTGTGCATAGCCTGACTTGCTGCTTTAAGATGTGTTCATCCAATGAATGCTTTAAAGGAATAGGACAACCAGATGTTGTATGCAGTAAGTATCATGCCATCAATTTGTGTTTGTTTCTTTTTTTCCTTGTGGTTTATCTCTTTCCTAGCACACCCACAGCATCAGGTCCCAGAACTGGAAGTTGCTGTGTTACATTTTAAAGGTGGAATATTGCCATTATGAATTGGTTACACTCAGTTAGGTATTTAGGAAAGTAAAGCTTCTGCCTGGCACTCAGCCTTTTCATCCCAAACATCATGGTTTGCTTCTCCAATCATTCTTATGAATGTTTTTGACAAAATTTGGAAATGGAGATGATAGTACAAACATGGTAGATGGTTTGTGAGATTGAGAAACAGCACTCACTGTTCAATGTCTGTGTATAAATAAATATAGGACTGTCGTTCTGCATTTCAGCCACAAGATGCCACTGTTTCTTAACACAGCTAAACAGGTTGCCAGTATTTGCATATTGCTAGGAGGTGTGGTTGTTCTGAGGAAGCAGGAAGCAGGAGAGCAGACATCTTGCAAGGACTGTGTGTGAAACAGAATCCGCTCGCATTCAAGTGTCAGCGCGCCCTAGAGTCTCAGGAGCTGTGGCTGATTGAGGCTGACCACCGTCCAATGCAGATCCTGTCCAGAGGAAAAGGATTGTTTTCCAGAAAGGCTGAAAGGAGCTGAGGAACGGTGTGCTGTCTGTCTTGCAGGACCACATGTTTGCTGAAGAGACCGCTGTGCTGTCCTCTGGGCTGAGTGTATGTAATGTCATTTTCTTTGTCTTTATATTTGGAATTTTGTTCATTGTTATATTACTCAGTAAAGTACGTTCTGTTTTGCATAAGCTGGTGTCCATGTTGCCTTCCCTGTTTATGACTTCGCTGTATCCTAGAAAGCCCCCGGTACACGGCTTACAGATTCACCAGAAACCTGTGGAGCATATTTGAAGACACCATTTGAACTACTTACTAGTATTCAAAAGCAACCATACATTATACCAAAAATGTTTTGATATATGTATTTTATGTTTGTAAATATATAATGTAAGGTTTTATATTGTGGTATATCTACCAATTTTTGCAAAAAATAATTTCTATGAATGATCAGTACCCCAGGTTCTGGGGCCACCCTAAGTGAGGATCACAGTCATTCAGTGAAGTACCTGTTATAATGAGTGGGGACATGGAATACACTCAGACTAGATGGAAAGCCCAGACAGGTAGCATGAAGTGGGTAATTACTAGAAAGATTTCTACTACTGGTACCGTGTGAAATGTTAACTGTCATTACTGAAACCAGAGAACAATACTCTGCGACCTCATCCTATAGAGGTGAAGGAAAAATACATCTAACCTAGATATTTATGCAACGTTTCAGTTGATATACATAGCCTGAACATGAAGTTCATCAAGTTCACACCTAAAAATATGTTTAAATATTCGACAATAACATGTGACAAGCCTTAACAAGCCTACAATTTTATTCGTTTTTTATTTTTTAAATTACAGTAAAATTATATCTAGAAAAGAGTGATATATGACAATGTGTATTTTATATGTATTTATTAAAGCCTACTTAATCATCCACCCTGGCATTCAACACCATGACAGAAAGTGATGGGAAATCTTCCAAATAACTGTCTGTTTTCTAAGACAAGAAGAGAAAATGTAAAGAAAAAGTATTGCTCTATTAAAAATGTAAAAAATTTAAAAAGAATGGATATAAATTGACACAAAATAATGCTTTGCCTAGGGACTAGCAGTAGAAATGTCAAATTGAATTCATATAATTGGATAGAATATACTTCTATCTATAAATATAGTGCACTTTTTTATTTGAATGTTTCAGCATTTATTTACCTGCTGCTGGTCTTTCACATGTCAGTGTTTATGGGTGAACTCAGGTAGGTGATCCCCATGTTGTAGCCATTTCTTCCTCTCCATGTTTCTCGATGTGATGGGAATCAGCCATGTTGGTGGGAGTTTATGCTTCCTCTTGACCTTGCAGCCAGTAAACCAATCCTTATCACTGACAACCTGCTCTCTGAAGCCTAATTTGCCAGAGACCAAATGAACAGCTGCTGTGTCACGCTTGGGTGCTACGGCTTGTACAGATGTAGTATGAGCCCTGAGAAGGGCCAAGGCGCAGAGTTTAGGCAGTAACCAGGTCTTCTCCAGAGCCTTTTTTTCTTTTGGAAAAACATTGGAATCAATGTAGCCCAGAAAGGGCACCTGGGGGGAGTTCAAACAAGCACTTTTCAGCCTTTGCATACAGTCCGTTGTCTCTGTTGTAGGACTAAACGAACATGCAGTCTGTGGGTAGGCAAATCAGGGGAATAACTCAGGATGCCATCCAAGTAAACTACAACACAGGTGTATAGCAGGTCACAAATACCATCTTTCACAAAGTGTTGGTAATCCCCCGGAGCATTACAGAGACGAAAGGGCATCACAAGATACTTGTAATGCCCATCTCTGGTATTAACTCTGTCTTCCATTCATCCCCCACCTTAATACGATTTAGGTTATATGCTCCTCGGAGGTCTAGCTTAGTGAAGATCTGTGCGCCCTGAAGGCGATGAGCTCAGTGAAAGGAGGCAGCGGATAGCGGTTTTTGATGGTAATGGCATTGAGGCCATAGTAGTCTATACGTGGCCGAAGCACCTCATCTTACTTTTGTACTCTTCTTTGTACAAGAAGAGCACCCTGCATCAGCAGGAGAAGAGGACTTGCGTATAAACCCCCCTGCAAATTCTCCTTGATGTAATCAGTCACAGTCTTGGATTCCGGGAGACTGAGGGGGTACACCCAACCTCTGGGTGGACATCCTGGAAATCCAAAAACTGACTTGGAATAGATAGAGCAACTTCAGAAGTGGAGAAAGCAAGATGCCTGATAGGCATGAGCATGGGAACTCCAAGCCAATACCTTGGGGTTAGACCAATGAAGGAGAATGCTGTTAAGGCCATGAGAGATCCAAGATGACTGCAGAGCTGGCCTGGGGAAAAACATGAAAAACGATGGTCTTGTGGTAAAGCACATCAACAGACATTTGAATAGCTCTGGTCTGGAAGCGTCCACATGACAGAGGAGTACCATCCACTGCAGATATGTGTAAGTGTCACAGATTCCCGCAAGTCCAGGTCACCCATGCCTCCTTCTTGCTCACCTTCCTTGCAGCCCCCTGCTGCCAGCACCATCTCTGCCTCTGTATCCCACACTCTGTTTACTTCCTGCTCCAAGTCAGGTGATTCTCTGTCAGCTGCTCCCTTGCCTCAGAGAACCAGAGTATTCCGCAGACGTGCTCCCTCTGCTGGCCAACATTTAAATAACATCTGAGACCATCCCAGCAACAGCACTCCCTCTGCTGGTGGGATTGATGTGTGCGGCTCACTTGATCCACGCCCATCTTCCCTTCTTAAGGAAATGACCTGGCGACAGGAAGTTGCCTGAACAAGGAGTTCCTTTGGCTCTGCTTCCAGGTTACTGTTGTTTATCTCTATTGTTCCTGATTCTCTGTGTACTGACCCTGGCTTGTTCCTGACTACTCCTGCTTGCTGCCTCTTCTGACCTCTTTTCCAATGACAAACTACTACGTGATACATGAATGAGTGCTGTACATAAAGCACCGTTCTGCCCTATGGAGAGGGAAGGGGGCGAAGGACAGAGCGGCACCCCACTACAAGCTCTCCCCCTTCACCTCCATTAAGATTGTTCATCGTCCTTTGTATGTGGATCTGCCAGGATGGTCATTCGGACAACAGGCGCTGTACACACGCCAGATTCATTGGTCATGAACCATTGGACGTGTGTATGTAGCCTTAGTGTACATTAGTATCAGTGATATCAGTATCAGATTATAGGAAAGATTAAATTATGGTTAAGATGTTATTTTAGTGTTGGGTATATACTGTATACACACACATGTAGATACATACTTACCCAGAAAGGCACCATTATTTCAGGGCTGCAGATGGGCCCACGCTGGTCCCCAACAATCTTCTTGTGCTGGTGTCACAGCTGCATTTTCTTCTTCTGGATTCCAAGAGGACCCCTCTACTGGATAGACAGAGATGTGGGCACCTGACAAAGAACATCACCTTCCATAAACAGAAAGGGGTGGGGGAGATGGGACTCAGGACTTACAAAGCCAGTTCTGTTCCCCTTAATACTGATGAGTATACTTTCAAGTGTTAAATTAGCTTATGTTTTATTGACCTAAGTGCAGGAAAGGGTAACTGTGAAACCTATGTGCCAAGAACTACTACTGGTATTTTCCTAATAGCAAAAAGCCAAGTACTAGTCCAGAGAGTTGCATAATGGTAGGGTTCAGGACTTAGTAGGAGTTTTGGGTAAATCATTTAAAGGACAGCTTTAGTCTATTTTCTCCCTTTACAAAATTTTAGACATCAAACTCTTCTTTTAAAAGTAGTTTTGATGTTTTTTTTTTGCATGCTTCTTTCTTTACTACATTTATAAATGGTTCCTAGTGACTGCTCTGTATATGAGGAAATGTGTTTGACTAGTCTTCATACAGTAAACCTGTGTTTTTTTTTTTCAGTTAACATACAGTCTCGTAGACTCGGACTTGTTCTTGGGTGAATGTTTCATCTTCAATTTGAAGTGTTGACCCTACAGCTGGAAACAGACTTAGGCCAGGCAGAACCTGAAAGACTTTTCTTTGTGCCCGCAGTTGGTGGACAAGTAAACAGGTGGATATTAGGGCTGTGCCAGCATGTGGCATCTGCAGTACCCATATATTCTTTCCCGTTGCTGTGTGGACACTTGGTGCCGATCTGCTGCTGTTCTTCCGGGGATTTTTTTGGACAGAACAGTTATGTAAAATCAAACCAAATCTAGATTGTTTAAAAAAAATGTCCATGATTTGTATGTTTTATCTATATTTTAAAATGTAAATGGACAGATCAGCAAAAGACTGATTTACGATATTTTCCTGTGAGTAGGTTGTAATAGTCGATCTAGTTACTCTGGCACCTGGATCTAGGCATGATAGGGGACAGCTTGCATTTGTCACAGATGATCTAGGTATAGGACAAGGTGTGAAGCTGAGTAAGAGATATTGTTAAATCCTTTTGTAGGGTTAAATGCACTGTTAGTGTTGGGTTCACTTTAATGTATAGGTTAAAGTTTAAATCCAAGCTAAACCAATATTGTCTGACCTTGTATCTTTATGTTCTATAATCATTCTGCAGTCAACTTGCATTAGGAGAACCTTGTGGATCCTTCCCACAGCTCTGCTCTTTGCACAAACCATGTGCAGCACAATGATGATGTCACTGCTATTTTTGCAAGGTAAAATCTAGGTTTGCAGGAGAATTTGGGTTTTCTATCCCTTGGGCTTGTTGTGGAATATGTTTACAACAAATTATTTGTCCTTGGAATTCAGCTGTATGTAGGCTTAGTCAAGATAAGGCTTTAGATTTTGCAACAAAAACAGCAAAAAAACCTAATTAAAGGTAAAACTTTTTTTCACTCTAGTTAATATTTATAGTGGAAGATTTTGTCTAGCATTTGGACTTTAAAAGCCAAATTAGGTTGTGTTAGGTTTGAGAAAATTAGGGCCAAGATAAGACTACGATTTTTTCACGATCCCTTCCAACGACTAAGTACTGCATGATGCATGAACATGTACATACAGCACCCTTCTGCTCTATAGAGAGGGGAGGGGGAGAACGAGCAGCACCTAGCTGCGCGCTCTTCCCCTTCACTTCCATTAGGAACGTTCGTTGTCCATCGTCCTTGGATTCGCCAGGATGGTTGTTGGACGATGGATGACGGGTGCTGTACACTTGCCAGATTTTCATCCGATATCGGCCCTGAGCCGATTATTGGGTGAGAACCATTGGATGTGTGTACGTAGCTTAACAGTTGCCAGTAGACTCCTGGGAGTAGTTGATGCCAGGTTTTTAACCACTGATCTAAAGTTAGCCTTAAAGACAGGTTTCGCTGTAAATTTAACACTAATGCTATAACAAATATATCATATTGCTAAATGTGTAGATGAGTGGGAACCAATAAAGTAATTAATTACATATACAGGCTTTGCTTATTTCTGGCCTTTTTATCTGACAAATTAGATCAGTCTGCTTGTCAATAGAACAGGAGATGAAGAAAAAACCCTTTAGAAAGGTAAAATAAATGTTCTCAGTTGAACAGATAAAAATATATAAATCAGCAAGAGTTTTAACTCTTCCCTACTCTATAAAACTTGAAAACAGGTGAGCTATAAATATACTTTGGGCTTTATTGCTAAAGCATGGAATCAGACAGGTCCATGTGTTTCAAGGGCAGTAAGGGAATGTCTGATTCCCTGTTTTATAAATAGAGCCTTTTATGTCTGCTTTGGACAATATGGTTTGTGTGTTTTATTTAGAAGTGCATCTTCCCCTCTGGTTGCTGTTAAAGAATATGCAACATTTGGTGCAAATCACAAAACCAAAACAAAAAAATGTTTTTATTTCTCATTTTTAATCTTGGTGTTTAACTGTAATCTGTGTAGCTAGACTGGGGCAGTGCCCATTATAGTGTTGATAGTTCATATTATATTCGTTAAAAATAAGTCTTTTACATTTTGGTTCGATTTGGATGTGTCCTCTTCTTAAACTCATAATGTATGCATGCTTCTTTAAATATGTAACAGTTTATTCCCAAATATTAGTCTTTTTAATAGAGTTTAGATCTTGACATGCCCATTAAGGTCCCAGTATACACAACCTTCTTTTCATCTATAACTGTTGAATTTTAGAAAATAGAACTTTGCACACTCTGTGTGTGACAAAGTCAGCTCCAAAATCAATATCTTCCAAAGTGTCTTCTGTGGCAGCTTTCAAAAATCCCTATAACAGTCAAGGGAGTCCTTCACAATCACGGTTCTTGAGGAATCATGACGCACTTCACAGGAAACCTTTGAGACATTTTTTTTTTGGTGATCTGGGAGCTCCATGATGCTAATTAAGGCAAAAGTTTTAGCTTTTTCTGAAAGGAATGGTCCTGTAGTAATTATTCCTGGAGTAGACAATCCATCTAACTTCCATGTAACCTTAATCACTGATGGATAAAACCCGTTTACCGAACAAGCAAGGTAGAGGGGATGAGAGTCTGTCTGAGATACCCAGCTACTCATGAGAGATACAGAAGGTGCCTGGACATCTTCACCTGCAAATGTGTAATATGTCAATTAAAGACTAAATCTATGACAAAAATAGTTATTCAGTGTAAAAATCCAAAAATAGCATTACAAATATGCAGTTTAGGTATCTACATGTTAAAGTACACTTTTACACAATAGTAAAAAATGCGATATATGATGCAAACTGTCAACAGCATTAGCACAGCACTGTTTGTTTTGTGTCCCCATGTTACATAGTTTCCTTATCTGCAGATCCTGTCTATTAATCTGTTATTTTTATTGCTCCTTTAACAGGTAAAGTTGTCCAGTAAAAGTGTCAGGTAAAGTGACAGAAGATCCCAGGAACAGAGATGAATCAACCAGCAAAGCTATTAACTGCAGCAGATTAGATGAAAGCACAGGGTGGGTGACAACCATCCTGCAGAACTGGGATCTTGTGGTCCCACTATTAATAAAAGACTCGCAGAATCGACAGTAATTTATAAAACATTTACTTACACCAAAAAAAATAAATCCAGATACAACTAACTTTCCACACATGTGAAATATGTAACATTTATATAACATTAATACTGTGCTGCCTATTCTCTTCTTTTACCTTTTGGCTTTGGCTACAGGAGGCTTATCAGTGACAGACAGCTGTATTCTTGTATTGATTACTGGACAGCAAGTCAGCTATATTTCACTATTTACCCCTTGCTTTTAGTCCATATTTGCAGACATTGTTTATGATATATAGTATTAGAATTCAGTGATGTTTCCTTAATAACATTACAATATATATATATTGTGACACCAAGGCAGGATTGGAGGTGGAAGGGAGATATATTTGCCCAAGATTCCTCTCCTGTGTGAAGTAGCAGGTGGAAGACTCTCACCTGTGGGATAATTATTGAAGAAACACTGAGGGTGGGGATATAACTCAGAGCCAGGAGCTCAGTCAAGGGCCTAATGTGGGGAGAGACAGACAGGGGTCTGTGCAAGCTTAGTGTAACTTGAAGAGACTGTGGACTGTGTGGGAGAGCTCTGTTTGGAAGCGCAGACAGTCGGTCTGTGAGGAGCTCTCTGCCTGGGGACACAGAAAGTTGGTCTGGGTGAATGGACGTAAACCTGAGTAAAAGGTTGCTGATAGCTTTGTTTGGAGCTGACAGGGAGAAGCCCTCCAGCTGATAGACAGGAATATTGGACGTAAAGTAAGTGCTGGACAGGCAAGGTTTTCTTTTGCTAGTTTTGTTATTTTAGCTGCAACCTTCAAATAAACCTGACTACAAGTCAGCTTAACACTTAAACCTCGGTGTGTGATTTGAGTTGGATGAACCAGACAAGTGTCCTTTGACCCCAGCAAAGGCGATTCTGAGCTTAACCCCTCACAATATATATATATATATATATATATATATATATAAATGATAGACCTTTTCTAGTGTAAGTTTAGTTCCCCATGCTAATATATTTGAATTCCTTTAAACCCTTTTCAGCTGCTATATGGCTAACACATTTCAAAACTGTATTTAACAACTCTGGGCACAAGATTAGGTTTAATATTACTTTTGTGATTCAACTGTTGACTGTATCTTCACTGCTTAGATTGAATATTTTTGGGAATTCTCCTGTCAGTGTGGGATCGCCAGGCACTAGAAGTTAAATGAGGACAAATCTCTCCATTCATCACCTCTAGTGCTCTGTGATTGGCTGAGGAAAGGTAAACCCTGATGACAGCTCAAGCGTCATCAGGATTTTCTTTTCCCCAGCCAATCACAGAGCACTAGAGGTGAATGAATGGGGAGACTTGTCCCCATTTAGCCTCTAGTGTCTGGGGATCCCACACTGACAGGAGAATTCCCAAAAATATTCAAGAGAAAATAGAGAAACTAGATAGAGAACACAGGACTCCTATCCAAGAACACATACTATAGTTACGCTAGGGCTGCAAGAGCAATCAGGGGAGCGGAGCTGTCAGCTCTGTTCCGCTGATTGCTCTTGCAGTTCTACACAGTCCAGAAAAATAACCCGAAATTTCACCCCATTAACTTTATTGGTGTTCGATTCGATGTTCGATCACCCGAACAATATCCCCCTATGCGATCGAATAGCTGTCGACAAATACTGAGATATTCGACCAACACTACTCGCTACTGATATCCAAATTTTTGCTTTGCAAATTTAGCCTATTTTCAGTTTTTCCCGTTACCCATGTTTACTATTAAGCAAGCTGTATGTTCGATTATGTGTTACTTTGTAATTGTATAACAAACAAATAAATGCCTTTACAGATCAAGTTATTAGATAACCTAAACGTTGGTCTGTATAATAAACTGCCAGAGACTGGCTGGAGGCTGCATTCAAGCTTTGCAATAAGCATGTCTTTTCTGTAAGCTGAAGGCCTGTTTTGAGCAAACTATAAAAGTGTTACGCTAGTTGTGTTTTGATTCACCAATTAACCCTCTGTGATTATTGTTATATTATTATAAGTGTGCAATAATAAGTAGAAATAGCAACTGGTGTTAGAACAAGTAGCAAATACACTGTATGGTTTTGTATATTTCAGGAATGAGAACCTGTCACAACTGGTGTATGCACAAATAAGAATATTTAGTACAGAATAATTTTATTTATCAAAAGTTTTAAATTGGCTTTGCGTGTAACTATATTTTGGCCTAGGTTGAAGATAATTGATGGAGCTGAGAATCAGAGCTGTTAGGCTGACAACTGATGCCCTGACAGCTGCCTGACCGTGTGCTGCCTCCCAGTGCTTAAAGTGGGGCCAAGTTTAGAAGGATTATTTAAATTCATTATTTTATTTGTATTTGTGCTGATCTGTATGCATAATATATATATTCTCTAAATTGTATAAAACTTTTACACTTCAAATATGTAACCTGATTTTTTTCTAATTGAAAAATGTTACAGTTACTGTGCTTTTTTTTTTTTTTTTTTTTTTTTTTTGCTGTCTGGTTACTAGTGATCTATTTAAAAATGATTTTTACAGAGAATTCACACACATTTCACCCAATATTTACAAACGTTTTAAAGAATATATATATAATAAATTGATATAAATATCAGTTAAAAAGAATGCATCATTTAATGTACAGTGCTGTGTAATATGTTGGTGCTATATACGGTAAATCCTGCTTATTATTATTGATATTATTATTATTAATCATAATAAGAAGAAGAAGAATATTAACCACCTAGCCGTTAAGCCCGACCTTCGTACGTAAAAAAAAGGCTAGGATGGTTAACCCTGTATTTTTGTCGCATCCATACTTACCTGGTCCCGCTGTGCTCATCCAGCGTCGTTTTCGTATTCCAGCGTCGTCCTCCGTCCATCGTCGTCCGTCGGTCTCCCTCTCCAGCGTCGGGTGCCAGCGGGACCGGTAAGATGCCGGCCGGCATCTTTTGTTTCGCCGCCCGGCGGAACACAAGATCCCGGCCAGCGGAACACAAGATACCGGCCAGCGGAACATAAGATGCCGGTCGGCTTCTTACCTGGTCCCGCTGATCGCCGATGATCCTTCTTCATCCAGCGCCGGGTGTCTTCTGAAGCGAGAAGCCGTCCGGCTGAGAAAAAAATAGCCGGACGGCTTCCCTGTGTGCGTGATGACGTCGGCGCGTGTGCGGGAAATTCAAATTTAAACTCATTCATTCATTTTGTATTGGATTCAATACAAACTCCTGTATTCAATCCAATACAAAATAATTCAAATAAATACAAAGTGTGTAATTGGTAAATTCAAACTGTCATTTTGTATTGGATTGAATACAAACTCCCGTATCCAATCCAATACAAAAAATAAAAAAAAAAATACAAAGTACATAACTGGTAAATTCAAACACTCATTTTATATTGGATTGAATACAAACTCCCGTATCCAATCCAATACAAAAAAAAATAAAAAAAAATAAAATAAAAGTAAATAACTTGGAAATTCAAATTTTTTTTTAAATGATTGTGTGTTTCAAACATTTTTTATATTCATAATATCTACTAGAACCCTTGTTCGGACATATTTCTGTAAGTTACAGGTCTACAATTTAAAAAAAAAAAATTCATGAAAAACAGTGGATCACTTTTGGTACAGAAATCTAGACCTCAGTGTAACGCTCAGGTGGTTAATAATTGGATAGTATTTATAAATAAATTCCAAATTAGAAACATACTTTTTTCAATTTTAGACTGGAAATTCAACAACATTTTTTGGTGCCATCTAGTGGTAAATCACGTGTAGCTGCCTCTATTTATGATAAACAGAAAGAGGGTTTTGAAACTGTGTAATCCAGTGGATACAATGGAGGACTGTTGAGCACAGAATGCACACTATAGCATAGAGACTGGGAAGTGATAGGAACAGAATGTACAGCATATGGAATGTTCAGCACTGAGTTTAAAGTAGTACATTTTTCTTACAGAGGTATGAAATGTACAGTAGATCAGTGCAGAATATAAAACTTACAGTGCAGCATACAGAGTAGTCTGTTAAGAAGCACAGAACCAATGCATATTAAAGTGGGATAGCATGGAGTACGTAATATACAACACAACAAACAGAGATTTGTTGATACTGGAACGTATAACATAACATACATAGTGAGAATTAAAAATGTACAGTTCAGCATGCAGACTAGGAGCTTTGTATTGTATAGAATGTACAGACTGGAGTACAAGGAAGGACAACATCAAGAAAAGTACAGCCAGTGGGGTGGCATTATGTAATTCAGATAGTGGGACAATGTCAAGTAGAGAATATTCAACAATGTGAATTGGGTGGACAGTACAGTCTAAAGTACAGGTGGAAGCCATGGTGGCGTAAAGAACACACAGCATACAGAGTAGGACAGTTTAGAAACCTGTCAACAGATCTATTTACAATGCAGACTATTCACAGCAAATTAGTAAATTATCCTTTAAAATGTCTTAACTACTAATCTGATATTATTCTTCAGTGGCTACAAGTGATCAATAAAAATAATAAATTAAATTTAATGTAATTTTAAGTGTAACACTTTGCAGTCCTTGAAAAATTGAACATGACTTTTTTAACTTTTTCTTTTTCATTTTTTTTTTTTACCATAGAACAAATTGTTGTGGGAATTTAGTGGTGACAAAATTAAATAATCAGTAATTGAGTTCCAATGACATAAAAATTCAACAAATTAATGCACATTCATTGTTAACATATCCCATTTCTGTGGAACAGCCTTTTAAAGAATTGTATGTTCACTTACCACCATAAACGCTGAGGCGCGTTCCCTTACCCCAAATGTGATGACAGGGGCTCTTAGTCACCAAGCACCAGTACATAGCGCTGTCATTTGTGGTGACGTTATTGATGTGCAGAAAGTGTGCATTGCTGCTGTTTCTAATTGGCTGGTAACGCTCCGTGGATGCTTCAGCCAAGTGGATGGCACTGTCATTGCCATGGCAGAGGATGTAAGTGGGTGGACTCTCAGGCAGCTGTTTAAACCATTGAATACCTAAATTCTCAATCTCCTCCTCGTCCACAAAACAGCCCAGAGTGGCTGAATTTCCTTCGGCAACTGAAATGTGTTCATATTGGTTGACTGTCAGCTGGGAGGAGCCTTTAATGCAAAAATATGTAAGGTCATTATACGATAAATGCTAATTAAACACAACACACATGGTTATGACTATTTTCGCTGCATTATAATTGTCACACTGATATTTTTTTGGCTTCCTGTACCACCTTGCCTATACTGTTGTCTTACTGAATTCTGCCACAGAGGCTGATAATAATGACTCCACCAATAATGACCTCTCAATAATCAGACTCCACTTCCAAATCACCTCTCATAATTACAGGCTATTATCTGTTATTGGGTGTGTGACTCAAAAGAGTTGCAGCTAGACACAGAGTGGCCTTGTAACATTTTCAGAAGGAGGCCATCAATGACAGCTTCCATACTTTTTGTATGGCTGCCTTTTTTTGGTTGGACTTGAGGAGAGTAGCTAGAAGTGTTAAAGCAGAATTTAACCTGTGTTTTTGTGGGTAAGCTTTTACCATAACTGGCAACAATGTACAAAATACTGTCACACTTTTTAAGCAATGTGGCGAAGGTAGGTCCAGAATTCTTTCACTGCTTCATTCCCTGAAGCCTCCATATTTGCCACCTAGTCTTCCAGATTGGGCTGCAACTGATAATGTGACTCCTGTACGTGGGGGCTATTCTTGGTGGTGCAAGGAAGGCCAACAGAATCAGGGGAAAATTTTTTTTTGGCAAAAGAGGCTTTGCTAGTCTATTCTGCTAAAAACCTTCTACCTCCCGATAACTTTTTTATTTTTTGGGTTTAGTTCTGGTTTAACATTGCTGTCCCTGACTGTGTTATCATAGTCAAAGGACTCACACACTGTTCCAGTGACTGCGGGACAGGAAATGAAATAATGCTGGGGCAGGAAAACACAGACAGTAAAATATTCTGACATAGGTTCTAACGGTCTCCCATGGTAAAGAAATAAAGTATTTTCTCAAAACTTTTAACCACAGCACTGGGGAGGACTGGTAACTTTTAGCATAGGGAGCGCACATGATCAGCTGATTCATACAAAGTGGGCCAGGATACCCTACTGGTTGGTGGGCAAAAGTCATTTGCACTGGCCCATGGCAAATGCTCTCTGCCTACTCCTGGATATTGTTCTTAATCTTCTGCATGACTATCATTTTATCCTTACATTTCCATATAATGAGGAATGCAGTTATCCTTTAATTTCAGAAACTAGTCATTAGATATTAATTGGGCACTGCCACCCTAGTGGATTCTCCATAGGAGAAAATCCCAAAGAATGCACTTCACAGAGAGGGATCAGGAAAATAATTTCACAGCAGCTTCACTTCCATCTACAATATAATAGTAGCAGTGCTCAACTTTAAAACATACAGATTTCCAAGCTTTATAAAATGTATGTGTGCCTCGTATTGCCATTCTGTGTACATTTTGGTTGACTTACCAGAACATAATATGATCAGCAGGAAACAAGTAGCAGATGGGAACGACATGACTCGAGGATGTCTTGGCCCGTCAGGTCTGATTTCCTCTGGTTTCCTGTGAACAACCGTCAGTTCATACAATTACAATCAGGACTTTACTATAACACTTTATTTATATATTTATTACATCGCAGAATAAGTGATGATATTTTACATCCTCATTTTAGAGTAAGCAAACCCTAACAATCAGCTTGTTCTTCTCCAGAGTGGTCTGTTAAATTTATTATTGGAAAGGTATCACTGTCTAAACAGATAGGGATACATGTTTCCAATAATAAACATGATAAGTGAAAAAAACATATTTTGATCCTTCCAAAAATTCAGTGCTGCAAGATAACAGCAAGTGGTTATCTCAAACTATCTTATTGGTATATGTTATGCGAGTCCTGGCATGAAAATGCTTCTCCTCCATAGATACAGGGCCAGTGATTGTTATCACCCTAGGACAGGTAGTATGAAAACTGATCCCCACTTCTAAGATTTGGTGGCAGCAATATATTACAGTTTTGCTCTGGGGTTTAAAAGATAGAAAGGAAAATGGGAGTATAGAAGCTCTCACTGCCTGGCTACTTCTAAGAATAAATGCTTGTCTCTGGCATTAATATTTGTTGGATTACTGCGTAGGAACAGTTATGGAGATAATAAATGCTGGTCCTGGACTTGCAGACCGGATGATACTTTTCATCAATTGTTCTTTACCTATGAGCACCCTTATGTTGGCCATTTACTTGGCAACCTTTTGGCAATTTCAGGAACTTATTAATGAGTTGTAACCAACACCCCAAGCAATCCAAAACAGAAATTAGTGACTGTGATGAATATTGCCTGGAAAAAAAAAACATAATTTTCAAAAAAATTGCAGTATACCATACCATATTCCATGGTTTTGACTGTTTTTTTTTTTCTTATTAGCTTACTTTGTAGCTGTCATATTACAGCCCAGATTGTTGGACAATTCCAGGAGGCTGAACAAGTTATGGCCAGTATATTGCTATGCTTTAGCCTTTGATTATATGTTTTATTTGATTTGGCTGATCAATTTCAATTTTATTTGAACCACTTTCAACCTACTTTTGATTACTTAGATATTTAAAAGTTATTGACTGATTAATGGCAATTTCCCATGAATGATTTACTTGGCAGATGTTCATTTGGCGCACATGGAAAGAATGATTGCAATTTATTAAAACAGAATTTTATATTACCTTTATATTACCAGACTGCCCAACAATTGATGCCAAACAGTAGATTCTACTTTCCATTCTTTTTTGAAGGAAAATATATTATTATTGATTATTATTAATATTAATATAAATATACTTATATATTATCCTTGTAGTAACCACAAACTGTAAGTGGACTTTATGACTCATTGAAAACAAACATTGTAACTGGGAAAATGAGTGGCAGCAAGGTGGAAAGTTTTGTTCAGTGCACAGTCTGCCATTTATATGCACAAATGAAGCAACAGCTCCTAGGTGAATACCCCTGTGACAGATGCGATCAAGTCGCCCTTCTGGTATCTCGCATTGGAGAGTGACTGACCTAAATGACAGTTCTAAAAAACAAAACAAAAAATGGGCATGTAGCCTCAGAAAATAGCCTGTCCAAGTTACATAACTTGCATTGTCCAATCACAGGGCATACAAAACTCTACTGGGCTTTGCTGGCTACATACTGCTGATCATTTTTTATAAATGAATTAGGGCCTGGTGTACCTGTATAGTTTAGCAGTAAAAAACTGAAAGCAGGTAGTGATGTGTTATATATTTGCTACCTGAAATTTGGGCTGAACCTGCAAGACATGAATAGAATGCGCATGATGTCATATATAAACATATGTATATAAGTATATTTTATTGTGTAATGACTGATATTTACAAAACGTATTTTTAAATAAATTACAAGAAATTCCAGTAATTGATGCTAATTTACTATATATAAGCAAAAGTAAGAAAAGTGGGCAGAAATTACAATGAACAGAACTGAGACATACTTTCTGCAGCTTTTAGTAAGCGTAGTTCAATGCACATGTTGCAGTGCTACTTTGCCTTTTGGCATGAAACATAAAAATAATGCTGTTTTTGTGTATTCTAAGCACACTAAAGTAAGGTGTGTGTGTCAATATCCTGCTTTAAAAATGTATGCAGAACCATTTGTTTTTAATATTAGGTGTTTAAGTTTTAGGTTTGGTCAAGAAAGGATTAAAACTCCTGACAGGTTATTCTTGCTATGTGTGTCCCTTTAAGGACAAATAGAGAGGTTTATCTCTCCAGCCAGGGCAGAAAAAGCAAGGACAATAGCAATGTCACAGGGTCCAACCTATTCCATACAAAAATGTATTAAAAAAATGTCATACACTTTAAAAAAAAAAAGAAAAGATATGTGACAAGCACCACAACGATATGAAATATGCATGAAATATGTATGAATATGCAAATATGCCAAACCAAGGAGAAAACCTATATACTACTTTTGTAGCTAAAAACTCACCATAAGTATTGTTTTTATTATTATACCATACTTTGAAAAGAAGCATTATATAAAACACCGGATTTAAGCTTGTCATGTCCAAAATATGCATTTATTCTAAGTACCGATACCCTCTGTACTAATGCCTTAAATATGCTCCTACTTATCTGGCATGTGTAGTAAATGCTGTCAGAGAATGCTTTGGTGATTTCATTGGGTTTGTTGGCTTGTTAATGCACAATGCATAAAAGCATTTTACTTGTCGATGCATCTGCTGAATTTTGTTTGAGCAAACCCATTACAAGTAATACATTGCCATATCAGCAGTTCATTATTTTATTCAGAACTAGAAAAGAACTAGAGATCAGTATTAGCCAAACGTATCATTTTCACTGTTCATTACACCTGACACGAGACATGTATTTTTCACACTAAAAGAATTCCAATTTTCATTCTTAACACTCTGTCATAATAAACTTTAGGTAATAATGTAGCAGAAAACCTTTTTCATAAAATACCTAAACATTTTTTTAGTATAAACGTTTGAAAGAATAGTTTCAAACGTTTCAAAGTTTACCAGTCTAATTTTTAGACACGGTATTCCAGCAAGGGTTAAGAATGAGAGTGGGGGGGGGGGGGGGGGCTTACAAGTACTCACCTGATAGTTGTGTCTCTTGTCACCTTTGCCTGTAATAGAAACAGTCAAGGTTGTCCTTGGCAGACAAATGCCACTTTCTCATGTCAGTGTGATGGTAGGAAAGGGGGGGAGGGGGAGGGGCTAAACCAGCTGCACTTAAATGACAGTTACTTGTTTTGTTTGGTTCCTTGTTTTTGCAATGGGAGATTTAGACCAAAAAATACCAAATAAGTCCAAAAACATCATGGTTTAGAACAATTAGGGTGGTTGTCATTGTCTGTCATTTCAATTCCTGTGCATGATGGAAAACAAGTTTCTATATTTTTTATTTAGGAATAGTTCAAGCCATTCTAGCTGTATAGGTGTACTTACAACTACACAGTTGAGTACTGTTTATGATACTTTTCCTAATTTTTACTATTCTCTCAGTACTGCTTGGACCAAGAAGAAAGGTGCATCCAAAATTAGTGTTTATGGGTTCCTGAGTGGTGGATCTGGGCAAGAAGTGAGATCAGGAGGAATGGATTGAGATGGTCTACTCCCACTCCAAGGTCTCTTAGAACTCTTCACTATTTGAGGCAAACTATAATGCCCTGTTAGAATGGTACCTGGTCTCTGACCGCATTTCTTGATACCACCCCTAGTCCTCCCCATAATAATACGGTCAAAAGGATAGGAACACCTTTAAAAATAAGCTGGTGTACCTAGCTAATATAATATATGGCTGCCTGTATTTGCCTAATACACAGATAAGGCTAATAAATAATAACTCGGGAACAATCAGAAGGTTTTCTACATTTCAGAAAGCATTCTCTCTCCTTGGTTTGGTAGTCTTTAACAACATGTATGAAAATACAAAGCAGATAAAATACAAAGCAAATAAAAATAAACACATCACACTAGGGAAGCTTGTACCCAAGGACTTGTTCATGGCCTGGTTATAGCAGCACCAATAGTGTTAGAACTTGCTTAAAATAATGTTTAGAGAGAAAACAATTTAAAAATAGAAAAGCAGTTCACAGTGGCAAAGGTAAAGGCATATAGTGGCTTGTAGCGTCTGTTTTTTTTTTTACTCCATAGGGCTCAAGGCATAGATTCAGCAGTATACCTTTCAGGGGAGTCCCAAAAGTTTTGCACTAGAATGGTACATTATTAGCAACTCCAATATACAGCAAGTTGGTCAGGTGAATTACCTACTTAAAGTGTGCATTAGCAAAGGATAACTATTGGTATAAACAAAAAACTCCAAATAATGTAGCACTGTATTCATTAATAAATAAATAATTACATTTTACAAGTACCTGTAATTGACGTGGTATCTACTGTTGTTGCTCCTGTGCTAACAACAAACATGGTGATAGGATGAGAATGTAGAATGATAAAGGGATGAGCTCATCAATCAGACATTTCTTTTTTCACTTTCTAGTCAAAGAGACAGGAATTGTATATGTTACATATAACATTATAACTACAGTAAAAATAGGTTTTCTGCCCTGTAAGACAGGGCTGTGGAACATCTGTAGGTAATCTGTGTATTTAGCTCTTTGCTTTAAGTTCATCTTTAACCACTTGAGTTTCAGGTGCGTTTTTTGACACAGGTATGGAGTTTATTTGTATAAATAACTGATTTAAAACAGTCCTGGGAATCTCCTGGGCCCCATATGACCTGGTTGTCAATGACAATGAAGGAGCTGAAACTATCAACATATGGGTTTTCGGTACTGTTATACAGTGCTCTAAGACAGCACTTGTAGCTAATCACAATAAACAAAATACATTTATATTGTTATATTGAAGTGATGAGACATCACAGCAATTTCTTTATATATGGAGACACGGTAGGAGCAGTTTTCTGTATCTGTATCTGTCTGAAGTAGTTGGTTTGTATTATTTTTTTTTAATATTTGTTATTTCGAATATTTTTTTCTTAGATTATTCTCTGGGCCCCATCAATTATAATGAATAATCTAGATGACATACAAATGACAAATGATCACATAAATGCACCCAATGTTATTTAGATTTTTTAGCAAAACCATCACCGTTATGCTAATTGGTGCCCATGCTATTCTAGCTTAATCTTATCCTAATGTTTTACTAACAGATTATGCCAACCTTTTTGCTCTCTCCATGTGATGCAGTGTAAAAAGTAAAAGGACAAAAGGATAATAAAGCTTTTCCACAGTTAAATGTATATATTTACTTGGAGCGTTACTATTTATATGTTACGTACAATCATATCCTTTTAGTCAGGAGATTTTGGACAGTTATATATTTGAAATATTAGAGCTTCTATGTAAAATAAATAACTAAATTTGGAAAGGAGAAAAAGATGTACTTTGTTAGAATTATAAGTAAAGGAACATGTATCCCTTACATGATGAAGGTTGTTCACTCAGAAATGGAAAGATGCTCAAAAGGTTGCATGATGGTGCATAATGGTGCAATAATGGTGCATTAACTGATTGCCTCATTGGTTGGACCAAGGACAAACAAAGGTAGATGTCAGTCTGTCTAAACAACCCTTTTTCATGGGGCAGCCATTTCAGAGTGGGTCTTAAGTCCCATTTAATGTTATAATGGGGGGGGGGGATAATTACTTATATTGGTGTGAAAAGTAAAGAAAAGTAAAAGTAACATACCTAAAATTAGTATATACTGTACTAGTGATGGTCAGTCAACATGGATGTTTAGGGGCTCGTTTTGATATGCTAAATGTTATTATTAGTTCTAAGGCAGTTTTTAGGGGAGTTTGGGCAAATACACAATATTAAAGTGTAATATGTATATTTTTACCAATTCAAAAGTGTAAAAATGTATATAGAAAGATGAATAGGCAAACAATCACTGATAAAAAAAACAATGAAGACATCAACAATACAGGCAAACAATGCTAAACTATTGTCCTACTTTAAACATACAAAATAGTTTGCACAGTTATCGTCCTCTCCTCCTGTATCACTGTCTGTATTAGTCTGTCATTTGCAATCCCTATTTAATGTACAGCGCTGCGTAATATGTTGGCGCTATATAAATCCTGTTTATTAATAATAATTACTTGATTCAATGTAGGACTTCAGACATTTCTATTGCACTTCTCTGCTTTCCATTCTCATCTCCAGGTCTTCTCATCACACTCCCCAACCTGGGTCAGTCTGCCTCTTAACTTTGTCTCTCTGTGTCTCCTTCAGTCTCTATCTGTTTACATTATCCCACCAGGTTTGCCTAGCCCCCATTTCCTGTTGCAAGTGGCCTGGCAGACCAGTACATTTCCATAGAATGTATGTCTAAACATTAAAATAAAACTTAACTAAACTCCAACGAAATGATTTCATATATTGCATATATGAAATTGTAATGCATTACAAAGAATTGACAATTCACATTTTTTGGATACCCTTTAACAATATTTTGAAAGTTTAAAACAAAGTTAACATTTACAAAAACACACATGCACACAATGTAATACATTTTGTCATGTAGATAGTTATAGAGTAAGCATTAATTCCAATGTGTTAGGGAAAAAGCAAACAAATCTGTAATTGATGTGGTCCAGGATTGAAAACATTTAATAATAATGATAATAATAATAATAATAATAAAATGATATTCCAGGTTTGCTGAATCACCCAGGTTCACTGATGAAAGTATACCCTCTTCGGCCTTGGAGAGATTTAATAAATTAGGCCAAGGAAGAGTAATACAACATTTAGATAATGGCCACTTTTTGCTGGAAATTTAGTGATAAGTTCTCAGCAATAGGGTATCCAAGAGAGAGGTGGGGAGGTTTTCCCTTACTTATTTCTCATCTGATATTTATGAAATAGGAAGTAGATTATGGAGATCTTGAAGAGAGGCCATAGATTACTTTTTATCCAGATCCTACTGAGACTCCAGATCCTTTTCCATTAATTGCATATTTGGGAATTTAGAGCTTGGAGTAGGGAAGGTCAGGTAGATTGAGGATATTTGTCCTTTAGATTTAGCGATCCACTTACAAGAGGTCTTAAATAGAGTAGTTCAGTATGATGGTAGACCTTTATTGAGTCAAGATCAGACAAAAGAAAAGATTTGACAATATCTAAAACATTCAGGGCCTTATTTAACAAGCAAATAAGCGGAAGCTCAACGTGCATATTTATGTGCCGATATACAAGGTATTTTTCCGTGGGTCAGAGCCGAGTGCTAGTACACTCGCCTTCACTTGCCAGCTGGATTCCTGCCTTGAGAAATGAGCAATAGGGTTCGTGAATCTGCCAATTAAGGCGATTGGTTTTCAGCTGCGAGATTAAGGAGGATCTGTTAAGCTCTGTCAATGGTGCGGTGATAGCAATTAATTAGCGCACACCCGGTCCCTGTTCTGTGCACATCTACAGTCCAATACAGGTCAATTTGAATCTTTAATGCTTTATCTTCTTTTGGGTAAATGCTACTTTTTTAAGGTTACTTTGTACACATTCACAAAATAATTCATTTATTGTTGCATTTGTTGCACTGTTTTCATTCTTTTTGGTTTGCTTTGCAACACTGCAAACCAATTTAAATCAAACTGTATATATACTAGTTAACACTTCATAATATGTCATCACACAATAGTATGAGTAAATGAATTCATCAAGTAAGTTTGCTTGGATGGTATGCATTGATGTGACTTTGTAATCCTCATTATTGTTAGTTTCATCTTTTGCTGCAATGTTTTTGTGCCTGGTTTGTAATGATGATTTCTGTTGTTTAGCAATTCTTCAGCAATATTTTGTCATTTTTTTCCACAAATATTCAGTACAAATGTCAGCATGGTTTCCACTCCAAACTTCTACATGACCCCCCTGTTTGCCTTTGTCCCATTCTCAAAACCACATTGTCACATATTGGTATTTGAATGTATTATGCACATATTTCTTTTAGGAATAAATTGTCATGGTTTTTCTCTCTTTGGTTTTTTTTTTTTTTGTTTTAATTTTATTAGTCTGACCTTTGCAGTCATGTTGATTTGCTGCCACACAACTCGTCTGTTCATTTGTGGTAGTGTTATTGGTTTGTTGTCATTGTGCTGTGCTGCCTGATCTTAGCACTATTGTATACAAACATACTTCCACTTGCTGTCCAAACTGGTTGTCAATTAGTTGTCCAGCTCAGTTGCATACTCATTCTAACACACCTGATGGTGATGGAAGGAGTCCCGCCAGGTCATCCATGACCTGTACATCTTTCGGGAAGGTAAAATTGCAGCAAAAACCAGGAGAAGCTAGGCTGTGCCAAGAATGACTTTAGGAAGGTAGTCCATTCAAACCACGTCGCCCCTACTTTGTGCACTAAACCAGTCTAAAACAGTCAGTACAGTTTCCTGGGTGTTTCTGAAGGTTTAAATGCCATTTTAGACCTTGGCCCACTATATATTCACTTCCTCACATCAGCTTGGAAGTGGAGGAACATAAAGGTGGTAGTCCTCATTAACCGGAAGCAATATCATCCACGAATGTACAGAAGTCAGTGATGTGACATTCCAGAGGCTTGGCAGCACAGCAGAGGGATGTTATCGCCCTGTAAAGAATTAGATTACATTATTAGGATGTGTTAAGCAGCATGGTTAATCATGTTTTGGTGGCAACTACATGGTGCTGGATTGTATTTTTCATGCTTTTCTGGCTACACTCCTAGGTTGGTTTGTAACCCAAACATGATGTGCTGAAATATGTAATGCATGCATTGTAAACATGTAAATACTCACGCGCAAACACATTAGCAATAAGTTCATCCATGACTCGACGGCCCTCTGCTGTGCTTTGGAACCTGGAGGCGGGATGTTGGTGCACCTCTGGCTCGAGTTCCTCTGGAATGTCCCAGGTATCCCCATGGTGCAGGCACAGGTTATGCAGGATGCAGGATGCAGCATGCCATGATGACTCAGGCAGCTTTCCATGGTGCGTACAGGAGCTCACCACCGGGCCACGCCAAGCACAGAAACCGTGCTTTTAGCAACCCGATGGTGTGCTCTACAACCCCCCAGCTTTTATGCAGAGCCTTGTTGTAATTTTGCTCTGCTTCTGTCTGGGGGTGACGCACTGCTGTCATAAGCCATGGAAGCTGCCCGTATCCTTTGTCAGCTGTTAAAAGACAAACATAATAAGTGTTAGTTCTTGGTATGGTAAGTGTTGTGTGAATGCAGTGTAACACTAGAGTTTTTCTTTTACAAAGGTTGCTAAGGGTTGTGCTCTTCGGTCACTTTATTGCTTTTTGGTTGTTTGGAGCCATTGTTACTACTGACTACCACACTGAAGTACTGTGAGCTGTGAACATAGGAATTATAATAGGGCTTCCGGGAAAATCTGAAAGTTAGTTCTTCCCCCATGCTCCCAATATTGTACAATATTTATAAACTATTTGCTAAATTAGATGTTAGCACAAAATATGACATATACAATACAGGTAACAGCTTGGCATTCTGACAATGCAAAGGGACATAGCAACATAATAGGTGTCTTTATGATTTTACTACTGTTAGTTGTATTACAATAACAACATTATACATTACCTATTAACCAGCCCTCAGGCATTTCTCAAGAGATGAATTTCTGGTAGAGAGCTGTCTGATGCAGGATATAGGCATCATGGCACGATCCTAGGAAACCTGTGCGTGGACTCATAATTTTCCCATTGGCATCACAGACTATTTGTACATTCAGTGAATGATATCGCTTCTGGTTGCGAAAGGCGATTTCCTGCAGTTTAGGGGCCTGAATTGCCACATGGGTGCCATCCATGGCCCCCAAAACATTAGGAAAGCTCACTCGCCTGAAGAAACCCACCTTTAACTTTCTCCACTTCTGAGCTGTTTGAGGGAACTAAATATATAGTGGGACAAGGTCCACAATGACATTTATGATCTTCATTAAAACCCTGGAAACTGTAGGCTGGCTTAGTCCACAAATTAGGGCCGAGGAGGTTTGAAAGCAACCCCTTCCTAAAATTTAGAGAGTGGCCAAGAGCCTGGTCATTCCTGGCACAGCCTGGATTCTCTTTGTTTTTGGAGCAATTATAGCTTACAGCAAGCTGTACATATTTATGGATAACATGGCGGGACAGGCGGAAACACCTTTTGACATTCTGGTCACTTGGTATACTATCCAGGTGGCTACACTCCTAGAAAACATCCGGCTCCCTGACCCGTCACAAAGTTGGAGGCTGCTCCTCGGGTTGTTGCTGCTCCTCCTCTGCAGTAACCAGAAGAGTTGTGGTTGTTGCCACAGCAGCACTAGTTAAAAGCAACAATTCAGCAATGTCCTCCTCCATTAAACATGCACAATCTTTGCCCCGGCGCATATCTGAGCGCATAAAAGAACGTGCGCACGTAACGCTACGTGCATTAATGTACGCACGTAACGCTATGTGCATGAATTTACGCACGTACTGTATCCCTATATATTTTTACAAAACATCTTAGCCATTCTGCATGCAAACAAAAAATTTCAAAACACAAAAAAAGAAAATGACACAAAACAGAAGGCTGCCAAAAGAAAAAAAGAACTGAATGTAAGATAACACCATTTACTTTATTCCTTCCAAAAATGTTTTTGGTGTGTTGTCCCACAACTGTTTTATTTTTTTCCTTTTAGTAACATGGAGCTAACCACCACTGCCACCACTTGCGCTGTCGCTGCTGCTGGCCCGGCCACCACCACCACCCAAGGGTCTTCAGTCCATAGACCAACAGGCAGCTCCCTCAGGCCAGCTAGGTTGCTTTGTGAAGCAGGCCAAGTAACATCCGTGCGCCTGGGCCCTTGGCACCTCAGCCAGTTTGAGCCAGACCAGGGATTCTGCTTCCAAAGCAACCAGCTTCAATCCTGAGCAAAATGCAGCCCTCACGGAGTCTGTACAACATTTTCCACGACTCCGTGGGGGCTTGCACTCCCAGACCTCCCATGCTGAAAGGCAGGGACTCTGGGAGGAAATTGCCAGGAGTGTTAAAAAACGTGTGAGTGACATCTTCAGACATGTCAAAAGGGTCCTGGGCACAGAGGCCGGAAGGAGTGGGAGCTATCCTGAACATCTTGTGCAGCGTCTCAGAGAGTACGAAAGATTGGCGTTGCCATTCATTGGGCCAAAAACAGTGGTAGGGGTGCACTACCGGGATGACTCCGATGCTTGGCAACCATGTAAGTTCAATCCTTTTACATGACCAAATTACCAATGTTAATTTATTTTGGCCATTTTTTGGATTGCAACAGTTTAGTCATTAGCATTGAGAACCAAATTGAATTGATACTTTACTTATTTATGTCTGGGGTGAAATATGAGATCATTTTTTTAAAATGACCTCTTTAGTGTATTTTTACCTTCTTTTGACTTGCATCAACAATGTGTGTATTTCAATTTTTTTAAAATAGTAGGCCCTGAGACGCAGCAGTCCCCTCCTGCCTTCTGTGCTCGGAGTGATGTGGATAATGAGAATGTCACTTCACATCGAGATGACACTGGGCTCCCTCTTGGTAAGATGAACCTTCATGAAAACATCATTCAAAATCTCCAGGACTGAGAATTTAACCAACAACATCTGGCAGCCATGCAGCATCTGATTGAATCGGTCCAACAACAATCAGCCACTTTGAGTGCCTAGCTGTTCAGCTAAATCAGGCGATTATTCACAGGCTGGGTTGGTAAATCCCAATAGGTCCTGCTGGCCCCCCATCTCCTGCAGAACAGCCAGCACCAGCTTGATCACTGGCTCCATCTTTCTCCCCGGCACCACCCTGTTCCCCGGCTGTTGCCTGGCCACCTCTACCTCCTGGCCGCCCACCCCGTACCCCTGCCCGCCCACCCTGTGCCCCTGCAAGCCCA
>NC_092871.1:54332940-54356838 GCF_032062135.1 Pyxicephalus adspersus | reverse complement strand
GGATTGGCAAGGCTGGAACGCGATTTTTAATGTGCCCTTCAAAACAAATAAAATAACCCTCACAAAATCTGGCTTTTAGTTTTTTTTACAAATGTTTTTTTTTTATTCTCCCTCTTAACCGGAAAGGTGCAAAACACAACAAATATAAAAATATAACAATATAAAGCTTTTTGAAAAACATAAATACAAAGGTTGTCAGGGGCCATCCTGAGCTGGCGCTCCACGGCATACATCCTCCTGTGCAGCCATGCAGCATATCCCGTCTACTTCCTGGCGGGAGAAAAAAATACAAATATTATATTAACCTGAAGAGTTTGGTAAAAACATTTAAGAAAAGTACTGTCCTTGTAAAAAACAAATAAAATAAACTATAAACTTACCAGGAGGACGTCTGCCATGTCGCTAGGGAGGGCTGGCTGCCTCCATCAATGTGGAACTGGCTGTGAATGTGGAAAGAGACCAAAAAAATAAGAGAGGTAAGTACTAAGCAAATGTAATAGTATAATATACAGCTAGTTCCTAAATTGCACAGTGCTAAAGAATTCAAGTTATGTCATCTCATCAAGTTATGACTGTTTTGCTGTTTATACCGTGGCAAACAAGAAAGAAAGGTGATTCCTGGGGCCAAGCTAATTATGGCTATGGAACTAAAGTGATGCAGTTTGTTGGCAATGAAGGTTGTGGGTTTTCATAAGGGACAAACTTGGCTAAGTGACATTTAACCATTGTCTTCTCTTAAAAGCTGCCTAGACATGAAACTAGTCATACACTTCTAATGATACTTGATGGAGCTAGGCCTTACAAAGTATCTCCTACTTTATATTCATGGTTCTAAAGAAATGTTCACAATATCTAAAATGGAGAAATACTTACATTCAGATAATGAACTTGTGTCCAGTGAAGGAGGTGCTGGCAAGGGCGCTCCACTAGCTGTAGATAAAAAATAAACACCATAAGTAAAGTGGGTGGGCAGGACTAAAGAAAATTTGTAAGGTTAGTTAAGGTGAATAGATTAATGCAGAACTTCTAACTTTTTGCCTACTTAAAAAAATTCTGAGCAAATTTGTCAGTACATCCATGGACAACTAAACAACTCTATTTTTGTTCATGCTAGCCAACAACCTAGAAAGAACGTTCATTTGATGCATGATTAATGACTGGAAGCTACATGAAATCCCGCTAGATCTTTCTTTGTATTTGTAATGAAAAATGGTGAAAGTAGTGTGAGAATGTGTTGAATTGATACATATGTTACAAAAGTTGATTCTAAAGTTAGCTTACAGGCAATCTCCTCCGCCTCGGCTGCCTCCTCTCCTTTATCGAAGGACTCTGGCTGCAGATGTTGGGAAGCGGGCTCCTCCTCTGTGGATGGCTCCTCCGCCTTAACAAGAGGAGAAGACAAAATGCAAAACTTACCAGATAGGATGCGGTCCCCCACTTTGCGGACTAAATTGGCTCTCCTCCGCTTCAGGTCGCCCCATGTGTGCTGTATTTGGCCCACAGTTGGACGCATACCTGCTAGGGTCCAGAGCCTGTCTGCCAGCCTCTCCGCAATCTGAGGCTTTGGAAAAATTGACCTCTGCTGGTCATAGCACCGCATAATCATTGTCTAAAGAAAAAGAACAAACACAAAAACAAAAACAAACACCTTTTAAAAACAAAAAAGAAATCACTGATTGATTGATTGATTGATATATTTTCTACTGTAAACTGTTTGTTTAATATTGTGTGTAGATATATATGGGTATACTATTACTATTACTAAGAAGCTTCCGGTTGCCACCCCACTAAGCTTAATCCTAGTTAAACCTTTGTAAAAACAATAATTGTGCTCCTAGAAGTAAACTCTGTTGATCCGATTTTAGTGAAGCATTAGTAAGTGCCAGACATACATACATACATACAATCTAGGGGCAAAATGTAAACACCGTTGCAAAAAAGTGGATAAATACAAAACACGGGAATATCTATGTGACACAGTAGAATGATGTGCCTTCACCAAAATCAGGATTGTGGTCTCATTATTCAGAGGACATTCTACCAGAAGGCTTCCACTGTCCTCCAGACAAAGAAGGATAATTTCCAGCCTTGCCTGATAGCGAGGAGGCAAATTAGTGCTCTTCAAATGATCTACCTCTGATTGATTGAGCTTAATGGGGTAGAATCCTGAAGATTTTTACAAATCCACATCAATACAAATACAAATACAAATACACATCGAAATATGTGCATGAACATAGTTGTCAACAGCTAACTTTAGGTGTGTGGACTCTACCCAGCTCTCATCTGCAGCTCTACTCTATTGAAAGAACAATAGAGGACTCTCCATTCTCAGCTGTCATCCGTGCAGAGGATTCCAGCTGCCGATAAGAGCTGGGCAGTGGGAACAGAGCAGCTAAAATGAGATGGGGACACAGGCTGTCCCTCTCCCATTCTATAGCTGTGCTGTGGCTTCTTTATAAAAAAATACTTGGGAAAATATATCCACTCTGTGGGCATGTATAACAACATCATGGGCACAGTGTATTATCTGTGTGTGGGAATTCTGGATGTCATATTCTGTAGCCTTACAACTTTGTGTACAAGCACAGAGGACTCTCATAGATAATAGTCCTTAAAATATTTACAAAATCTCAAAAAGCCCACCAGATTTAAAGCATATGAAGATATTGGGATCCCAATTGAAAACACCATTGAAAATCCTACATTGGGAATACTTTTTCCAAAGCAAGTGCACATAGGAGTCCTTAATTGAAAAAGTGGACCCCTGGGCCCACTTACATAGGAAGGAGCAAGTGTCCCCCCACTTGAACCTACATTTTATGGTTTATGCACCTTATAATTTCCAATAAATTGGGGTTCCTTGAAATTTAGGTATAAATTTAGGGGTAACACCTCTATTCTCCTTGCTGGGTAAGTGGCCCGGGGGCATAAATGGGCCTTTTCGCTTTTGGCCTCCTCGATGCACTTGCTTTTCAAACAGNAACAACCTCCAAGAAATGTGGTTTAGTAGTAGCAAGTAGGATCCTCTGTGTACCCTCAAAATTTCAAATTGTTACAAGGGTTTAGGACATCTGAAGGATTAAAGACGATGAGTTCTTAGGCTGAGGAATAGGACAAGCAGCCTTAACACACATTGAAATGTGCAGACATGCATGATGCATAAAAACACATTGAAATGTGCAGACATGCATGCATGATGCATAAAAAACAATAAATGTGCAGACATGCATGCATGATGCATAAAAACAGATTTAAATGTGCAAACATACACGATGCATAAATACACATTTAAATGTGCAGACATGCATGCATGAAGCAAAAAAACACATTTAAATGTGCAAACATTCATGATGCCTAAAAACACATTTAAATGTGCAGACATGCATGCATGATGCCAAAAACACATTTAAATGTGTAGACACACATGATGCATAAACACACATTTAAATGTGCATGCATGGACATACTTGTATGCTTATGCAACTAAACCCCCCCCAAAAAAAAAAATTAAAAAAAAAATTACCTGGATGATTAAGCGCAGGTCCCTCTCTGCAAACAACGGGCGCGGCAAGATAACACAGATATAAAACTTCCGGGTTAACTCCCGCCTACTGAAAAACGTGCGTACTCTACGAATTTGCACATATGCCTACTTTATGCATATTAATACCCTCATGTAACCGCTTTCTTTTTGGTGCAAAAGTATGCGCATATTATTTCATATTAATATACTTTTTTATTTCTTTTTTGTTTGGTTTCTTTTTGGAATTAAGGACTAACCTGCTGGTTTGAACACTGAGCCGAACATATGTTCTTGCTTTTCCAGCCTTTTAAGGTGTTTATGCAGTTTGAATTGCATTTGAGACCTTGGCCAACTATATATTGACTTACTCACCTCAGCTTGGTAGTGGAAGCACATAAAGGGGGTTTCCTCCTTTAACCAGAAGCAGTATCATCCATGAATGTTGCTTGGAGCCAAGCCCATGACATCAGAAATCATAGGAAGAAATATTCAATTATTTTATTTTGAATCATGTTAAGCAATATGGCCTAAAAAATCTTTATTGCCTATTTCTTCCTATAATTTCTCCTTTATATGTATATGTACACACATAAATGCAGACATACATACATATATATATGCATGTATGTACATACACGAGTGCAGACGAAAAACAATATATACCTAAAAAGAAAAACTTACCGGAATGAGGATTTTTCTCTGGAAAATTTTTCAACTGATAGAACAGTTCACTCACACATAGCGGTTTCATCACACTGAGTTTTAATAAGCAAATTGTGCTGTTTTTAGCCAGTTAAACAAATCTGTTTGTTTGTTTTTTCCAGTTTGACATTTCATAATCATTTATTGATCCGATCCTTTAGATTTGTACACCAGTAAACAGCTATTCAAAAAGAAGGAGTGGAGGATTTTTCAATTATATATTTTTAATTAATGATGTAAATAAATATATATATTTTTAGTTATATATTTATATATATATATATATATATATATATATATATACATACATATACACATACATACATGTATATATATATCTATAAAAGCAAGCAAGAACTTGTGTGTGTGCTTTGGACTTTTGTGGAAAAAATCTAGTTCACTGGCAAAAGTGAGGACTTGCCACAAGAGCCCACTGGAATTTATTACCCGGGTCTGGCATCGGATGCGTTTAGGTAGGCGCCTGTGTAAGGAGCCGAAATCAGTTAACTCTTTATAAACCTGAAAATATTAGGTCATGTAAAAATATGTTTTTTTCCCAGCTAATATAAATGTTTGAAACATTTGAACAGCCCAAACAATTTTATTTAGGTCTAAGTGAAAGATTACCAATGGCACCAAGATGTGCCATTAGAAAGATTTATTTTTTTGGGGAACAGTGACTTTTAATGCAAGCTCGCCAGTGTCAAACTGCCAGGGATGCACATCTCCAGCAGCAAGATCATTTTGGTTAATACCTTCCACGAGAATATGCCAACGCCTGAAATTTAGTTGATAAATCGCGAATACAAATGCGCAAGTGAGCTTCTGATTTTGCTTGGTGAATCACCTTATTGTCTTAAGCTGCGTACACACGTGCAATAATTATTGTTGGAAACGAACAGCTAACTTATAATAATCGATAATCGTTAACAAAAAAAGTGCACAATGACGCTGAATAATGAGGATAGTCGCTGGAAACGAATGACCGTCCCTGCGGACCTGATTGGGCGATGATTGTTCGCACTCTATTGTGTGTACGGTTGTTCAGTGATTGTGGATTGTTCTGTGATACACTTTCTCCTTTATTGTCACTTCCTGCATCGTTCAAATGATCGTATCTAACATTTGTACATTATTGGTGGATTATTTTTCAATGATTGTATTGTTACAGCATGTACAGAATTGTGCACAATATGATCGTTCAAAATAATCGTGCATAATCGCTGATCTGTCGTTAGTTCTGCTTTTTCTAACGACAATGTGTCATTAGAAAAAGCAGAGTGTGTACCTAGCTTTAGGCAGGTTATGCTTTTGGGTAAAAAAAGGCAAAGGTGAAGATTCCCCTTAGTCCCAAAAGGCAACCCCAGAAGAATCTCAGGATTGCTCAATATGGGCTTCATAGCTGTATGCAGGGAACCGAGTAGTTTCCTGTCTGTGCGCCCATCAAGAACCAATGTAAAGGCAGTTTTGCTGGATTAATAGCCATGTCTTTTTTAATGAATACAGAATGCTTTTGTTAAAGGCATAATATTAACTACAAGATTGATCTTTTTTTATTTTATATTGAGCTTTGTGTTGCTTTTAAAATGTTTTGCTAAAGCTTGTCTGCATTATTCAAAAAAAAAAAAAAAGAAAAACCATGTCTTGAAACCGTTTGTATGTTATATTTATTGATATTTCAATAAGAAGGCTGTGCAAGAGTGCAGAGGGGACCTTCCGTGGTCTAACTTAGAACAGTTGATTTTATTCTGAGCCAAGGCCATGTTTACGTAAATCGCAACACCATCAGTCTTGGCTGTAAGGTTATCTAATCTATTTATTAGTTAATGGTTGATTATGTATGACAGCTATATTTGGGTAAACAAGCCTGCATACATATATATCTAGCTACGACCAGTCAATGTTGCTCCTGTTCAGGCTACAAAACACGAGTCCAGCAACTGTTAAAATGAAGGCTGCCTGCTGTCTTCTCTTCCTTGCTCTCTTTGCTGCCAGCGAAGCCAAAGTGTTCACAAAATGTGAGCTGGCCAAGGTCCTAAAATCTGCTGGTTTGGATGGATACTATGGCTACAGCCTTGCTAACTGTACGTATGGAACATCTAGATTTTCTCTGAACCAGCTTGGGCCTTTTATCTTTATGCTTTATCTGTATCTTGGCTTTCTCACCTTGACTGCTGAGATTTACAGCAAATGTATAATTATTTCTGATCAAAGCTTGTTTTTTTGTTCCATAATTGGCCATTTCACTATATGTCACAGTGAGGCATGGCCCAGGTATTTTCTCCATATTTAAAAATGGTATCCCAACGGACAATGAGCTTTTTGTGCAGCTACAAGTGGCCAAAGTAGGAAATTATATAACAACCATAAGAACATAAAATGTTTTCATGTGAACAATATTAATTAAAATTATTCCTTGAGTCTAATTAAAAAAAGTTACATATTTGTGTGATAATTGTTATGTCATAAATAACGCTGTAATGTTTTGTTTTTTTATGACCTAGGGATGTGCATGGCATACTATGAGAGCCGCTATACCACCAATGCTATGTACGACAATGGCTGGAGCCGTGACTATGGAATCTTCCAGATCAACAGTTACTGGTGGTGTAATGATGGCAAGACCTCTGGAGCTGTGTCTGCCTGTAGCATCAGCTGCAATAGTAAGTAAATCTTTAAGATATCATGTGTAGTCAGTGTTATATAGTACATTTTTTTTTTTGCCCTCCTATTCATACATTTTAGATTTAACAAAAGAAGCCTTCATGTCCATGGGATCGTCCAAAGTGTTCCTTGTATAATCTAGTCTTTTTCCTTAACTTCCAAGAATTGCAGGAGTATTGACATATCCTACTATTATATCCCCCATATTACTACTATTCATGTGAGTCGTAAACAATGAACATAGCATCACTCTACTGAATATTGAAATGGTGGCAATGTGCCCCCTAGTCAAGGGTCTCTATTTAAAATAGAGCTTGGACTACACAGTGACAGTTTGCAAAAGGCATAGTTGCATGGTACCCTTCAGGATATATTTGCTTGGCTGTATTTTTAACTGTATACTTAACTCCCCTTTATTTTAAATATAGTCGTTGCAAAAATCTTCTTACCATGGACATTTACTGAAATTGCATGAAATTCTTCAAGTCTTGAACTTGTACTGGAGACCTAATTCAAAATAGCAGAAGGCCTTTTTACATACACATGTAAATGTCTGTGGACACACAATTATGAAGTATAAGCCCAGCATGTACAGCAGTGAATAAATTGAGCACATTCCAATTATCTGCTTGTTATTCCTGTACCATTTTTATTAGAATTCCTTGTTGACCAAAAATATATAACATAACATAACATAATATTATATAACATATTATTTAATTTAAGGTTTAATGAATGATGACATTAGTGATGACATCACCTGTGCCAAAAGAGTTGTACGTGACCCCAATGGAATGGGAGCATGGTATGTACAGTAAGATATAATCGTTTTACTCATTGTAATAAATATTTTTTAAATATTGTTATTTAATAAAAGGCTGAATTACTTAATACTCGCACTAGGATTATGGATTTTGGATGTTATTATTAGGCAAGAATATTGTTCTTTACACACAACCTGCAAAATTCAGACGGTAACCCATGCCTTTTGGCATGGTCCAAAAAAGTCCTTTGGCAGCCACAGTAAAAAGGCCAACAGGCCCCCTTTCCCAAGAGCTGTGGGCTACTTCAGCAGCATAAGCATATATTGCAGGTTCTATCCTTTTTGTCACCCCTTTCTGCAACCTTGGTACTGGCCTGAATTTGATCATCTTAATAAACTTGAAGATATTTTAGTGCCGGATTTGCAAAAATTCCAGGTTTGTTTTTTATACTTAAGACCACACACAGACAGCCTTCCTCTCACAGCACCCGTTGACATCTGGCACAGTTCCAGGGAGCAGGCAGCAGGGACGTCTCAACATGTATTTAGTTTAGCAACACCTAACAGCTGTTTCTGAAGAACAGCGCCATGAAAAATTTAGTGCCAAAATAGTGAACTGCAGTCCCTGTATTGAAAATGCAATCTCAAATTCATGCTGGGAAACTGAAGGATCCAGATAATCGATGGCTGGATTTTTGATTGTCAACCTGTACAACTTTAAGCCTGCTCTGTCTATCAACATCAACAGCCCTATCATTTTTGGGGTGTTAAAACCTGACCTTGTGGCAACCCGCCCTTTTCTAAAGTCTAGTAAGGTATATATAAAGCACATTCTAGGTCATCTGTTAATCATTTAAGTCACTTTTAAAAACGAGTTGTCTCATGAGGCATGGCTATTTTTTTTCCAAACCACTAAGAGCATAATCTTTATTCTGTAAAATAGTAAATAGTGTTATCTTTAGGAATTGTATAGGCTTTGTGCATAGGGTCTCAGTTATTTAAACCTGAATTAAATATTAAAGACAAAATTTGAAGGTACTCTTTCTATATTTCAGAAGTGACTGTATGCATTCTATTCAATTTTAGTCTACATTTATTGGAAAAATATCTAAAAATGCAATGTTGCACCAGCTATTTTTGAAAAAAATTGAAAGTCTTCTGTATAGGAAATATTGAAATTCAGAGAAATGTATTTAAATGCAATACAAAGTGTCTATTCCACCTTATTTTAGGTAAACTATTGAGATTACATAAAGTTTTGATTTAGTAGTGGTATAACTTTTTCATTGTAATATATCCTATTTAATAATTTTTAAAGGGTGGCCTGGAACAATTACTGTAAAAACAAGGATGTGAGCAGCTTTGTCAGTGGATGTGCTTTGTAAGGAGATGAGGTGGACCCCATTACCATTCCATCACCTTCAGTTCCTAGGGCCAGAAAGATGAACGGTTGCTTCCTAAATGCTTGTGGACAGAATCTAAATAAATTCTGCAAAAAAAGAAATGATGGCAGTGTCTTTTTTTGTTAGGGGTTTTAAATTTTTAGATCAGAACTATTAAATAATTTAGTAGAGTAGTTCAAATGCAAAGGTTCAATGTGCAAAGGACAGTAACCCATACTGGCCAATGTGTAGTCACATGAGGAATATATATGGGTACCATATCATTGCACCTTGTGCTACAGTAAACAGACCTATTTATTTTTGGTTATGATGCACAACAGGTACTGACAGAATTTTATATTCCAAACTAATAAAACTATGAGATCACTATCTTTATAATAAAGAGAAATCCACCAATTAGTTGTTTTTGTGGTGAGCTTTATAAATAAAACTCATACTAACATAAAAGACTTTGTACCCTAAGTATTAAAAACTTTCATACTATAACTTAGACAACAAATACAACAGGTGTACAGTTAAGGACCTGTGCCTCCGGAAGCACTATAATAAAGCAACAATTTACCCTATTTCCAATCCATTTAATTTTACAACCTATTATAAACTAAAGTAAGCACAGGGGTCCTGATTTATTAATGCTCTCCAAGACTCAAAAAGATACACTTTCATTAGTGAAGCTGGGTGATTCAAACCTGGAATGGATTTTTAAAAAATCATTTGCTACCCCTGGAGAACAACAACATCTATAGATTAAAAATCTCTGATGTTAAACTTTGTCAACATATGAACACAGACTCCTCAAACTAGGTCTATCTTTTTGCCCATATGCTAATCTTGACAAATCTGAGTTAATCAAAGACCTCCATCTCTTTGCTAGAAACCTTGCTTTGAAGATCATGTATGCCAAAACACAATACACTAACAAGCCTGATATCCCTTTAGAATTCAATCAATTTAACACACAGGATTTTAAAAACTTTAAGACACTTTATTACCTTTTAGAGAAAAATGAGCAACATGAAGATCAAATTGGTATCTCATGCCACGCAGAACTGGAACCTACATCTACTTTTCCATGTAGACGCCCAAAATCAACATTTTTTCCACCTATGAATCAATATCCCCATATAATAACATTTTTGAACTTGGTCACGCAAGATATTAGGAATTTAGGAATGGAAGCAAAAACACTTGACAACTGAGATTAGGACCTACGCAAAGCCTTAGCTACTCTTAAAAAAAACAAAGACATAGTAATAAATCCATCCGATAAGGGTGAAAATATTGTCATTTTAAACAAAGAACATTATGAACAGACATATTTCAGAGTTATAAATAACCCTGATTGGTACAGTAAAATATCAGATAATGTGACTAAATCCTTTTATGATCAATACTATTTATTTGTTAATCAAGTTTACTCAAAAGGCCACATAGATTAAAAAATTAAAGACTATCTGGATACCAAACACCCCATCACCCCTATGTTTTGCTCCCTCCCAAAAATACAAAAAGATCTAAAAAATCCCTCAGGCCTCCCAATCATTTCGGGCATAGGTTCAATCGCATCAAACACTAAAGAATTAGTAGACTCCTGTTTGAGAGCCATTGTCACCTCCCTCCCATCTTATCTTAAGGATACAATAGAACTAATGAAATTCACTTCATAACTACACATTCCACCTAACTAGTTATGTGGAAGCGCTGTATTGCAGCATAGCACATGCCAGGGGTTTGTAAATCACCTTACATTATTTGGAAGAGGCTCGGTTGGGCATCCGTATTCGCGATCAAAAATCTGTTGCGCAGTTTCTCCTCTACATAGGCGCCTATAAAGAAGGCTTACGATGCCTGATCAGAGGAGCCACCTGCCGGGAAAATCTTGCGACTGTCCTCGTGCGAAGCCTCGACTTTGCCATCGGACTAGATTTTCCCACAAAAGTCACAAGCACACACACGTTCTTGTTTGCTTCTTATAGATATATATATAGAAATATATATATATATATATATATTTATAATTATTGTAGGATATAATTATATATGTATCTAAATATAAATATATATATATATATATATATATAGAAAATACTTTTAACATTAAATCCTCCCCAACTTTATTTTATTTTTTTAATTAATAGAATATCTGTTTACTGGTGTACAAATCTAAAGGATCATATTGATTGTTTTTAAGCTGTTCCTTCCTCTGAATTATTTGTAAGGCTAAAAACAGCACAATTGTCTTTTTAAAACTCAGTTGTTTGATGCGCATAGTTGTGCGACAAACTTCAGGCGCGTGTAGCTCATAGTTGTGCGCCACAGTGGACTGGCTACGTGCGCCTGAACTGTTTTATCAGTTGAAAAATGCACTGCACTTTTGCACAGTCCTTATTAACGTAAGTTTGTATTTTTTTGTGTATATTGCATGTTTTGCTTCAAATGCACTCATGTATGTATAGACATGAGTGCACATAAAGCCAAACATGTGTGTATGCATTTAGATGTGTGTACATATACATAGTAAAGAGAAATTACCAGAAGAAATAGGCAAAGAGGGCTTTTTGGACCATATTGCTTCACATTGCAAAGATAGCCTATTTCTTCCTATGATTTCTGATATCATGGGCTTGGCTACAAGCAACATTCATGGAGGATATTGCCTTTCTTTAAAAGAAGCAATCCACCCTTATGTGCTTCCACTACTAAGCTGAGGTGAGTAAGTCAATTATATATAGTGGGCCAAGATCTAAAATGCCATTCAAATCTGCAAAAACACCCTGAAGGAATGGAAAAGCAAGAAAATGTTTGGCACAAAGTGGATTGGGCCCTGGAAGTTTGATATACTAGTACTATTTGTTTTGTGTAAACACCTAATTAATGCATACACTCCAGTATTTATCAGCATTAGGCAACAACACAACATCTGTTCATTTCTAAGTGTGCCTGACCCTGCTTGTGAGCTTGGCAATCAATGTAACACATTTGTCGTATAGGACGCACTAACTTTCCCCCCCCAGTTTTGGGGGAGAAAAAGTGCGTCTTATATGGCAAAAAATACGGTAATGGCCTTAACTGGCGTATTCGAGATCTTTGCAGGAAACTGGCAGGCGAGTTCACTAGAACTTGGGCCCGACTCGTGCTCGAGGTCGCTGACCGGCGCGAGTGTACGCACATTTCATTGATGATTCAGGGCCATTGTCTCCCTCCTGGAATACATCCTCACCAAAAATATCTTCACTTTTAAGGACCAATTTTACCTTCAAACCCAGGGAGTTGCTATAGGCACAAGAAGTTCACTTTCAAATGCCAACACCTATCTAGGCAACTGGGAAAATAAACTTTTTTCAAACCAGAATTTTACAACCTATCAGCTTTTAAACATAACGTGGAAATGGTATATAGATAATGGGCCTGATTTAACAAGCAAATACGCAGAAGCTCAACGCGCGTATCTACGGGCCAATATATGAGGTGTCTTTCCGCAAGCCAGAGTCAGATGCTAGTATACTCGCCTTAACTTGCGAGCCGGATTTTGCCAATTAGTTTGCAGCTGCGCGATTAAGGAGGGTCTGTTAAACTATCAATGGTAAGGTCATAGCAATTATTTAGCGCACACCTGCTCCCTGTTCTGTGCTTATCTACAATCCATTACAGGTAAATAATTAAAGTTACATTACAGATCAATTAATTAATCAATTAAGGTCTTTAGTGCTTGATTTTTTTGGGTAAGTGCTACATTTTTATGTTACATTATACTACTTCCCAAAATTTCTTCAGTTATAGTTAGATTTGTTGCAGTTGTTGTTTTGATACTTTTTAGTTTGGTTTCAACACTGCTAACTAGTTTATATCATGCTGTATATATACTAATTAGCACTTTGTAATATGTCATCAAACATTTTTGATCAACCATTTTTGATTTGCTTTAAATTTCATTCCAGTTTTGCTTTAGATAAATCCAACATTTTAATAAAGGATTGTTGGCAAAGATTTTAGAATACATGTATCAAGGAATATTTAGTGATTTCACTTGTGCGTGTATGTCTAAATAAATTTAAATGTATATAAATACATATGCATTTTAATTTTTACTATTTAAACTGGACTGGTTTATGGGGGGGGGGGATTGGACAGAATCGAAACCAACATTGTTGCAGTTGCTACCACAACAGCACTAGCCACCAGTATAATCTCCTCCCTAATCATAAACCCATGCGAACACCAAGGCGCATATTTGGCACGCGTTCATAAGGGTACGGTTTCGGACATTTGTGTGCATTTTAAAAACAAATGATAACACCAAAACATGCAAATCACAATTGTATGAATAATCCTCCATATAATTCATGAGGCTAATTCATGCATATGTGTTGTGCATGTTTTGGTGCTATCGTATGTTTTTTATTTTGGCCTATGTCCAAAAATTGAGCTTAGACATTTTCCAGTAATGTACAACTGAACAGCTCATGACTATTTTAATTCATGCTATCCAACAACCTAGAAAGAACCTTTATTTGATGCAGGATTAAAGACTGGAAGCTACATGAAATCATGGTCGATATTTGGATTTGTAAGTAAAAAAGGTGAAAGTGTGTGAATGTGTTTTTGAAAAACATTTTGAGCAAAAGATGATTGGAAGGTTAGCTTACAGGCAATGTCCTTGGCCGCCGCCTCTCCCTCATCTTCAGGCGCAGGCTCCTCCCCTGCGGGGTGCTCCTCCTTCCCAGTGGGCACCTCTATGGCAAGCTATGGCAAGCTACTCCTCCAGGGTGGGCTTCTTCTTCATGGCGGGCTCCTCCTCCACGGCAAGTTCCTTCTCTGCAATGGGCTCCTCCATGGTGGGCTCCTCCTCTGAGGTAGGCTCCTCCTCTGCGACCGGCTCCTCCTCCGAGGGGGATGACCCCTCCACAGTGGATGACCCCTCCTCTATGTCCTGTGGGATACCCAACCGCCTGGATGGGCGCTCTACAATCAGCAGCCGACGTGATAGATACAATCAGTAGCCGACGTGATAGAGAGATACAATCAGCAGCCCACGTGAGAGAGAGTTGGCTGTAACACAAAAAAAACCACACACAAACATCCAAAATAATAAGGGTAATAAAGTCTAGGAAGTGATACAAGCTAATTTAGAAGTGCTAATTGCAAGCGAATTTCTAGCACCTGTGCGCTTGAATTTGAGCATATATAAGGGTGTTGTCTAATTTGCTTTTTCCCTTTGTCTTTTCTTTTTTCTTGCAGGGGCAGGAGGGGGTGTTGTTTTGCATGTTATCCCAGTTATTCCATGTTGCTGCATTTGATCTTTTGCTTACTCTTTACCACACTAGCTGCTTTTGTTTTTGAAACTTTGAATATTTCAATGTCCATTTTGCAATTTTGCAGTCAATGTTAATCCTTACCAGAAAATAATAGGTCATTTTAAAATATGCTGATTTCTTAGCTCATATAGATGTTTTAAACATTTGAACACCTCAAACATTTTTTTTAGGGCTGAGTGAAAGATGTTTGCCATTAGAAAGAATGCTTTTTAAGGCGAACAGTGACTTAATGCAAGCTTGCCAGTGTCAAACTGCCAGGGATGCGCGTTTCCAGCGGCGAGAATGTTTTGGGTAATAACTTTCATGCGATTACGCCAGCCCCTGGATTTTGATTGATAAACCAATTGAAGGGCTCCGATTTTGGGCTTCCTCCTCAATATCTTCATGGTCTGGACAGGGCCTGAAACCACACTTGACAAATTCTTTTCAGAGCTACAGATGAACTGCCACAATCTGAAATTTTCTATGTACACCAATAAGCAACAAGTACCCTTTCCGGACACCTATATTCGCACCACAACCAGTGGAAACATCAATACCACACTATTTAGAAAAGAAACTGCTGGTAACACAATTCTATACTCTAAAAGTGCCCATCCAGACCCTCTTAAAATAAGTATTCTCTATAGTCAGTACCTTAGGCTCAAACTCAACTGTACTGATCCTCAGGATTTTAAAATCAAATCGAAAGCCCCCCAGGAGAGACTCCTGCAAAGGGATTACAGTAAAAACCTTCTGAAAAGAGCGGATCAAAGAGCAAAAACTTCAGGTCCTCAAATTTTAATCTCAAAGCAAACGCTGAAACATATAGACACAACGACAAGGGTTGTCACCACGTTCAATAACTTACATAAAGAGGTAGAGAACACACTATCAAAACATTAGAAAATATTTTTATCTGACTTTAAAACCTTTCAACTTATCAACAAATATCCCAATATCACCTACAGAAAATCCCCCTCTCTCAAAGATACCTTAACTTCTTAATTCTGTCATTCTGTCATAATTCTGTCAATCAAGTTTGTACATCTGAGAACCAATACCGGGACATTTAGATGTGGTAAATGCTCATAATGCCCCTGGCTAAGTGAACAACAAACACCTATACATCTATACAACAAGCAAATGCAGAAAATACAACACCACACAGACTGCTCCCCAACTGGATTAATCTACTTTATCACATGCAAATGTGGCAATTATTATGTTTGAAAAACAAAAAAAGAATTTACAAATACGTATATTCTATTAATAATGGAAAATGATCACGCGCATTAGTTACCATGTAAGCATGAAGCATAATTTCGATAGCACAGTCAAATCTTTTTTGGCACTAGAAAAATCCCCCAAAATCCTGGAGCAAGGGATATAGATAAGATTTTATTAAGAACAGAAGCAAAGTGGATATTTTTTTTTACTGAATGCTTTAGTACTCCCAGGTCTAAATGACTTAATGTCCTTTAAACCTTTCCTATAGTCCTAGACATGAACAAAAAACTTTCCCTTCAGTATAAACCACCAAATTCATTCATTCATTCATTCCTTTGAACTAGTTCTCACTTTTTCAAACATATATTGGAGTGACTGAATGCCATATTGGTACAGTTGCACTGATGTGGATAAATACTATACAGATACAACTTTATCTTTAACATCCACCACGGACCTTTATGACTATGTGCTATTGTTAAAATTCATGATACAACTTACAACTACTATATGTCATGTCTTTGAGTTTATTGTCTAACAATAATATAAATTACAGCTTTACTAAACTTATTCATCATAACAAAGATGAATATATACATGTGCGAGACATGTATTTCTTTTAAACCTTAGTAAGGGCGGAAGCCAGTAAGCTTCTAGGCTTCAGGAATCCTTCTGCGCGGGCGTGGGAGTAAGCACATGTGCAGCCATCAATTCCACGTACACTCCCAAGTAAGGGCAGAAAGTAGAGCGATATCTGACTCCAATATCCACAACAATATCCTCCAATTTGAATAGGTGATAAGTCAAAAAATGTAAAAGGTGGACTGTCTGCAGCTTCAGCCCTTTTCTCGGCTGACTGCAGGCACTCTGCTGTTTCTCACTTATCACCAAAGGCTAACTTAAGTACTCAAAAAAAGTCTCTTTTTTTATCAGAAGAAACCCATACAAAATATTACAATCTCTATCCAATTACTCTGATTGGAACTATAATATATTACAAAATTTCTCTTCTACATATTCCTTAGATATTATCTTATGGGAGCTTATTAACTATCATCTCCAATATGTAAACCTACAATACTCTGAGTCATATATTTAAAGTGAGTATACATAAATGACAAAAAACCTCTAATGGTTAGTATCTTTAGGAGGGAATCACTCACATGCTTTCATGTGTGTTTTTACCTTTTAGAATGTTTAAAACGCATTAGGAAGAAATGTATTCAATCCCTATTGTTAACATCAAAACAAACAATATATTTGTAAGGAGAAGAACATGTAAGTCCATCATATGGCTATAAACACAATATATGGTTATAAAACATATGTATAGTTATAGATGTAAACACAAATATATGTTTTTGTATGTATCCCAGTTGATTTATTATCAACTTTAGCACATGCACTACAGACTCACCGGACCACATCTTCATCATTAAACAATCCAGTAGTGAAAAGATAGTCTTACGAACGTAAGGAATTAAGTAAGTAGTAGCATTTTATTGCAATCATTACAATATATTACATTACCCATCATCATCACCAATTGTAGAATATGCTCCATTTGGGGTGCCTTGGATTTAAGGACGGACCAATAGATCTTACAAAAGGGAAAGGTTTATTTACAGCTTAAGATATTATTTACATATGATTTTCAAGATAAAAGGGAAGAAGGTAAAGGGTAAATCGGAAAGGGGAAGGAGAGGGGTCTAGCTCTCTAGCACATGGTCAATCTCTCACACAACCATACACACCAGGGTTTTCTCTCCTTGAACCACACCCCGCTGCAGGTCCAGAGCGAATCACATTGTTGATTTATCCTTGGTGAACTCTTGATCAAGAGGTCACACAGATTGTCCTTGTCCCAGGCTTGGGATTGTTGTCATATACCCCTGCCCCCTCCAGGAAGACTGAAGTTATAGTGAACAGGTTGGGCAGAAATTGACACTAAATGGTCAAACTGACCAAAGTGTTAAGGATCCTCAGGCATCCACACATGGAAGATGATATTCATATCAATTTTGGTCACTTCCAACACCAATAATACTATAGTCCTTCTTCTGTGTTAGATCCTCACACATTGGGAAACTCACCAATTAGTTTTAACCCTGATTGTATCATTCCTATTGTACTAACACTCCTGACATGTAAGTCAATACCTGTAATACTCACTTTTTTACCGGGTCATGTATGCATTATTTAACATACCATACTTTTTGTTACTTGAATTTTATTGAAACATGATTACGTACACATTCCATCATATATACAATACTAAATAACATAATAATGTATTTCTTGTAATACCTTTGTCACCCTTTTAAGCATGTTCTTTACACATCCATCAATATCTTGGTACAATAATTAGGATGTATATGTACCACACCTGAAGTGATATTAGATTATTGTTTGTATTTTAGGTATGCATTTTTATTCTGTATTACCTAGCTTTTATATGATGTATCATAAGTGTAAATCTCCCCATTCCCCGAGAAAGCCAAAGATGCGAAACACGTCAGGAAAGATTTATCTTCTACGTACAATATGACACTCTGGTCTCATATTGTGCCAAAACAATGAATCCAGTAAATTGTATGTAATCCCATAGAACTTTTGTTTAAGTTGTGAATATTGTTCATAGTTTATGATTTATGGAATTGGGAGTGTACAATGACTAAAATGAGGCTATGATGTCCTCTTAAAGCACAGCTACATCCAGTTTACAACATCAGCAGAACCAGATTCAGGATCTTGACCTGGCAAAAATGATGGAACTTCGGTACCATATTAAGCTGGTAATATGTTTAAACAGACCCTTAATCAGTTCCTGAAAGATAATTTTTAACACCAATTATAACCCTAATACATACCTAATTCTCATCCTAAATTTTAACCTAACATCCTAAATTTTAACCTGAAATCTGTTAAAGTAGATCATATCCTAATACCAAAATACACGTTACACATGCATTACCTTTTATCTCTAAGGAAGGTAATACAAAAAGTAAGAAAAACATATATTAGCTTTTATACATGAAATAAACTTGTATTTTATGTTGTATCATCTGTTATTTATTTGTGATCATAAATATTTAGCTTTGACTTGGTAAAGTGAAGAGTTGTACTTAAATGCTGTAAGTATTTCTGTAATATCAGTATTTCATTCAGCCAGCCATTGGGATAAAGATTTTGGTACTTTTTTATTAGATGCTTGTCTCACAGCTCCTGTGTATTCACAATAATTATGTCCTGTAGCCATAAACTCTAGGAATAATACATTTGTATGAAATAATTATAAGTCAGTAATTGCAACGATTATATTTAAGTACATGTTGTGAAGTGCAAAGCTGTCAATAATGGAAGTGTTAAAGCACACCAAGAAGAAATAAATTCTCAAAGGATCAGAGCCATGTATGCCCTTTTTGGTCAATTAAATATAAATTCCACTCTGAAAAGGACCCTGGATAGCTCACACTTAGACCACACTTGGGGGGTCCTGCTGATTCTATTTCCATTAACAGCAGATATATTTCTGTCTGAAGAAGCCATCTGGACTACTGACTGCACCCTGCTCTGTGCTCTGGTGACAACTAGTGGCCAATGTGCTAACTGCAGTCCAGGGACGGGATGCAACATTACATGCTGCACTGAGCTTGAATAAACTGAAAATCTGTCGTTTTGACAGGGGCAACTGAAATTCCTCGCCCCAAAGACCATAGAGGCCTAGATAGCCAATGAGAAATCAGACCCTGCTACTAGCCTTTCTTCATTGAACAGAGAAGTAAAAATGTAGTGATAAAATGTAAAGAAACCAGAAATAATTGCATTTTTTAATTAATTGGATTTTTTGATGAGTGTGTGTGTGTGTGTGTGTGTGTGTGTGTGGGGGGGGGGGGTTGTTGGGGATAAAGACAGATTGAACTTGACTTTTAAAATATACTCAAATTTACTCAATAATTAATACTTAAAATGCTATAAAAAAGCTATATGGTAAAAAAAAATTCCCAAACTGAAAAATTCTTCATTTCTAATCATAAAAACTTAAAAGCTCTTATTTGTACAGAAATGTAAACAATTACACAACACAAGTAAAAATGAAGGGCAATTTTTGGACAAGATCAGATCAAGGATTCTGTGATTCTAGATAACCATGCAAATGTTGCATCTAGGTTTTGGTAAATTATGCAGTCTTTTTTACTTCATGCATAATGCATAAAGTAAGATACATGAAATGTTCCACAGGTTTGGGGGAGACTAGTACAAGTCTATTCTTGCCTTTTTTCCACAAAGGAGATCTATCTATGAAAACACATTTCTGCCAAATATTATTCTGGGATTCTACATGTAGGACTCCTGTTTCTCAAAGGCAATGGCCCTGATCTATTAGGACAATTAGTTTGCAGCTGCATGATCCCCAGGCACTGTGGGATCCCTGAGCGCCTGGGTACCCCACACTGAGGCTGATTCATCAAGCAAAATCGGAAGCTCGCTCGCGCATTCGTATTCGCAGGAATAAAGTCAATGGTGTATTCTTACTTGTTCCTTTTCCTTTGTTCGTTATTAATTTTTTTGCCTTTTTCCCTGTTTTTTCTCTTTTTTTTCCTCTCTTTTATTTTTTGCACAAGTTTTTGGTTTGCATGACCAGAATGACTGCAAATTTATAGGGATGCAGACGCGCAGACGCACACAGACGCACGCACGCACACGCATATTCATTTAAATGTGCACCATTCAAGGATTTTGCTTTTTGTCATGGATCCAGATTTGGACTTCGATTTATTTTTTACTGCTGCTGCTGCTGCTTTAAACAGCGCATATGTTTTACTAGAAGAAGAGCAGCAGCAACCAGAGGAGCAACCAGAGCAGGAAGCTCATACTTCCCAAACGGTCCGGGCACTACGTGTCTTCTTGGAGCGTGGCCGCCTGGAAAATTTGCGAGACCAGGATGTCAAAAGGCGTTTCCTCCTGTCTCGCCAGCTTAACAGATCCTCCTTAATCGCACAGCTGAAATCTAATCGCCTTAATTGGCGGATGCGCGACCCCTATTGCCCATTTTGCTATGAAGGCAAGCATCCGGCTTGGCAGTGAGATGCGAATGAACGAGCGCATAACTCCAGCCCGCAGTAAACCGGCTCGATATAACGGCGCGAAAGTACACGCGACCAGCGAGCGCGGATTTCATTGATAAATTAGGCCCACTGTCCGTAGTCTCACAGCTGTAAATGAATGCAGCTGTGTGAATCATACGGTCATTGTGGAATAACCTGACAAAAAGTAAAAGTAGAAAAGTTACACTAAACACACCCATAAAATAAAATAACCATTACATCGTTATCCTATTTTTTTTGCACAAATATTAACCCCTTCAGGAAATGAGTAAGGGGTTTAATGTACCCCTGTACTCATTCCCCAGGGTGGGGTAGTGGAGATCTGGGAGTTATCTTATTAATGGCCCTGATCTATAAAGCAAGTGCGCGTAAGCTCACTGCGCATATATACGCGCAGATATATGAGGCAAATTTTCCGCAAGTCGAAGCCAAGTGCTAGTACACTTGCGTTTACTTTATAGTTTCATTTCTGCCTTGATAAATGAGCAATGGGGGTCAAGAATACGCCAATTAAGGCGATTAGTTTGAAGCTGTGCGATTAATGAGGATATGTTAAACTCTGTCAATGGTGAGGTCATAGCAATTAATTAGCGCACACCTGCTCCCTGTTCTGTGCGCATCTACAGTCCATTATAGGTAAATTTAAATCTTTATTGCTTCATCTTCTTTTGGGTATATGCTACATTTTTATGTTACATTATACTCATTCAGAAAATTAATTCATTTATTGTTTTATTTGTTGCACTATTTTGATACTTTTTGGTTTGCTTGCAACACTGCAAACTAATTTATATCAAGTTGTGTATATACTAATTAGCACTTCATAATATGTCATCACACAATAGTATGAATTTTAAAAAAATGTCACCAAGCATTTGTGATCTGATTCAAATTTCATTGTAGTTTGGAAATCAAATCAAATATTTGCAAAAAGGATTGTTGTCAAAGATGTTACAAAACATGTATTAACCACCTGGCCGTTAAACCCGACCTTGGTTCGGGGTAAAAACACTTGCAAAAAGTGTTAAACCCGAACTTTTGTCAGGTGGTTAAGCAAACGTTATATTGCAATCCGATTGTCATACATTGTATGACAACCAGATTACAACTGAAAGAAAATACTTACCCGGTCCCCGCAGCTCCTTCGGACACGTCTTCTCTCTTCCTTCTTCTCCCGGCGAGTGCAGTGACGATCTCCGGGGTTTCCTGGTGACGTTGCTGCATGCGCCGGTGCGGGAGGCGGGGCGGGAAATTCAAATACCTTTGTATTGAGCTCAATACAAAAAAGCTGTATTGAGTCCAATACAAAGAAATCTTTATATAATACATATATAATTGTATTATATATATATTATATAGGCTACTGTACAGTTACATTACATAATACACTATTTTTTTTTTAAGATTATTTTTAAAGATTTTTTTTAAAGATTTTTTTTTAGAAGATTTTTGCATGGAAGTACGGAAGTTCGGAAAGAATTAGAACACCCGGCGTTCGCGTACGCGTCCCTCGCGATTCCTGATGATGTCCGTGCGTGCGCTCTTCGATGGAGGTTGTAGCGGGAAATTCAAATATTTTGTATTGGATTCAATACAAAGTCTTGTATCCAATCCAATCCAAAATATATTTATGTGGTTTTGTCTATAGATATTTGACGTTGGACTCTGTTTTAAAAATTACCACAATAGGGAGGTGTTTTAGAAAAATATATTACTATACAGTATACTGAATTATTGCATTTTCAGTATTTTTGATTTATTTATGTATTCTTGTTTAAGCTGATTTTTGTGTATTTTATTTAATTTTATTAAAAGTAATTTTTTTTTTTTTTACATGATTGTGTGTTTCAATCTTTTTTTATATTCATGATATCTACTAGACCCTTGTTCGAACATATATATGTAAGTTACAGGTCTACAATTTAAAAAAAAAATTTCATGAAAAACAATGTACCGCTTTTGGTACAGAAATCTAGACATCAGTGAAACGCCCAGGTGGTTAAGGAACATTTAGTGATTTCACTTGTGCGTGTATGTCAAAATACATTTAAATCCATATAAATGCATATGCATTTTCATTAATACTATTTTAACTGGACTGGTTTGTGGGGGGGTAATCAAATAAGTTTGTATGGATAGTATGCATTTATGTGACTTTGTAATCCTCATTATTGTTAGTTTCATTTTTTGCTGCAATGTTTTTGTGCATGGTTTGTTATTATGTTTTCTGCTGTTTAGCAATTCTTCAGCAATGTTTTGTCATTTTTTTCCACAAATATTCAGTACAAATGTATGCATGGTTTCCACTCCAATCTGCTACTTGACCCCCCTCGCTGCCTTTGTCCCATTGTCACATATTGGTATTTGAATGTATTATGTACATATTCTTTTTATGAATAAATTTTCATGGTTTTTTATTTATTTGTTTGTTTTTATTTTATTTATCTGACATTTGAACTCATGTTGATTTGCCGCCACACAACTCCTCTGTTCATTTGTGGTAGTGTTATAGGTTTGTTCTCATTGTGCTGTGCTGCCTGATCTTAGCACTATTGTATACAAAGCAGAAACAAAATCATCCATGAATGTTGCTTGGAGTCAAGCCCATGACATCAGAAATTATAGGAAGAAATAGGCAATCTTTTCAATTTGTAGCATGTTAAGCAATATGCCCAAAAATTCCTCTTTGCCTTTTTTTTCCTATAATTTCTCTTTTATATGTATATGTACACACATACATGCATACATATGTGTATATATACACATACACACATGTATGTACATTCATCAGTGCACATAAAGCAAAACAAACAACATATACATAAAAAGAAAAACTTACTGGAATGAGGATCCTTCTCTGGAAAATTGGCCAGCGCATTTTTCAACTGATAGAACACAGAAGGGAAGGGAGATCAAAGAAGGGAACTGCTTAAAAACAAGCATAATTGACTTTTTAAATTGTAGGTCCTGGGAGATTGTAAGGGGATCACATAAAAACAAACCCCCCAAAAACAAACTACAAAATTTTTCAAAAAACTTTATTCAAAATCAACCCATATGCTAAAAGGTCACATTAAAATATAGAGAGTACACAGACACCACTTAATTTACATGACAAAGAAAAACACATGTAAACCCACACTTATACATATAAAGCCAAATTACCGTATTTTTCGGACCATTAGACGCTCCGGACTATAAGACGCAC
>NC_092871.1:54325642-54332092 GCF_032062135.1 Pyxicephalus adspersus | reverse complement strand
AAGTAAAAAAATATGCATTCGGACCATAAGACGCACCCTGATTTTCCGCCGACTTAAGGGGGAAAAAAAGTGCGTCTTATGGTCCGAAAAATACGGTAGCTAAAAATGTCCCAAGAAGTATTCCATTCCAAAAATACTTACCAAACCAATATGCAATTTCGTCCTATCAAGGATGGAAAACTGGATTCGAAAATATTTATACAGGACAAACATTTAAAGGTGGTAATAAATACATAATATTGAAATGAAACATTTCAGTTGTATGACAGTTGTATGAAAAACCTCATTCAGCTCTGTGATTGGCTGAGCAAAGGGGTAACTTGATGATGCTTGAGCTGTCATCAGGGTTTCCACTGTTCATCCATTCATCACTAGAGCTGAATGGGGAGACTTGTCCTCATGTAACCCTGAGCGCCTGGGGATCCCACACTGTTTGTAGTCTCACAGCTGTAAATTAATGCAGCTGTGTGAATCATATGGTCATTGTGGAATAACCTAACAAAAATAAAAAGAGAAAAATTACACTAAACACACATATAAAATAAAATATTTTAAATTAAATCCTTGTCCTATTTTTTTTACACAAATAATAACCCTTTCAGGAAATGAGTAAGGGGTTTAATGTACCCCTGTATTCATTCCCCAGGGTGGGGTAGTGGAGATCTGGGAGTTATCTTATTAAAGGGGGCTTCCAGATTCCAAAGTTCTTCTAAATGTCATAAGTTTTCAATGGAAGCTTTCTTAAAAAGCTTACAATTGCTTGTAAAAGTGCATTAAAAAGCATATATATGTGGAAGAATTATATATAAATAATTATATACAAATACATAGAAATCTAGTTTAAAAATATGAAAATACATATACAAGGGGGTGCTGAGAAGTTCTTACCTTTGCCCAGAAAGATGAGAGCCAGAGTTATGAAATAACACATTTATTCAACATATTCCCCCCTGAGACTGATGCACTTGGTACAGCATAGTTGCAGTTTTTCTAGACCGCTCAAATAAAAGTCCTTTGATTGGGCGGCAAACCAGCTTTCAGCAGCGTCCTTGACGTCAGAAATGTCTTTAAAACAATGCCCTTTCAGGTGTTTCTTCAAACTTTGGAACATATATTAGTCTGAAGGGGCCAGGTCAGGTGAGTAGGGGGGATGGTGGACCAATTGGAAACCCAGGGTGTTCAATTTGGCAGCCATAACTTTGGACGTGTGCGCAGGTGCATTGTCCTGCAAAAAAAGGATCCCTTTGGTCAACTTTCTACGGCATTTTGTCTTAATTGCCTCCTTCAGCTGGTCCAGAAGGTTAGCATAATACTGTGCGGTGATACTAGAGCCCTGAGGTAGGTAATCCACTAACAGAATACTGTCTTTGTCCCAGAAAACGGATGCCATGGCTCTTTTGGCTGATTTCTAGGTTCGGAACTTCTTCGGCTGCAGGGACCCACTGTGGCGCCACTCCTTTGACTGTTCCTTGGTTTCAGGATCATAGCTGTAGAGCCAGGTTTCATCCTCAGTCACTACAACAGCCGTTCAGAATGAAGTTAGACTAGGGCAGGTCCAAAACACGTGTAACAGCGTACCGGTGTGTTGTCCACAACGCCAACACTCTGAGCTAGTGTGTGGGAAAATTTTCGCCAGCCGATCAGGGGTTCTATACCACCTTGTAGTTAGTTTCTTGATAGCGATTACTGATAGAGGCTTTGTGCCTGTAATATAACATACACTCCATTTGATCTTTGGTAAATTTAACACCAAGAACTCTCTCCCATTTAGTAACAAAATACGGCATTGAAGGGTCTTGGACTGTCAGTTGCATTTTATACGTATGAGAAAGCACTCCCCTCAAGGGATCGCCACTTACACATATACTCTCCAGCGGACCAAGAGGGCGGCCAAAATCTTGAGCCAGCGGCAGTGACTTTATAAAATGTTGAAATTGGATTTTTCTCCAGATACCCAGACTCGGAAGAGAATGGTCTACTTGGAGCTGGTCCGTAGGGGACCAGAGGGAATGGTGTAAGAAATGAATAGCCCGATAAACTCCGCTCTCAAACCAGAGTTCATATACTGGGTCTCTCCTGCTAGTCGGAAATTTGGGGTGACCTAGAATAGGGGACATAGGAGAGGGGAACACAATAATTCCTTCCGCGCGGAAATATCTCGCCACCACTCTAGGCGTCTCACCCATCAGGGGGTGTCGGCGTAGGTCTACCATGTCCTCAACCAGGGACCATGCCGTAATACTTAGCATTATAGGAGACTGCACGTCCTCTAATGTCACCCATCCTTTAAAGTTGGCGTGTCTGCCCCAGTCTACCAATCGGGTCAGATAAACTGCCCTGTGGTATAGTATTGGGTCAGGGAAGGCCATCCCCCCCTGATCCTTTGGGAGTCGAAGAATAAATTTGTTAAGACGAGGGGTGTCAGTGTTCCACACAAATCTCAGGAACTCAGAGCGAATTTTATGCAGCAAATGAAGAGGAATACATACAGGTAACGTTTGCAGTAAATAGAGATAACATGGCATGATGTTCATTTTTAAGATATTACATCGGCCAAACCAAGAAAAGGTCTGTTGCCGCCATCGCTGGAGATCGCTGTGTATGATGTTAAGCAGTCGTACAGAGTTCAATTCTACAACTCTTCTAAGGTCAGCGGGGATATTAGTGCCCAGGTATCTAACAAAACCTAGGGCCCATTTAAACGGGAAGGAGGGTGCTAATGCTTTCCGTAACTCAGGTGGTAAATTATTATCTAGCACCTCTGATTTTTGTAAATTGATTTTATAGTCGGAGAACTGAACATAACGAGGCAGCTCTAGTAATAGGTTGGGAAGGGTCACCTGTGGAACAGTAATATAAAAGAGAAGATCGTCCGCATATGCAGCCACTTTGTGATCAAAGGAACCTACCCTAACACCCTTAATATCTGGGTTCTTGCGAATATGGCCTAACAAGGGTTCAAGGAGCAGAATAAAGAGTAGGGGAGACAACGGGCATCCCTGTCTTGTGCCATTTGTAATAGAGAACGGACGGGAAAGAATGCCATTAACTCGAACAGAAGCGGTAGGGTTCCTATAAAGAGCCTGTATCTACGCAAACAGCTTGCTAGGAATGCCAATAAAATTAGGGACCTGGCGCATATACGCCCAGTTCACGCGATCGAATGCTTTTTCGGTGTCTGCCGAGAAAATTTTAGAAGGAATTTTGTGTACAGTCACGTGGTGGATCAAGTTCAGCGTGCGAGTAGTGTTATCCCTTGCCTCCCTAAACAGGAGGAAAACACTCTGGCCCGAATGAATAAGGCAGTGCAAGATGGGAGTTAGCCTTCGAGCCAAGATGCTAGAAAAAAGCTTAGTATCACAATTCAAAGGCGATATCGGCGGCAGTTTGCACACAACGTAGCATCTTTGTCCGGTTTCGGGATGACTGTGATATGGGCCCTGGAGGAGTCAGCAGGCAATGGGTGTTCCGGAGAGAGTCCTGGGGCTTTGTCCGTGGGTGCTTTTGTTACAGCTGCTTGCAACACTGCTGAAGTAATAGGAGCATCTAGAGCTGCCAGGGCCTCTTCCGGAATCTTAGGAATGCCGGAGGCCGCTAGGTATTCCTGTATATGTGTCTCAACTGTGCCCGAGGGACCCTCCTCAAGGCTCCCCCTTAAATTATAAAGTTTAAAGTAGAATTCCTGAAAGGCATCAGCTATATTCTGAGAACGACGCAGAAGGGTACCAGCACTCGACTGGATGCAAGGAATAAAGGCAAGGCCTTTTTACTCTTATGGCATGCGCTAGAGCTTTTCCACATTTGTTATTATATTCATAAAAAAACACCCTGCATTTGTCTAATTGGGACTTTGCTTGGGAACAGAACTGCATATTTATTCTCCCTCTCAGTTCCACTAAGTGTGCCTCCGTGTCTGGGGAGTGTTCACTTTTATGTCTAGTCTCCAGAATGTACAGTTCCTGAAGTAGCTGTCTCAGCAGCTTTTGGCGTTCTTTTTTAATCCTATGGCCTTGCTGGATTAATAAACCGTGCACAAAACATTTATGGGCTTCCCAGACATTCAGGGGGCTAGAAACAGACGCTTTGTTCCTATCAAAGAAGGCCAATATCTCTCTTTCCAAATGAGTCCCAAACCAGAGGATAAGAGGGATTCATTCAGACACCAAGAACCGCCCCTAGGTGTACTTTGTACTTGAGGAATTGCATCGTGTTTAACCAGAAAAAAATCTATACAGGAGTAAGTTTTGTGGACAGGAGAATAGAAAGTGTAGTCACGCTCACTAGGATACTGTAGTCTCCAGATATCTGTTAGCTGATGAAGGTGCAAAAGGCTTTTCAGACGTCATAAGACAGAACAAGGAAGGTGGGAAGCCCCCCTAGACACATCATGAGCCGGGTCCAATGCTAAATAAAAATCGCCCCCTACTACCAAAACTCCCTCTGCAAACACATCAGCAACCTCAAGAAACTCCTCCAAAAAAGAGACTTGGTTAGTATTAGGGAGGTACAGGTTAACCGGGGTAAACAATCTAGAGTGAATCTTCCCCTTAACTAGGAGGTACCGCCCCTCAGGGTCCACCTTCAAAGTAACTAACGTCCAAGGGAGGGATTTATCAATCAATATGCTAACACCCTTGAACTTAGAGTCAGGGGATGAGCCATGATATGCCGTCTGAAATCGACGGTTCTTAAGTGAAGGTACCTTATCGTGACGGAAATGCGTTTCCTGTAGAAACGCTATCTGACATTTTGAGCTATTGAGGGAATTCAACACCACCGAGCGTTTGGTCGGGGAGTTGAGACCTTTCGCATTAATAGATGTGATTTTTAGTGACATGTAAGCGCTGAAGTATTCTGTCAACTATCTTATGCTTCCACTGCAATCAAAGGATTCGGGACCACTCAAAGGGTGAAAGGGGCGGGAAAAGAGGGGGGGACCAGAGAGAAGAAAAAAGAAAAGTAAAAGGAGGAGAGGAGCAGATACAGGAGAGTAAAACAAGAAAGAAGGGAGGGGAAGAAGAGAAAATGCGAATAAAGATAGGGAGGTGGAAAGTGCTCCGGCCGAGCAGCTGAAGCCCCCCAAGTAGTATAATACTAATCAGTACCTAGCTCCTAACCACTAAGGAGAGGAGCAAACTAGTGGGGTTAGTGGAACTCGACAGGGGTACAGCACCACCAGCCTCCACCGCAACTACATTATGAACTAACATTCCAAAATCCGCCTATAGCACAGACTCAGATAAAGAACAATTTAAAAATAAATCAACATTGCTTCCCTGGAAAATCAGAAACAAGGAGGAAACCAACTAGGGTAGCACATCTATCCTCATAAACATGTAACAAACATATAGTCGTGTATAGACCCGTATACAATCATCAAGTCAGGGGAGTCCACGGCCAGCGGCGCCCCCAACGCCACCAACAGCAATAAGCAATTAGGCACAAACAATGCCCACCGCACCAACCCGGGGGTAAACCCAGTAGGGTATGTTAAGTCCGCGCCACCGCCCTCTGTGGACCAATCAATCTGCCAACCAATATTAGTAGGAAACAGACCCATAGCATGAGTAATAGCACTTTGCATGCACCATAGCAAAAGCCTAAGCTTCACTGGGCAGTAAGGCACTAAACAGCACAGTGAAAGCAGTCAAGCATCATCCTGTGGCCGCCACCCCACAGCAAGCACAGGAGGGATCCCCCTGATGCATACACAATTTCTCCTACTGCGATTTTCAGGTCATCAGTGTAGAACAGGAAGAATGCAGGCTAGTGTTTAGCATGGTCTGTATCAAATTCTAAGGTAATCCTCATGATTGTTAGTTTCATCTGTTGCTGCAATGTTTTTGTGCCTGGTTTGTAATGCCAGTTTCTGTAGTTTAGCAATTCTTCAGCAATGTTTTGTCATTTTTTCCACAAGTATTAAGTACAAATGTCTGCATGGTTTGCACACCAAACTGCTACTTGACCCCCCTCGTTGTCTTTGTCACATATTGGTATTTGAATGTATTATGTGCATATTCCTTTTCTGAATAAATTGTCATGATTTTATTTATTTTTTTTTTGTTTGTTTTTATAGCCTGACATTTGCACTCATGTTAATTTGTCCCCACACAACTCCTGCATTCATTTGTAGTTGAGTTATAGGTTTGTTGTCATTGTGCTGTGCTGCCTGATCTTAGCAATAATGTATACAAACACACTTCCACTTGCTGTCCAAACTGGTTGTCAAATAGTTGTCCAGCTGAGTTGCATACTCATTCTAACACACCTGATGGTTATGGAAGGAGGTCCAGGTTGACAAGCAGGGTCTTGCACTCTTAGAAATGAACAGATGTTGTGTTGTTGCTTAACTTAATGCTGATAAATACTGGAGTGTATGCATTATTTAGGTGTTTCCACAAAACAAATAGTACTAGTATATCAAAGTTCCAAGGCCAAATCCACTTTGTG
>NC_092871.1:54324589-54325062 GCF_032062135.1 Pyxicephalus adspersus | reverse complement strand
CCTTACAAATAATTCAGAGGAAGGAACAGCTTAAAAACAATCACAATTGTCTTTTTAAACTGTGTGTCCTGGGAGATTGGAAAGGAGATCACATAGCAACAAACCCCCCAAAAAAACAAACAACATTTTAGAAACAACTTAATTCGAAAGAAACATTTGCTAAAAGTTCACAATAAAATATAAAAACACATCAAAACCAAAAAAAAAACAAAAACACATCACTAAAATTTACACTTAATGACAAAAAAATAAAAAGAACAAACAAAACACATGTAAACCCACACTTAAATGTAAAGCCAAAATAGTTCAAAAATGGCCCAACAAATATTGCCTTCAAAAAATGCTTACCAAACCAATATGCAATTTTGCCCTATCAAGGGTGGAAAACTGGACTAGAAAATATTTATGCAGGACAAACATTGCAAAGTGGTAAAGGCAGAATTTTGCAATCAAACAATATGGCCACAAACACA
>NC_092871.1:54323473-54324043 GCF_032062135.1 Pyxicephalus adspersus | reverse complement strand
TATATATATATATATATATATATATATATATATTTATATTTATTGTAGGCAACCAGCAGGAAGGTATTGAAGAGCAGATAGTGTGGCACAGGATTCCTATCCTGTGTAAAGGACACCAGGAGCCAGGAGCTCAGTTAGTGGATGTGATGTGCTGGAGCCACAGCCAGATCTGGAGCCACAGGCAGGTGGCTGGTGTGAGTGACTGTGCTGGAGACACAGCCAGATCTGGAGACACAGGTGGGTGGCCTATGTGAGTGACTGTGCTGGAGCCACAGACAGATCTGGAGACACAGAAAGGTGCTCTGTGTGAGGAAGAGGAAAAGTCCCTAATGGAGAGGGCTTGAGAGCATGCAGCTCCACAGTGTTCCACAGAAAGAGAGAGAGACAAGACTCCACAGAAAGAGAGAGAGAGACAAGACTCTACAAACAAGGTGACCCTAGATGATTTTCTGCCTTTTTGTTGGAAATGGACTGGTATAGCACCCAGGACAGCTGGAGATAAGTGTTTATGACTTTGATCTTTAATTGGCTGAAGTTAAGCCATCCTGTTGGGACAATTTTTTGTTGTTG
>NC_092871.1:54314189-54322671 GCF_032062135.1 Pyxicephalus adspersus | reverse complement strand
GTATATATATATATATATATATATAATTAATTTTATTATAATAACTATAGTATTTACAATTATATTTATATAAATTATTAAAGTTTATAATTATATATGTGTATGTGTATATATATATATATATATATACATATATATATATGACTTTTGTGGGAAAATTTAGTTCAATGGCAAAGCCAAGGCGTCGCCCGTGGAAAGTCACAAGATTTACCCCCAGGCGGCTCCTCCCTCCTCCGATCAGGCATCGTAAGCGTTTAGATAGGCGCCTATGTAGAGGAGCTGAACTCAGGTAACTCTTGCTCAACAGGAAAGAAATAAGTCATTTTAAAATATGCTTTTTTTCCTAGGGCATATAGATGTTTTAAACATTTAAACAGCACAAATATTGTTTTTAGGGCTAAGGGTAATATGTGTGCCATTGGAAGGAATGCTTTTTTAGGGGAACAGTGACTTTTAATGCAAGCTAGCCAGTGTAAAACTGCCGGGGATGCATGGCTCCAGCAGCGAGCTCATTTCTGTTACTAACTTTCGCGGGAATACGCCAGCCCCTGAAATTTAGTTGGTGAATTGAGCGAAGGCTTCCGATTTTGGATCGCGAATACGAATGCGCGACCAAGCCTCCGATTTTGCTTGGTGAATCAGGACCACTGTCTTCATATGTTGCCTTATCCTGAGTTCCATCTATTGTATGTGAAATGCCACACTTCCTAAATGACTTGACATTGATCTCAATCTTCACATTATCCCAGATTCTTTTTTCCCAGGTAAAAACTTTTCCTATAGTTGGTTTCTTCGCTCTTCCTGCTGGTGTCAAATTGTCCCTAGAAGACTTCATCTATAGGTTCCAAGCACGAAAAACAGGAAATGCAATAAAAAAATTCCACTACCACTGTAAAAGACGCACCGTTTTTAGACCCCAAATTTTTAGAAACAAAGTGTGTCTTATACATGGTGAAATACGGTATCTACCATGCTCTTATCCTACACCAACCTGTTTGGAACTTGGCGGAGTTAGTGCACTGGTCAGTTCACCTATCATGTGACGTTAAAAGTAACATAGTTGGGTATGTTAGATATGTCCTCTTCAAAATAAAGGTAATTGTTACATAATTTAAGAATACATTTTGCATCGAATACACAGCTGTACACCTTAGTATGTCAGTTGAAACAACAAAATGTAGTTGGCCAATTATCAAGCACATGACAAGTCCCCATTCATCCCATGTAGTGCCCTGAGGTTGTAGTAGAACTGCAGAGGTCATCTGCAGTTCAGTATCACAATGTGACGTCACGTGTTGTCTTGTCCCCATTCATCACCTGTAGTGCCCTGTATTCTTAGATAGAGAAACTCTATCTAAGAATACATAGTAAAAAAAAACAGCACGGCAACAGCGATTGCTGTTGCAGCGCTGTTCTATGTATTGTTAGATACAAGTACCTATTCATCCCCTGTAGTGCCCAAAGATCGTAATTGAATCTTTAAAGTCCTCACAGGTGCAGCCGCCATTTCAGGAAGAATTGCGATTCGTTACCACGAATAGCGAGGAAATTCAGATTCGGAGCGAACCAAATTTTTCCTGAAATTTGGATCGAATTCCACTTCCTCAGCTTCAATTCGCTCATCTCTAGTTGCAATCCAAAAAACTAGCCAACAAAAAAAAAAACATTGGTAATTAGGTAATGTAAAAGGATTGAACCCACATGGTTGCCAAGCATCGGAGTCATCCCGGTAGTCCACCCCTACCACCGTTTCTGGCCCAATGAATGGCAACCTTGATCTTTCATACTCCCTGAGACTCTGCACAAGGTGTTGAGGCTATGTCCCACTCCTTACGGCCTCTGTGCCCAGGACCTTTTGGATGTGTCTGAAGATGTCACTCACGTTTTTGACACTGGGTAATGGTCCATTGTATACTGCCCACTGCATTAACCCTCCTGGCTCCCAGAGTCCCTCCCTGGCTTTCCTACCAGAGTCCCTGCCTTACAGCATGGGAGGTCTGGAAGTGCATGCCCCCACAAAGTCATAGAAAAGTTTCTATGTAGGACTCCATGAGGGCTGCATTTTGCTCAGGAGTGAAGCTGGGTGCCTTGGAAGCAGAATCCCTGGACCGGTTTAAACTGGATGAGGTGCCAGGTTGAGGGCCAAGGGGCCTGGATGTTACTTGGCCTGCTTCTCTAGGCAACCTAGCTTGCCTGAGAGAGCTGCCTGCTGGTCTATGGACTGAAGAATGCACTGGGGTGGTAGTGCCAGCAGTGGTGCTGGTGGTGGTGGTGGCAGCAGTAGTGCTGGCAGCAGTGGTGCTGGTGGTGGTATTTAGCCTATACATGGAGGAATAAAGTACATGGGGGATTCTTACCTTAAATATATGCTTTTGTGGTGTGTTTGCCGTTCTTTTGTTTTTTCTGTTAGAGCTCATAAAATGTTGCAAGCAGAAGGATTCTTGGAAAATATATAGCCGTGGACTGCGTGTACAGGTGAGCGCGAATCACGCACAGGAAATAATGCTCGTGTATTGTAGCACACATGCTGTAGTGCACCTGCGCACGTTCGCGTAACATACATATGCACCTTGCCACTTGCAGATTGTTGCTCTTTTACTCACAAAACTGGCTGAGATGGATGACATTGAGGACTTGGATGAGGTAATGGTGGCTAGTGCTGTTGTGGCAACAACCTTAACTTTTTTGGTTTTGCAGCAGCAACAACCTGAGGAGCAGCCTTCCACTTTACTACGGGTCTGAGAGCGACATATTTTTCAAGAGCGGAGGAACCTGGATGATTTACGTGACCAGGATGTCAAAATGCTATTCCCACTGTCCCGTCATGTCATCCACCACTTGTACAGCTTGGTGGAAGATTAAGCTTCACCAAATATCAAGAGAAGCCAGGCTGTGCCAGAAATGACAAGGCTCCTGGCCACTAAATATTTTAGGAAGGGGATCTCTTCAAACGACCTCGGCCTTAATTTGTGGACTGAGCCAGCCTACAGTTTACAGGGTGTTTATGAAGGTCATAAATAACATTGTGAACCTTGTCGCACTATATAAATAAGTTCCCTCACACAGCTGAGGAGTGGAGGAACATAAAGGTGGAGTTCTTCAGGCGAGCAGGATTTCCTTATGTTTTCGGGGCCATCGATTGCACTCATGTGGCAATTCGGGCCCCTAAACAGCAGGAAATCTTGTTTGGCACCTGAAAGAAATATCATTCGCTGAATGTACAAGTAGTCTGTGATACCAACAGGGAAATCATGAGTGCACGCACAGGTTTTGCAGGATCATGCCATGATGCCTATATCGTGCGTCAGACAGCGCTCTACTAGAAGTTCATTGCTGGATAAATGCCTGGAGCTGGTTAATCGGTAATGTATAACGTCATTACTGCAATACAACTAATCGTAGTTAAATCCTAAAGACACCCATTATGTTGCTATAAGTAGTTGCAGTCATACACCTCAAAGTCTCTTTGCATTGTCAGAATGCCAGGCTATTACCTATATTGTATATATGTAAGATTTTGTGCTAATATCTAATTTAGAAAATAGTTTCTAAATATTGTACAATATTGTGACCTTGGGGGAACCCTTGAACTAACTTTCAGATATTCATGGAAGCCCTACTATAATTACTGAGATTCACAGTTCACAGATACGGGCAGCTTCCATGGCTTATGACAGCTGTGCGTCACCCCCGGCCTGAAGTAGAGCATAATTACAACAAGGCTCTGCATAAAACCCAGGGGGTTTTGGAGCACACCTTCGTGCTGCCAAAAGCATGGTTTCTGTGCTTGGCATGGGCCGGTGGTGAGCTCCTGTATGAACCATGGAAAGCTGGCCATCATGGCATGCTGCGTCCTGCACAACCTGGGGATACCTGGGACATTCCAGAGAAAGTAGAGCCAGAGGTTCACCAACATTCCGCCTCCAGCCCTGAAAGCACAGCAGAGGGACGTCGAGTCAGGGATGAACTGCTTGGAACTTTTTTGCGCGTGAGTATTTACATATGTGTACAATGCATGCATTACAAATTTCTTCACATCATGTTTGGGTTACAAACAAACCTAGGAGTTTAAGTCACAGCAAGCACACTTTAATCCTTTGGGAAATGAAATAACAGACATATTTGTGTAAGAGATGGGCCAGAGTGCAATTTAGTACAGATTTGGGATTTGCAGGCAGAAAAGCATAAAAAATACAATTCAGCACCATCTAGTTGCCAACAAAACATGATTTACCATGCTGCTTAACACATCCTAATAATGTAATCTGTTTTTTAACAGGATGATAACATCCGTCTGCTATGCTGCCAAGCCTCTGGAATGTCACATCATATGATATTTGTTCCGATTAAAGGAGAAACCCACCTTTATGTTCCTTCACTCCCAAGCTGATGTGAGGAAGTGAATATATAGTGGGCCAATGTCTAAAATGGCATTGAAACCTTCAGAAACACCCAGGAAACTGAGAAATATATGTTTTGCACTAAGTAAATTTGTCCCTGGAGGTTTTCTATACTAATACGAGTTGAATCATGTAAACATCTAAATAATGCATAGAATCTGGTATTTAGGAGTGCTTGACCCTGCTTGGCAACCTGGACCTCCTTCCATCACCATCAGGTGTGTTAGAATGAGTATGCAGCTCAGCTTGACAGCTAATTGACAACCAGTTTGGACAGCAAGTGGAAGTATGTTTGTATACAATAGTGCTAAAATCAGGCAGCACAGCACAATGACAACAAAGCGATAACACTACTACAGATGAACAGAGGAGTTGTGTGGCAGCAAATCAACATGAGGGAGGTATATTTAACGCAAAACACAGCTTATTTGGCAAATGTCAGATGAAGAAAATAAAAGCAAATCAATCCAAACCACAACAAACTATTCATAAAAGGAAGATATACATAATACATTCAAATGCCATTATATGAAATGTGACGTTGAGAATGGGACAAAAACAACAAAGCAAGAGAAAGGCAACTGCAAGTAGCAGTTTATAGTGGAAACCATGCATAGATTTGTACTAGTTATTTGTGGATACAATGACATTAATAATGGAATAATAGAAACCAAGCACAAAAACATGCAGCAACCAGATGAAGCTAACATGAAAAAAAAATACGAGAAGTCACATCAACTCATACTAGATGAGCAAACTTCCTTGATGACCCCCCATAAACCAGTCCAGTTCAAATATCCCAAAAGAAAATGCATATGTGTTTATATGCATTTCAATGTATTTGGACATACACACATGACACAAGTGACATCACTAAAAAATTCCTTCATTCATGTATTCTAACATCTTTGCCAACAATCCTTGATTCAAATATTTGATTTATCTAAAGCACAACTATAATGAAATGTAAAGCAGATCCAAAATGTTTTGTGGCAATTTTTTGTGACATTGATACTGTTGTGTAATGACATATTCTAAAGTGGTAATTAATACATATACACAATGGTGAGGTTGATAAAAATTAGTTTGCAGTGTTGCAACCCTTAAAAAAGTATCAAAACAACAACTGCAAAAAAAATCAAAGTCAAAATGAAGCCATTTTGTGAATAAATATAATGAAATATACAAATTTACCACTTACCCAAAAAAGATCAAGGAGTATATTCTAACTGACCTGTAATGGACTGTAGATGCACACAAAACAGGGTTCAGGTGTGCGCTAATTGATTGCTATACATCAGCATTGACAGATCCTCCTAAATTCAGCAGCTGAAAACTAAGTGCTTTATTGTGGACCTCACCATTGAGACAGAGTTTAACAGATCCTCCTGAATAGTACAGCTGAAACTTAATTGCCTTCATTGGCGTATTCCTGACTCCATTGCTCATTTATCAAAGGCAAATGCAGTCGACTGTACTAGCGCTTGGCTCGCAAACATACGCAAAAAAAAATACGCAAAAAAATGAGAACAAACCAATAACACTACTACAAATGGACAGAGGAGTTGTGTAGAATAGTGCCAGCAAATGAGCTTATTCAGCAAATGTCAGACTATGAAAAAAAAAACCATGACAATTGATTCATAAAATGAATATGTACATAATACATTTAAATGACAGAATGACTTTGAGAATGGGACAAAGGCAACGAGGGGGGTCAAATAACAGTTTGGACTGAAAACCATGCATACATGTGGACTAATTATTTGTGAACAAAAAATGACAAAACATTGCTGAAGAATTGCTAAACAACAGAAAGCATAAAAAGAAACCAGGCACAAAAACATTGCAGCAACAAATTAAGCTAACAATAATGAAGATTACATAAATTCACAGCAATGCATAATTGCTAAACAACAGAAAGCATAAAAAGAAACCAGGCACAAAAACATTGCAGCAACAGATGAAGCTAACAATAATGAAGATTACATGTAGTATAACATCTTTGCCAATAATCTTTTTTTCAAATATTTGATTTCTCAAAAGCCAAACTATAATGAAATTTGAATCAGATCCAAAATGCTTTGTGTCATTTTTTGGACATTCATAATATTGTTAGATAACACATTAGAAAGTGCTAATTGTTATATATACAGTTTGATATAAATTTGTTTGTAGTGTTGCAACAAAAACAAAAAGTATCAAAACAACAACTGCAACAAATCAAAGTATAAATGAAGCAATTTTGCGAATTAGTATAATAAAACCAAAAAAAATGTAACATAAAATAGTAGCACTTACCCAAAAAAGATCAAGCACTAAAGATTCCAACTGCCTGTAATGGACTGTAGATGCGCACAGAACAGGGAGCAGATGTGTGCTAATTGATTGCAATGACATCACTATTGACCGAGCTGAACTGATCCTCCTGAATTGCGCAGCTGAAAATTTATTGCCTTAATTGGCGAATTTACGACCCTATTGCTTATTTTTGCAGGAAGCCAGCAGGCTACCCCCACTCGCAGTAATAAGCCTTCGCGAGCAGCGTTATTTTCGTTCGGCGAGCGTACGCACATTTTGTTGATAAATCAGGGCCATAGTCTCTATCACAAGCAATGTGTTGTGCCATTGTTGAACCCAAAGCTCCAATCCACTTAAAAAAAGAAGTAGGCGTGCTTTGTTGTACCCTTTCCTTATAGCCCCCATGTAGTTTGTCTTCAGTGCTGATTTCCCCACCTTTTAATTTATTTTGCCATACTTGCACATTGCTCTTGTCAATGGTGTTAACATCCTGTACATTTCTGTGGATGTTGGATATTGTGACAGCTGTTTTGATGATTGGCCACTAGGTAACATAATGAGTCATTGTTTTAAGACCTGTAGAAAAATAGGTCCATAAAATTCACCACCAGCAAATTTTCAGAGGAATTGACAGGGGGAATTATTTATAAATAGAGCCCTTAGGTTCTTTTTATAAATGTTTTCACAAAGGGATCACACAGCGTTGACATGATTTACGCATTTTACAATTAAATACAGTTAACAAATGCCTGAATCCTGGTTGAAAGCATTTATTTGTAATTTAATGTTCAGCATCCCTAAAGAGACTATGTTGTGAACTGGTGTAAGAATGCAGTGATAAAAGCTGCCATTCTTCCAGCTTACATGGCACATGTTAGTACAAGGAACACTGAAAATCAAGGTAAAAAAATTCAAATAAAAAAAAACACTAATGTAAGAAATACATTGCTGCAGAAAAAGCAAAGCTGGTTTCTCTTTGCTCACCACAGGGAAGGTATTGAGGCCCCAGGAGAAAAAGACATTACAGATATTTTAGAGTAAGATATGAATGTAGTCATTGGGCATGAACCCATTTTTTTCATTCTCTTGCCTTGTGTCTTGTACATAACACTAACCGTGCCATGCTCTGCAGTGATGACTGTCTTCATGGATACAGGAAGGCACCGCAAAGTGGTCAGCCTGTCTACTGCTTTGACTGTGTGCCATGATCTCCAATGAGAAAAGTAATTAGCAGAGCCAAGAAATACTGTAGTTTAATTGGAATTCCAGGTAAACAACTAAACAAAGTTGGAAAACACAATATGAATGGCCCCATCTGTCAAAGGATTTGTAATTCTATTAAACCAGACAGCAAATTTAAAAAGATGAATACCCCTTTCTATTTTAGAGTTATGGAATACAGTAGCTAGCACCATCTCTGTACTTTAAACCTGCTGACAGGATAATGGAGGAGCAGAAACATGCTAAATATTCAGCCCTGCTTATTCTGCTCATGTCAGCATGTGTGCATGCAGCAGAGCCTAATTCACTGTTAGTGATGACCCTCCATTCTCATTCTGAGCACTACTGTGCAAAGAATGACATGAGGCTAATTTAAAGCCCAATAAAATAAAAAGGTCACTATTCTGTGAGTTTATTGTTATTTGAACGTAGAATTATTCTTTACAACTTACCTCAATTACCGTATTTTCGGACCATAAGACACACTTTTTTTCCTCCTAAAGTGGGGGGGAAATCAGGGTGCGTCTTATGGTCCGAATGCAGAGGTACAGGGGCATTTT
>NC_092871.1:54311237-54311759 GCF_032062135.1 Pyxicephalus adspersus | reverse complement strand
TTGGTTCAGAATATTTTTTTCTTGTTTTCCCTTCTCTGAAAACCTGGTGCGTCTTATAGTCCGGTGCGTCTTATGGTCCGAAAAATACGGTATTACTTAGAAAGCTATGACCCTACAAGTATACTTCTTCCCATGCATTTCTACATTGCTATTAACCATTCTACTTTGATTTCATAAACAGTTTCTTTTGAGGTTAGTGGTGGCTTAAAGAGAAGGTCAAGTGTACTTGTGGCACATTTTAATATACTATAACATTTGTTTTTAAGGTTGACTCATTTAGACACGGTAATTGATTGGCGCGTGTTTTTCTTTAGTATTTGTACACAGTTAGGTCTATACATATTTGGACAGAGGCAACTTTTTCAAATTTTGGTTCAGTACATTACCACAATTAATTTTAAATGAAACAACTCAGATGCATTTGAAATGCAGACTTTCAGCTTTAATTCAGTGGGTTGAACAAAAAGATTGCATAAAAATGTGAGGAACTAAAGCCTTTTTTTACACAATAACTTCATTTCA
>NC_092871.1:54301246-54311091 GCF_032062135.1 Pyxicephalus adspersus | reverse complement strand
TTTGCTGTGAACAGACAACATGTGGTCAAAGGAGCTCTCCATGCAGGTGAAACGAGCCATCCTTAAGCTGCAAAAACAGAAAAACCCATCCAAGAAATTGCTACGATATTAGGAGTGGCAAAATTTACAGTTTGGTAATCATGAGAAAGAAAAGCACTGGTGAACTCAGCAACGCCAAAAGACCTGGACATCGGCGGAAGACAATGGTGGATGATTGCAGAATAATTTCCATGGTGAAGAGAAACCTCTTTACAACAGCCAACCAAGTGAACAACACTCTCCAGGAGGTAGGTGTATCGATATCCAAGTCTACCATAAAGAGAAGACTGCATGAAAGTAAATACAGAGGGTGCACTCCAAGGTGCAAGCCACTCATAAGCCTCAAGAATAGAAAGGCTAGATTGGACTTTGCTCCACCTTTGTCCAATGCAAACACACAAGTTCTTGCTTGCTTCTGTAGATATATATGAATGTATGTATGTGTATGTGTAAATAAATATATATATATATATATATTTATATACATCAATAATTAGAAAGATATTATAGAAAATCATTCCACTCCATAAATTATTATGGAATGTCTGCGCACGCCCAATTGCATGTTAATTTTCAACACCTGTGCATATGATGATAAGCATATAGAAGGGTGTTGTCTAACTTGCTTTTTTCCTTTGTCTTAATTTTTTTTTGGTCAAGGAGGGGCTGTTGTTTGTTGCTACATTTGATACTTTGCTTACCATTTAGCACAATGGCTGCTTTGGGACTATTATCTATGAGTGTCCTCTGTGCTTGTACACAGAGTTGTAAGGCTGCAAGATATGACATGCAGAGTTCCCACACACAGATACCACACTGTGCCCATGATGCCGTTACACATGCTCACAGAGTGGATATATTTTACCAAGTATTTTTTTATATAGAAGCCATAGCACAGCTATAGAATGGGGGAGGGACAGCCTGTGTCCCAATCTCATTCTAGCTGCGTTGTTCTCTCTGCCCAGCTCTTATCGGCAGCTGGAATCCTCTGCACGGATGACAGCTGAGAATGGAGCGACGTCCATTCTTTCATTGGGTTAGAGCTGCAGATGAGAGCTGGGTAGAGGTCCACACACCTAAAGTTGACTGTTGACAACTATGTATATGCGCATATTTTGATGTGTGTATGTATGGTTTGTAAAAATCTTCATGATTCTACCTCATTAAGCTCAATCAGAGGTGGATCATTTGAAGAGCACTAATTTGCCTCCTCTCTATCACGCAAGGCTGAAAATTATCTTTCTTTGTCCGGAGGACAGTGGAAACCTTCTGGTAGAATGTCCTCTGAATAGCTGAGACCACAATCCTGATTTTGGTGAAGGCACATTTGACTGTCTCACATAGATATTCCCGTGTTTTGTATTTATCCACTTTTTTTTTTTCCTGTGTCAACAAAATATCTGCATTATCTTACCTAATGCAAGGGTGCTTACATTTTGCCCCTAGATTGTATGTATGTATGTCTGGCACTTACTAATGCTTCACTAAAACTGGATAAACAAAGTTTACATCTAGGAGCACAATTATTGTTTTTACAATGGTTAAACTAGGATTAAGCTTAGTGGGGTGGCAACCGGAAGCTTCTTAGTAATAGTAATAGAATACCCATATGTATCTACACACAATATCAACAAACAGTTTACAATTGCAACCAAACTATGTCCATTTTCAACAGAAAATCAATCAATCAGTCAATGAATCAGTGATCTCTTTTTTTGTTTTTAAGATGTGTTTGGTTGTTGTCAAAATAACTCAATATTTTTCTCCTTTTCTTTAGACAATGATTCTGCGGCGGTATGACCAGCAGCAGTGCATTTATTCCAAGCGCAGGATTGCAGGAAGGCTTGCAGACAGGCCCTGGACCCCTGCAGGTACGCGCCCAACTGTCGCCCAGATCCAACACGTTTGGAGCGACCTCAAGCAGAGGAGGGCTGATTTGGTGCGTGAAGTGGGGGACCGCATCCTGTCTGGTAAGTTTTGCATTTTGTCTTCTCCTCTTGTTAAGGAGTGGTGTTTTAGAATGTTTGTTGTTTGTGTTAAATAGTATTGTTTAGCCTAGAACTGTTTGTTTTTTATTTCCTATACTTTACTACCCTTAATAATTTTGGATATTTGTTTTTGTTATTACAGTCAACTCTCCATCAAGCCGACGGCTGCAAATATTCCAGCGGCCACACAGGCGACTGGCCGTCCCCCAGGATGTGGAGGAGGAGGAGACATCCCCGGAGGATGCGGAGGAGCCAGACATGGAGGAGGAGGTGCCATTCCTGGGGGCAGGGGCCATCTTCGGAGGAGGAGCCCGCTGCCAACATCTGCTGCCAGAGTCCTCCGATGAAGAAGAGGAGGCGGCCGAGGTCAAGGAGATTACCTGTAAGCTAACCTTAAAATCAACTTTTGTAACATATTTTGCAATTCAACACATTCTCACACTACCTTCACCATTTTTTTTTACAAATACAAAGAAAGATCTAGCAGGATTTCATGTAGCTTCCAGTCATGTAGCTTCCAAATCATGCATTAAATGAATGTTCTTTCTAGGTTTTTGGCTAGCATGACTAAAATTAGACATGAGTTGTTTAGTTGTCCATATTTGTACTGACAAATGTTTGCTCAGAATTTTTGGACGTAGGCAAAAAGTATCATCTGGAAGTTCTGCAATAATCTATTCACCTTAACTAACCTTACAAATCTACTTTAGTCCTGCCCACCCACTTTTACTTATGGTGTTCATTTTTTATCTACAGCTACTGGAGCGCCCTTGCCAGCCCCTCCTCCACAAGTTCCTCATCTGAATGTAAGTATCTCTCCATTTTAGATATTGTGAACATTCCTTTAAAACCATGAAAATAAAGTAGGAGATACTTTGTTAGGCCTAGCTCCAGCAAGTATCATTAGGAGTGTATGACTAGCTTCATGTCTAGGCAGCTTTTAACAAGCTTGTTAAGCAGCTTTTAACAAGAAAAAAGGTTAAATGTCACTTAGCCATGTTTGTCCCTTGTGAAAACCCGCAACCTTCATTGCCAACAAACTGCATCACTTTAGTTCCATAGCCATAATTAGCTTGTTTGGCACGGTGTTAACAGCCAAACAGTCAGATGGGATGACATAACTTGAATTCTTTAGCACTGTGCAATTTAAGAAGTAGCTGTATAATGTTACATTTGGTCAGTACTTACCTCTCTTATTTTTTTGGTCTCCTTCCACAAACACAGCCAGTTCCACATCGAGGGAGGCAGCCAGCCCTCCTGAGGAGCTTCCGAGCCCCCCACTACCCCCACCCCCGCCATCTCAACCCCAGCGACATGGCAGACATCCTCCTGGTAAGTTTATATTTTAATTTGTTGGTTTTTTACAAAGACAATACTTTTAAAAAATGTTTGGACCAAACTCTTCTGGTTAATATATTATTTGTTTTTTCTTCACCCGCCAGGAAGTAGACGGGATAGCCTGTATTGGCTGCACAGGAGGGTGTCTCCTATGGAGCGCCAGTTTAGGATGGCCCCTCTTCTGGGTATGCCCAGGCGGTACCAATTTAAAAAAAATATTTTGTATATATGTTTAAAAAAAAAGTTTGGTTAAATTGTTCTATTTTTATATTTGTTGTTGTGTTTTGCACACATATTTACACAAAATATATGTAATTGTAACGTCATTCAAGAATACATCTGGCAAAGAATACACAGCTGAACACCTTAGTATGTAATTTTAACCAACAGAAAAGTAGTTGACCTATTAGCAAGCACATTTATCTGTTACAGACAAGTGACAGAGAATTGAGGTGTGCCGTATTTGGTTCCTAGACATAACTAGATTTGTGTTCATTTAGTGAACAAAGATGCAATTGTGTATTTGGAAATATTTGTTTAGCTTTTTTTAAGGTCATTGCAGCAATACTTGTAGAGTATTGAGCTGAGACTTCATACTTGATTAGAATCACTTTGATAAATTTACAAACTGGAACATTCTACTGGGAATAGATAGCAAAACTGCATTTGGAGCATACTTAAGCCACATCAAAAGAAAATTAGATAGGTAAAGTGTCAAAGTGCGAGGGTTACTAACCTGTGGACATTGGGCAAACACAAAATAGAGATTAAGCTATCCTATACAAACAAGCATCTTCACACAGGATCTCAACTCAAACCCACACTGTCGATCTCATGGAGTCCTGAAAAAATTGAGTGAAGAATGACAGGAAGAATGTGAAGAATGTTCTCACCAGGCACCCGGCATCCATCTACATACTTCGCACAGACCAGGCACAGCCACAGGCCACTTCAACAGCCACGGCCATGGGCGCAGCCCACCCCAACAGCCTGGCCGCAAGCCGCCTCCTCATTCTGGCCTCGGTCACGGGCCACCCCAACAGCCTGGTCACAGGACCCCCCACAGCATGCCCATGGTCCACCTCCACTGCCAGGCCATGGGACCTCCCCACAGCTTCCTCCACAGCACGGCCGAGCATGGGCATGGAGTGGGTTGGCAGGGGAACAAATTGGGCTGGCAGGGGCACAAATTGGGTGAGCAGGGGCACAAATTGGGTGGGTAGGCAGGGGCACACATTGGGTGGGCACAGGCACAGGGTGGGCCGGCGGGTGCACAAGGTGGTCGGGTAGGGGCACAAATTGTGTGTTTTCTTGGAGCGTAGCCACCTTGATAATTTACGTAATCAGGATGTCAAAAGGCATTTCCGTCTGTCCTGCCAGGTCATCCATGACCTGTACAGCTTGCTGGAAACTAAAATTTCTCCAAAAACCAGGGAAGCAAGGAAGTGCCAGGAATGACCAGGCTCTTGGCCACTGTTTATATTTTAGGAAGGGGTTCATTTCAAACCTCCTCGGCCTTAATTCGTGGACTAAGCCAGCCTACAGTTTCCAGGGTTTTTATGAAGGTCATAAATGCCATTTTCGGGGGCCATTGATGGCACCCATGTGGCAATTCAGGCCCCTAAACTGCAGGAAATTAGCCTTTTTGGCTAAGAAGCGCTGGTTCAAGGATTTTGCTTGCTGTTGTCATGGATCTGAATTTGGAGCTAGAGTTGCTCTTTACAACTGCTGTTGTGACATTAAACACTACTTTCTTATCACAACAGAAGAAGAGCAGCAGCAACAAAAGCAACCAGGGGAGCAAGCTCATGCTTCACAAACGCTCCGGGCACCACGCATCTTCTTGGAGCGTAGCTGCCTGGAAAGTTTGCGTGACCAGGATGTCAAAGGGCGTTTCCTCCTGTCTCGCCAGGTCATCCATGACTTGTACAGCTTGCTGGAAGAGAAAATTGCTCCAAAAACTAAGAGAAGCCAGGCAGTGCCAGGAATGACCAGGCTCTTGGCCACTCCTTATATTTTAGGAAGGGGTTGCTTTCAAACCTCCTCGGCCTTAATTTGTGGACTAAGCCAGCCTACAGTTTCCAGGGTTTTTACGAAGGTCATCAATGCCATTGGGGACCTTGTCCCACTATACATTCACTTCCCTCAAACAGCTCAGGAGTGGAGGAAAGTAAAGGTGGATTTCTTCAGGCGAGTGGGATTTCCGAATGTTTTGGGGGACATCGATTGCACCCATGTGGCCATTCAGGCCCCTAAATTGCAGGAAATCGCCTTTCGCAACCAGAAGTGATAACATTCACTGAATGTACAAATAGTCTGTGATGCCAACAAGAAAATCATGAGTGCATGTACAGGTTTCCCAGGATCATGCCATGATGCCTATATCCTGCGTCAGACAGCCCCCTACTGGAAATTCATCTCTGGAGAAATGCCTGAGGGCTGGTTAATAGGTAATGTATAATGTCATTACTGTAATACAACTAACAGTAGTCAAATCCTAAAGACACCTATTATGTTGCTATGTCCCTTTGCATTGTCAGAATGCCAGGCTATGACCTATATTGTATATATGTCAATGTCCCTTTGCATTGTCAGAATGCCAGGCTATGACCTATATTGTATATATGTCATATTTTGTGCTAACATCTATTTTAGCAAATAGTTTATAAATATTGTACAATATTGGGAGCATGGGGGAAGAACTAACTTTCAGATATTCCTGGAAGCCCTAGTATAATTACTATTTTCACAGCTCACAGTACTTCAGTGTGGTAGTCAATAGTAACAATGGCTCCTAACAACCAAAAAGCAATATAGTGACCGAAGAGGACAACCCTTAGCAACCTTTGTAAAGAAAACTCTAGTGTTACACTGCATTCACACAACACTTACTATACAAAGAACTAACACTTATTATGTTTGTCTTTTTACAGCTGACAAAGGATACGGGCAGCTTCCATGGCTTATGACAGCTGTGCGTCACCTCGGACTGAAGCAGAGCAAAATTACAACAAAGCTCTGCATAAAATCCGGGGGGTTGTACAGCTAGAGTATGGGGATACCTGGGACATTCCAGAGGAACTCGAGCCAGAGGTACACCAACATCCTGCCTCCAGGTCCCAAAGCACAGCAGATGGCCATCGAGTCAGAGCTGAACTGATCGCTAATGTCTTTACGTGTGAGTATTTACATTTGTTTACAATGCATGCATTACATATTTCAGCACATCATGTTTGGGTTACAAACCAACCTAGGAGTTTAAGCCTTAGCAAGCACACTTTAATCGTTTGGGAAATGAAATAGCAGACATATTTGTGTAAGAGCTGGACCTTTATGTGACACAAAATAACATTGCCAAACTAGGGCAGAGTGCAATTTAGTGCAGATTTGTGCAAGTGTTGCCTATGCAGCCAGAAAAGCATGAAAAATACAATCCAGCACCAATAAAGCATGACTAACCATGCTGCTTAACACATCCTAATAATGTAATCTATTTCTTTACAGGGCGATAACATCCCTCCGCTGAGCTGCCAAGCCTCTGGAATGTCACATCACAGACTACCGTACAGTCGTGGATGATTTTGCTTCGGGTTAAAGGAGAAATCCACCTTTATGTTCCTCCACACCCAAGCTTATGTGAGGAAGTGAATATATAGTGGGCCAAGGTCTAAAATGGCATTGAAACTTCAGAAACACCCAGGAAACTGTAGATTGGCTCAGTGCACAAATTTAGGGCGACGTGGTTTGAAAGGACACCCTTCCTAAAATTTATAGAGTCCAGGAGCCTCATCATTCTTGGCACAGCCTAGCTTCTCTTGGTTTTTGCTGCAATTTTACCTTCTAGAAAGATGTACAGGTCATGGATGACCTGGCGGGACAGGCAAAAACGCCTTTTGACATTCTGGTCATTGGTTTGAGGATCCAAAAAAATATTAGTTTGTTGGCACAAAGCAATAAAATTTGTTTGGCACTAAGTTAAAATGACTAATACGATTAGAATCATGTAAACATATAAATAAAGCATACTATCTGGTATGTAAGAGTGCGAGACTCTGCTTGTGAGCTTGGCAATCAATGTGGTTTGATGTTGTGCTTTGCAACTTGGACCTCCTTCCATCACCATCAGGTGTGTTAGAATGAGTATGCAACTCAGCTGGACAACTAATTGAAAACAGTTTGGACAGCAAGTGGAAGTGAGTTTGTATAAAATACAGCTAAGATCAGGCAGCACAGCACAATATCAACAAACCTATAACCCTACCACAAATGAACAGAGGAGTTGTGTGGCAGCAAATCAAAATGAGTGGAAATGTCAGAGTAATAAATATGTACATAATACATTCAAAAACCAGTTTGTGACAATGTGACTTTGAAAATGGGACAAAGGCAAACAGGGGGGTCAAGTAGCAGTTTGGAGTGGAAACCATGCAGGCATTTGTACTGAATATTAGTTTAAAAAAAATGACAAAACATTGCAGAAGATTTGCTAAACAACAGAAACTATCATTACAAACCAAGCACAAAAACATTGCAGCAAAAGATGAAACTAACAATAATGAGGATTACAAAGTCACAACAATGCATACCATAATGCAAGTCACATAAATAATAATAATGAAAATGCATATGTATTTTTATGCATTTAAATGTATTTTGACATACACACACAAGTGAAGTCACTAAATGTTTTTTTGATACATCTTTGGCAATAATCCTTTTTTCAAATATTTGATTTCTATCAAGCCAAACTAAAATGAAATTTTAATTAGATCACAAATGCTTGGTGACAATTTTTTACAGTTTGTACTATGGTGTGATGACATATTATGAAGTGTTAACTAGTATATGTACAGCTTGATGTAAATTAGTTTGCAGAAAACCAAAAAGTATGAAAACAGTGCAACAAATTTAACAACAAATGAATTAATTTTGTGAATGAGTACAATGTAACCTAAAAAAAAGTAGCACTAACTCAAAAGTAGATGAAGCATTAAAAATTCAAATTGACCTGTAATGGACTGTGGATGACACAGAACAGAGAGCAGGTGTGCGCTAATTAATTGCTATCACTTCACCATTGACAGCGTAACAGATCCTCCTTAATCAAGCAGCTGCAAACCAATTGCCTTAATTGGCAGATTCTCAACCCCTGTTGCTCATATATCAAGGCAGGAATCCGGCTGGCAAGTGAAGGCGCGTGTACTAGCACTCGGCTCTGGCCTGGGGAAAAATGCATTGTATATTGGCGCGTATATACGCACATCGAGCGTACTTGCATTTCATTGATAAATCAGGGCCATACTGTCTGTTCAAATCAAGCTAAATGCAATCAAATTGATTGATTCATAATACAGATGAACAATGATCCAAAACATACAGCCAAAGCAACATAGGAGTTTAATAAAGCAAAGAAGTGGAATATTCTTGAATGGCCAAAACAGTCACCTGATTTGAACCAAGTTGAGCATGCATTTCACTTGTTGAAGACTAGGGATGAGCGAGCGAGATTTGTAAGTTCGATCTCACGGTGAATCGGACCGTTCTCGCTTACTGAACATTTAAGAGGGAAGGACCTTGTAATGAGGTTGTGTTCTTGCCGGACAAACAAGGGAAAATGCAGGAGGCGGTAACTGCAACAATATCTGGCGGGTCATTTCCTCCCAGGATGCACAGCAAGGCCCAATAGTAGTGTTGGTGTTCCAATTTGGATTGTCCTTATATTCGATCTGAATATGGCTGTTCGAATTCGGATAGAACCGACCTGAAAAACATGGGATTCGACTGCAAAAATGCGGGAAAAAAAAGTTTAAAAAAATAATTAATCCTAAATGAATTTAATTAGTGTGTTTTTTTATTTTAACTATTTTCTTTAATTTGTTACAGGTTATCCAATAATGACATTATGAATCATAATGTCAATGTGTGATCCCCGGACCGTGTGACCTTTGCAGTTACAGCTAATTGCATGTGCCTTCAATTAGCTGTAACCACAAGCAATACCAGGGCAATAGAGGTTGAATGGAGATACGTATCTACATTCATCACCTCTACTGCTCTGTGATTGGCTGGCGAGAGGAAAATATATATATAAATATACACATATATACACTAATAAAGAGTGCATGTCACATCAATATTCAACGGGACCTGTCACATAAATAATAAAGGGTACCTGTCACAGGAATAATAAAGGGGACCTGTCACATGAATAATAAAGAGTACCTGTCACATGAATATTAAAAAGGACCTGTCACATGAATAATAAAGGGGACCTGTAACATGAATAATAAAGGGGACCTGTCACATGAATATTAAAAGGGACCTGTCACATGAATAATAAAAAGGACCTGTAATATGAATATTAAAGAGTACCTGTCACATAAAAAGTAAAGGGGACCTGTCACATGAATATTAAAGGGGACCTGTCACATGAATATTAAAGAGCACCTGTCACATGAATATTAAAGAGCACCTGTCACA
>NC_092871.1:54267226-54301240 GCF_032062135.1 Pyxicephalus adspersus | reverse complement strand
TTAAAGAGCACCTGTCACATGAATATTAAAGAGCACCTGTCACATGAATATTAAAGAGTACCTGTCACATGAATATTAAAGAGCACCTGTCACATAAATAATAAAGGGGACCTGTCACATTAATATTAAAGAGCACCTGTCACATGAATAATAAAAAGAACCTGTCACATGAATATTAAAGAGCACCTGTCACATGAATATTAAATAGTACCTGTCACATGAATATTAAAAAGAACCTGTCACATAAATATTAAAGACCACCTGTCACAAGAATATTAAAGACCACCTGTCACATGAATTGTAAAGAGCACCTGTCACATAAATAATAAAGGGGACCTGTCACATTAATATTAAAGAGCACCTGTCACATGAATATTAAGAAGAACCTGTCAAATCAAAATTAAAGAGCACCTGTCACATGAATATTAAAGGGGACCTTTAAAGCTTAACTTTAAAACGCTAAAAAACCTTTACAAATCCCTATGACACTGTTTACCGCGAATTGACGCGGTAAATTTAACGCGATTTTACATAAACGTTTATAAAAATTTTACTTTTAACCCTTTCAGGGAATGAGTACAGGGGTACATAAAACCCTCTAATTCCCTGAAAGGGTTAAAATATGTGTAAAAAAAATTTAGACGAGGCTTTAATGTTAAATTATTAAATTTAATGTATGTGTGTTTGTGTAACTAAACTTTTTTTTTTTACAGGTTATCCCAATGACAGGATGATTCCAATGGCTGCATTCATGACATGAGCACAGCCCTGGGACTCCTGGGACACAGTTCCGCTCCCCTGATTACTCCCGCAGCTCTAGAGGAGCTGTGACATGTTCGGTATCTGTAACACATACTACAGCTCCTCTAGGGCTGGGGGAGCAATCAGGGGAGCAGAGCTGTCAGCATAGCAAGCTGATTGCTCTGCTCCCTGATTGGCAGAGGATAGGGAAATCCTGATGATGCTTGAGCTGTCATCAGGGTTTCCTATTTCTCAGCCAATCACAGAGCACTAGAGATGAATGGGCACAAGTCTCCCCATTCAAATCTAGTGCTGAATGGCTGAAATGTAAAACCTCAGCCAATCACAGAGCACTGGAGGTGAATGGAGAGCCTTGTCCTCATTTAACCCCTAGTCCCCTGCGATCCCTCACTGTCAGGAGGAGTCCCAGGGCTGTGCTCATGTCATGATTGCAGCCATGGGAATTATCCTGTCATTGGGATAACCTGTAAAAAAAAATTTGGTTACACAAACACACATTTATTAAAATAATTTAACATTAAAGCCTTGTCTATTTTTTACACATATTTTAACTCTTTCAGGGAATGAGTAAGGGGCTTTATGTACCCCTGTACTCATTCCGTAGGGTGGGGTGGTGGGCTTCCAGATTCCAAACACCTGCTAAAAATGTTTATTAAAGCCCCAATTGTTTTCAATAGAAGCTTTCAGAAAAAGCTTAAAAATGCTTGTAAAAGCCTCCATTGAGATCAGTGGGAGCGTTTTCATGCGTTTTCTCGCGTTGATCCTGCGTTCAAATTTTTTAAACGTTGCAAGCAATGTTTAAGATACAGCTCCCAAACGTGCCTTAAGGAAACATCCTGGTGTAGATTAGCCCATTGGAATGCATTGGGACTTCAAACATGGGCTTTAAAAGCCTCAGGTTAAATGTTGGGGAAACAGTCCGTGTAGACTAAAGCTGCGTACACACGTCCAATAATTATCATTAAAAATGACAGACGAACAACCGACGAACAACCAATTGGCTAAAAATCGTTCTAAAAAAAGTGTCCAACAACGCCAATGAACGAGGATTGTCTTTGAAAATGAATGACCCCCACGGCGGACCTGATTGGCCGACGATTGTTCACATCTATCGTGTGTATGGCCATTCAGTGATCGTGCATGTTTCTGCGGTACACTTTCTCCTTTACATGTCACTCCTGCAAAGTTCAAACGATTGTATCTAGCGTGTGGACACTGTTGGTGGATTATATTTCAACAATCGTATTGTTACAGCATGTACATGTACAGAATTGCGCACAATATGATTGTTCAAGTATATTCATGCATAATCGTTAATCAGTCATAATCGTTCGTTTTCTAACGATAAATATTGGAAGTGTGTACCTAGTCTTAGCCTAATATTGATGTGACAGGTGCTTTTTAATATTCATGTGAAGTACAGGGGTATGTAATAGTGTTATGTATCTTTTTATGTATCCTTTTATAATGTATCTTTTTATTATGTATCTTTTTATAATGTATCTTTTTACATGCGTTTGGAGGCTGTAGATGCTCTACACAGTCCTGAAAAAAACCCACATTTTTCCCCCATTGACTTTATCAGTGTTCGAATTTGACACTGAGCGAATAGCTGACGAATCGAACAGTGAGCTATTCGACCAACATTATCCAACAGCCCAATCAGGAGTGATCTGAACACAGGTATATATACAGGAAGGAGGGGTTAGTCACGCCATCTTGTTCTGTGTCAGAGAAAGAAGCAGGGGGAGAAGTGCATTGTGACAGGGACAGGTTAGGAGCATTCTTTATATCTTGAAATAGACAGATTGTGCAGTTTTTGATGCTACCTCTTGCTATCTAGCAACAAAGGCAGAAACATTTCTGTCCTACTCCCCAAAAAAACAGATATTTCATCAAAAAAAGCCAGAAAAATTTCTGTATTTTTCTGAAAAATATAAAGATATTTTAGTCTGATAGCACTTGCTATCTATCAAAAAAGCCTTAAAAATTTCTGTATTTCTCTCAAAAAAAATGCAGATATTTTATTCTAATAGCACTTGCTATCAAAAAAGCCAGAAAAATGTCTGTATTTCTTTAAAAAAATACATTTATTTTATTTTGATTCCACTTGCTAACTATCAAAAAGGACAGAAACAAATCTGTATTTCTGTCAAAAAGATACAGATATTTTATTCTGGTCCCACTTGCTATCAAAAATGCCAGAAAATGTCTGTATTTCTCTAAAAAATATACAAGTATTTATTACTGATACCACTTGCTATCTATAAAAAAAAGCGAGCAGCATTTCTGTATTTCTCTCAAAAAAAAAAATAGAAATATTTTATTCTGATCCCACTTGCTATCTATCAAAAAAGCCAGAAAAATTTCTGTGTTTATCTCAAAAAAATACAAATGTTTCATTCTGATCCCACTTGCTACTTATAAAAAAGCCAGAAAAAATTCTGTATTTCTCTCAAAAAAATAAAGATATTTTATTCTGATCCCATTTGCTATCACAAAAACCAAATACATTCTCACCTCAGGGATTTCAAGCTAATATACAGGCACACCAGCCACCCTCCTGTGTGCAGCTGCTCTCCAGCCTAGCAGAGACATGGATGGATCGATTCCTGGAGCGTTCTTCTGTTTCTGCAAGCCAGGAATCCATGGGTAAGAAGGATAAAATCAAGGCCACTCCTTCCAAAATGGTTTTGTGTCATGTTACCCTACTGGTTTTGCTTGTTTACTTGTCTCTGTATATTTGAAAAATTTAATAAAAACATTTTGAAAAAAAAAAATACAGATATTTTATTCTGATCCCACTTGCTATCTATCAAAAAAGCCAGACAAATTTTGCTATTTCCTTAAAAAAATACAGATATTTTATCCTGATAACACTTGCTATCAATGAACAAAGCCAGAAACATTTTTGTATTTCTCTCAAAAAATTTCAGATATTTTATTCTGATCCCGCTTTCTATCTATCAAAAAAGCCAGAAACACTTCTGTATTTCTCTAAAAAGAAACATATGTTTTATTCTGGTCCCAATTGCTATCAAAAAAAATTCTGTATTTCTCTTAAAAAATGCAGATATTTTATTCTGATCCCACTTGCTATCTATCAAAAGAGTCAGAAAAATGTCTGTATTTCAATCAAATAAAAAGATATTTTATTCTGATCCCACTTGCTATTTATCAAAAAAGCCAGACACATTTTGCTATTTCCTTAAAAACATACAGATATTTTATCCAGATAGCACTTGCTATCAATGAAAAAAGCCAGAAACATTTCTGTATTTCTCTCAAAAAAATACAGATATTTCATTTTCATCCCACTTTCTATCAAAAAACCCAGAAACATTTCTGTATTTCTTTCAAAAATATAAAGATATTTTATTCTGATCTCACTTGCTATCAAGAAAAACCAAAAAAGATTCTGTATTTTTCTCAAAAAAATACAAATATTTTATTGTGATCCCACATGCTTTCTATCCAAAAAGCCAGAAAAATTTCTGTATTTCTCAAAAAAATACAGATAGTTTATTCTAATCCCACTTGCTATCAAAAAAGACAATAACATTTCTGTATTTCACTAAAAAAAATTACAGCTATTTTATTCTGATAGCACTTGCTATTTATCAAAAAAGCCATACATATTTCTATATTTCTCTAAAAAAAACAGATATTTTCATCTGATCCCACTTCCTATCTCAAAAAAAAAAGCCAAAATGCGTGTACTTCTCTCAAAAATATACAGATATTTATTTTATGATCCCACTTGCTATCTATCAAGTAAGCCAGATACATTTCTGTGTTTCTCTCAAAAAAATACAAATGTTTCATTATGATACCACTAGCTATCTATCAAAAAGCCAGACAATTTTCTGTATTTCTCTCAAAAGAATACAAGTATTTTATTCTGATCCTACTTGCTATCTATTTAAAAAGCCAGAAAAAAATATGTATTTCTCTCACAAATATACAGATATTTAATTCTGATACCGCTTGCTAATTATCAAGAAAGTCAGAAACATTTCTCTCAAAAAATACAAATATTTTATTTTGATAGCACTTGATTTCTATGAAAAAAGCCAGAAAAAGATCTGTATTTCCTTAAAAAAATACAGATATTTTAATCTGTTCCTACTTGCTATCTATTAAAAAAGCCAGAAAAATGTCTGTATTTCTCTCAAAAATATACAGATATTTTATTGTGATCCCACTTTCTATCAAAAAGCTAGAAAAAATTCAGAATTCTCTCAAAAAATACAGATATTTTATTCTGATCCCACTTCCTATCTATCAAAAAATTTCAAAAAAAGTTCTGTACTTGCTATCTAAGAAAAAAGCCAGAAAGATTTCTGTATTTCTTTCAAAAATATAGAGATATTTAATTCTGATACAACTTGCTATTTATCAAAAAAGCTAGAAAAAATCCTCTTTCTCTCCAAAAAATACAGATATTAAATTCTGATAGCATTGCTATCTATCAAAAAAGCCATACAAACTTCTCTATTTTTAAAAAAAAATACAGAATTTTTTTCTGATCCCACTTGCTATCAAAAAAGCCATACAAATTTCTGTATTTCTACCAAAAAATACAGATATTTCATTCTGATAGCACTTGCTATTTTTTAAAAAACGCCATAAAAATTTCTGTATTTTTCTAAAAAAAATACAGATATTTAATTCTAATACTACTTGCTATTTACCAAAGAAACGGTTTGGTACAGGTGCAATTTTTCCCGAATAAGTAAAAGATGAGCAGTAGACGCAGGGGAAGGCATGGCGTTGGGCAATTTGCCGCATCTGGCACATGGCATACTTCCCAGGAGTCCGCCACTGTAGGACAGCAGCAGCAAACCTTTGGAGGCTGCAGCCCAAGTTGTCAAACAGGTCTGAGATATGTGCGGAGCACCAGTACACTGGTAGATTTATTGAGAGGGCCTACAACAATCATACAGCCACGTCATGTGGAGAGTATTGTGGACTGGGTCTCAGGGGCCTCAGGTGCAGTAGGCCCTTCTTCTGCAGCAGCAGCAGCAACCAGCACAGCCATGACAGACACAAAGACAGGAGTTAGCGTGGCTGTACCTCCCAATGACTCTCCCTTGTTGTTTGACGAACAGCCTGAGAATCTGTCATTGCAAATTTCAGAGCAGGAGGCCGACTTTGGGGCCGACCGCTGGGCGAGGGTTCTGCTTCAGTGGCCGCATTTGCAGAGGTTGGCTTGGATGAAAACGAGGATGATTATGACCATGTTGTCACCTGGGAACCACTGGTGCGTGTAAGGTCTACCAGCAGTTCCGAAACAGATGTAGAGGAAAGGCAGCAGCAACAGACTGGGGATGGAAGGGGCCGCAAATCGGCCTCATGTGAGTCCCAAAAAACACACCAACGAGTGGGCACAAGCAGGGGAACAGTCAAAGATGATGTGACCATGGGGGAGATGAGCTGGAGCAGACGTAGGGCAGAGGACGCAAACGCAAGAGCAGCAGAGTGGTTGCACGGACCTCTTCAATGTGGTCCTTTTTCGTGCTGAAAGACAATGAAGGGCGCATAGCAATCTGCATCCTGTGCCACAGGCAGATTCCCAGAGGACAGGCCGGATCACATTTGTGTACAACATCCCTGCTTTCCCACATGCACAAGGACCACAAACCAAAGTGGGAGCAGTCCTTGAAGTGTTCTCTTGAAGGAGGTGTAACCACGTCAATGTCTCTTCTTCCACCTCCATTAACTCCTTCTACACCTCCAAATGTCATTGCTACTACGTCTCAGGAGGTTGGTGACAGCCAGACTTCAAGCTGCAAGGAAGTATCAGCTTCTGGCGGCAGGTTTCGTGGCGTCAGACGACGTTTGTGGACACAAGATGGGTACTCCAGTGACCTCTTCAGCTCCCCTAACTCCCAGTCCCTTCAGCCCACTCCACCGGAGTTCTGGGCAAGGCATCAGGCTATGGAATCAACCAACAAAAGAGTCATCAAACTCAATTCACATCTAGCCAAACTATTGGCCTTGCAGCTACTGCCGCTCCATCTGCAGCCATGTACGCCGATCCCCTACTGCCGCCGCGGTGCATAGCAAGATCCAGTGCCAACAGAGGCTTCCACCGCATAGACTGATTTGTGACACTATGACTAGATGGAACTCCCCCCTGCACATGCTCCAGCATCTGTGTGAGCAAAAGCTAGCCATCCACCATTACTTGGTCAGCGTGGTGCATGGAGGCAGCGTGGCCCTTGGTACAGCCACACAACTGAGCTATTTTACCAGTGAGTAGTGGCTGCTGATAGAGACGCTGTGCAAAGTACTGTCTCCCTTTGAGCAGGCCACAAACATTGTGAGGTGGGAGTAGTCAGGCTGGAACGATGTCATTCCTATTATTGTCATGGTCCCTTCCATGACAGAAGTTTGAGGATCTGTCAGACAAGCTGCATATGTGATTATCTGACAGCCTCTTTGGTTTTACTTGTTTCTGTGTTGTTGCTTGTAATGACCACTCCCCTTGCATCAGGTGCAGCTGCTGGTCATTACTGCTGCTCCATTTAGTCTGGCCTCACACTTCATGCTGTGCGGTTGATATTCACTGCTGGATTGTGAATAGCTGGAGTGTCCTGCCATTCTGAGCTCCTGTTGATTTCTGCTTATAAGATAAGTTGCTGTTGATTTTTGCTTATAAGATAAGTTGCTGTTGATTTCTGCTTATAAGATAAGTTGCTGTTGATTTCTGCTTATAAGATAAGTTGTTGCTCTTTTGGTGTTTTGGTGTTTTTGTTAGGTATTCAGTTGTTTACTAGGCCTCAGGGAGACACTGGGCCCTTCATAGGGGAAGGGACCAACAGTCTCAGTCCAGACCCTACTGCTAGGGCTGTGCAGGGATAGTAGGGCCTAGGTTCCTGGGTATGAGTATCCCCACCATCAGGGGATGCTCATATGGTTAGGAGTCAGGGCTGGATTAGGGTGTATGCAAGGGGTGACCATTCCCTCTTCCTTATTCACTAGAGGCCTAGTGGTGTGTTGCTGTTGATTTCTGCTTATAAGATAAGTTGCTGTTCTTTTGGTGTTTTGGTGTTTTTGTTAGGTATTCAGTTGTTTACTAGGCCTCAGGGAGACACTGGGTCCTTCATAGGGGAAGGGACCAGCAGTCTCAGTCCAGACCCTACTGCTAGGGCTGTGAAGGGATAGTAGGGCCTAGGTTCCTGAGTATGAGTATCCCCACCATCAGGGGATACTCATATGGTTAGGAGTCAGGGCTGGATTAGGGTGTATGCAAGGGGTGACCATTCCCTCTTCCTTATTCACTAGAGGCCTAGTGGTGTGTAAGCCTTTCTGTTACCCTCCCCTCCCTATCATTCGTGACAATTATCTTTCTGCCTGATATTACCTTGTGTGGCCTGATGGAAAGCGGCGATGGGAGAAGAGGGAAAGATATGGGGGAGGAGGATGAGGTTGACATTACACTCCATAGTGCACAGCCAGCATCAAAAGGTTCAAGAGGAGGAGGAGGAAGATGATTATGATGATAATGATGATGATGATAAGGGAGATCATGTTGGGGCTGCTGGACAGGGCCCGTCCAAACCACATTTGTGCTGTCACGCCCCAGGCATTGTGCCAGTGATGGAACAACAGGAACTGCTGCAGCTTGAAGAGGAGGAGGTGGGTGATGAGAAGGAAGATGTTTTGGCGTCTGGGAGACAGGAGTAGGATGAGCCCAGGGAACCCCTCTTTCATTTGTGTGTCCACATGTTGCGATGCCTACGGAGGGACCCCTGCATTTGCAGCATCAAAAATCGGAATGATTACTGGCTGGCCACCCTCCTGGATCACCTCTACAAAGACAAAATGTCACCGTTTCTACCCATTCCGGCGCAAGAGAAAGATAATGTGACCAGCCTTAACACAATACTATGCGACCGGCTGTGTGAGGAGTTCCCCCCACCACATTCCACACAGGGAGCTCAGGCGGACACTGCCTCCACCGTAATCACCTGTAAGGCAGCAGCAGCATCAGCAGTAGTGGCAGCAGGCCGCACACATCTAAAAGTTTAGGCCAAGGCAGGGGGGATTTTCTGGATGCCTGGTGAAACCTGATGTGGCCACCTCAAACAAGTGAAGTGCAGGGGCATAACCATTGAGAAAGTATGAAGTGCATGGTGCATGATTACGTTGGCTCTTTTCTGGCTGTTCGTGGTGGTGTTGACGACAGCAGTTATGAGGATGATGCCTGTCCTAAAAGTGATGACGCCATTAATTTTTGGGTCAACAGGCATGAAATCTGCCCGCAGCTGGCACAGTATTCAGTGTTCTGTCCGAAAGGACCTTCAGTGCCACTGGTGAAGTGATAACGGACAACCGATCACGACTGTCACCGGAAAATGTCAATCGCTTCTCTTTTTTGAAAATGAAAGAAAGGTGGGTTACTAACAACTATCATATCCTCACCGCAGATGTCACTGATTGACCGACACAAGGGCCCTGATTTATGAAAGCTCTCCAAGGCTGGAGAGAATACACTTTCAGAAGTGAAGCTGGGTCATCCAGCAAACCTGGAATGGATCTGGTCCAGGATTCAAAACATTTGTTAGCAAATAGCAAATTATTTTTAAAAGTCCATTCTATGATTTCTGGATCACCCAGCTTCACTTTTGAAAGTGTATTCTCTCCAGCCTTGGAGAACTTTCATAAATCCGGCCCAAGGACTCACTAGGCCAACCATGATGTCTCTGTGAGCCCACACTGCTCCTGTGCTGAGTCTGTGGCTGCCTATCACTAAACACCCTGTCAGCTGAGGCTGCCTCGGTTGAATTTTTCTGCTAGTTATCGCAACGACCAGGGGTGGCATTCATCGCCAGTGTCATGCCTGCCATTGTGCTAGCTAACAATTTTTCTTTAGATTTCTGCTGCTTCTGGGAGACCAACAAACTGCAAATGAAAAGCCCAAACTAGCAATATCATCTACCTTTCTAACGCTTCTGGCACCACAGACCACAGCAACAGTGCTGGCGCACAAAACATCTTGGTCTGGCCCTTCAACGTTTAAGCACAAATTTCCAATTTTTGCATTACAAACTTCGGGTTGGCATTGACGATGCACTACACCCCGCTCTAGATGCCAGATACCAATGCCGCCCACGCTCCGTCTCAGGGTCCACCGCCTACTCCTGTTGCTGCTGCCTCCTGTCAGTACTCCATTCGCTATAATTGTATTACACACTTCTGGGTGTCATTGACGAAGCACTACACCCAGCTCTAGATACCAGTTACAAATGCAGACCACGCTCCGTCTCAGGGCCCACCAACTCCTACTGATGCTGCTGCTGCCGCCTGTCAGTACTCTATTAACTATAATTGAGCCCTCTCCCTGGCAGTCTATGGAATGCCCGATCTGTTGGCAATAAATTAACCTCCATACACAACCTTCTCCTTTCTAAATCTCTGAACTTTCTGGTCTCTTACTGAAACTTGGCTTTCCTCCTCTGACTCTGCCTCTGCTGCTGCTCTCTCCTATGGAGGCCTGCACACATACCCTTAGACCTGGCAACAAAGTAGGGGTGGTGTGGGTCGCCTTCTCTCACCTAACTGTACATACAGAGTTCTTCCTACCCCACCCTCTCTCATTTTCACCTCTTTTGAAGTCCACTCTGTCCGTTTCTTTAGCCCCTTACCCCTCATTGTTGCTGTTGTCTACCGCCCCCCTGGACCAGTATAACAATTTTTTGATAACTTTGCATCCTGGCTCCCACACATTTTTTTCCCATGACCTGCTCACCCTCATCCTTGGTCACTTAATTGTTGCAATGGATGGGCCTAACCTTCCCTCCTCAGCCAAACTGCTCTCAATTACCTCCTTATTTGGACTCACGCAGAACATCAGTAGCCTCACACACATAGCCAGACACACTTTAGACCTGGTATTTTCTAAACTCTGCAACCTCAACCTCCTTGACAACTCACCATTCCCCCTTTCTGATCACAACCTTATCACTTTCAACCTATCAAATTCTTGCCCTCCCTTTCCATATCCCAGACCTGGTCAATGGCAGAGAGATATCCGTAACCTTGACCACAACCCTTTCTCAAACTGTCTTGCGTACCTAACCCCCGCCCTCTCCAAAATCACCCCCCCCCCAGATGAAGATGCCACTATGTTAAACCACTCTCTTTCCTTGGCTTTGGATAAAGTAGCCCCTGCCACCTTCCACTACCCCCGCCCTGCCAACCCCCGACCCTGGCACAACAATCACACCAAACAGCTACAAAAGACTGTTCATGCAGCTGAGCACAAGTGGAGAAAATCTGGCCTCTGCGCTGACTTCATGGACTACAAAGCCAAGCTACAAAGCTTTAACACAGAGCTCACTGTCACCAAGCAAAATTGTTTCTCCAAAGTAATTTCCTCCCAAGCTTCCAACCCATGCAACCTCTTCTCTACAATTGACTCCCTCCTAAACCCTACACTTGCTCCCCCCACAACATCCTTCTCTGCCAAGACATTGCCACCTACTTTAGAGATAAAATAGAGAAAATCAGACATGATGTCTCTGCCCACCGAGCCACTCCAACCATACCCACCCCTTCCACCTGTAAATCATCACTGGCCTCGCTCAGCCCTGTTACTGTGGACGAAGTCTTAACTCTTCTCCCATCATCTCTGTCTACTACATGTCCACTTGACCCAATTCCACTCTGGGAATCTTAGAGATAAAATAGAGAAAATCAGACATGATGTCTCTGCTCACCGAGCCACTCCAACCACACCCACCCCTTCCACCTGTAAATCATCACTGGCCTCCCTCCCTGTTACTGTGGACAAAGTCTCTTTTCTTCTTTCAACATCTACTACTTGTCCGCTTGACCCAATTCCCTCTGATCTACTCCGTCCCCATTCCTCCACCCTGGCCCCTGCCCTAACCGAACTATTCAACCTATCCCTTTCTACTAGTACATACCCCTCAGTTTTCATCATGTCATAATTCTCCCTATCCTAAAAAAACCATCACTGGACCCCTCCCTACCCTCTAACTACCGTCCGATATCCCTTCTCCCATATGTCTCCAAACTTCTTGAACGCCTTGTCTACAAAAGACTCACTGATTACCTGAGCACCAACTCTCTCCTTGACCCTCTCCAGTCTTGTTTTAGAGCTGTCCATTCCACTGAAACAGCCCTTACTAAAGTGGCCAACAACCTCATCGGAGCTAAGTCTCAAGGCAACTTTTTCTTGCTCCTTCTCCTTGATTTTTCCTCTGCTTTTGACACTGTTGATCACCCTCTTCTAATACAAATCATGCGCTCCATTGGTATCAGTGACACTGCCCACCTACTAGATTGTAAGCTCTTCGGGGCAGGGTCCTCTCCTCCTGTATCACTGTCTGTATTAATCTGTCATTTGCAACCCCTATTTAATGCACAGCGCTGCGTAATATGTTGGCACTATATAAATCCTGCTTATTATTTTTAATAATAATAATATTAATAATATCAATAATACACACTTCTGGGTGTCACTGATGATGCACTACACCCAGCTCTAGATGCCAGTTACAAATGGTTCATGCTCGTCTCAGGGCCCACCGCCTTCTACTAATGCTGTTGCTGCTGCCGCCTGTCAGGGCTCCTGTCACTATAATTGTACTACACACTTCTGGATGTCATTTAGGATGCACTACACCCACCTCTGGATGCCAGTTACTAGGGTTGGTCGAATAGGTCACTATTCGATTCGACCGCTATTCGGTCGAATTAAGCATAATTATTCGGGTGATCGAACATCGAACTCGAACTCCATTAAAGTCAATGGGGGGAAAATTTGGGTTGTTATTCGGGTCAGTGGAGAGCTTCTACAGCCTATAAATCCATTTAAAAAGACATGTCAAGACTCTCCCAGCTCTACACAACACTGTACAAGTAAAAATAAAATAAGGAAGTCTTTTTCTGTTGCTGGCAAGTAGTTTTGGTCAAATAGCTCATGCCATTTTATGGGTCGGCCAAGGGAACATACCGGATTTTACACGGTATGTTCCCTTGGTACAGCCAGAGAGGGACATGAGGGGGTTCCTCTGGTCCAAAAATTAGCCACCAGGTTTCACCGCTCCGTTACAAGCCATTCACAGGCTTCAGAGTACAGGCAGAGGTCTCTGAGGGCGGTCCAAAAATTAGCCAGCTACACAGCTCTGTTATACGTTACAAGTGACAGGTGGCAGCAGCAGTAGGAGGAGGCGGTGGGCACTGAGACGGAGCGGGGACCGCATTGGTAACTGGCACCCAGAGTTGGGAACTGGGCAGCTCTTACTGCTGCTACCTGCCCAGTACCCAGCTCTAGATGCTAGACTAGAATCAAGCTCAATAGGGTCTTTTTGCCCCATTGATTCCGCCAAGCTCGTTCCCTTTCATGTGGTTTCGCTACATAGTAGGTACGGATTGGAATCTCGTTGGTCCATTCATGTCTCCAATAGCTACAGCTTCGACACTGTCCATATGGGTGATGGCCTCAACCTCTAATGCCATCCTTGCTCCTTCTCAGGGCCCAACGCCTCCTTCTCATGCTGTAACTGCTGCCGCCTGCCCAGTTCCCAACTCTGGATGCCAGTTACCAATGCTGTCCACGCTCCGTCTCAGAGCCTTTTCCTGCTCTTCCTGCTGCACGGCCCAGGCTTGATCAATATGTTAGATGTTCGCCCGTGTGGGCATTTTGTAATGTCCTTAGTGATGATGACAACACTATGTTCATCTGCAAACTGTGTGCTCAACACTTGAAACGAGGCAACCTGGCGGGAACACCTGGTGAAAGCACAGAGCTCTGTGCGACCACCTCCGCCCAAGAAGCAAGCTCAAACTGCTCAATCTTCCTCCACTGCCTTTCCTCCTTCTGCAACCAAAGTTACCAGTGCTGCTGCCATCAATTTGAGTGGGGCATGTAGCCGAGCATTACCGTTTTCAGCTGCTGTTTGTTGCATTGCTAGCAGTCAGGACCAGGCATCATTACCATCCCCCACAACTTCTACCCCACCGTCCAATCTTTCTGTGGTTAGCATTAGCAGCATCCAACCTTCCATCCCCCAGATGCTGGCGCGCAAGAGGAAATATGTCCCAAATGACCCCAAAACAAAGCTAATCAATGGGGCAATTGCACAGCTGACCGGCTGGTGGACTCCAATGTGTTCCGTTACGCATTTCTCCGCAGGAGCCCACAGTACGTTATGCCTAAGCGACAGTATTTTTCACAAAAATGTGTTCCTGCTTTGCATTGGATGGTCGAGCAAGCATGGACTGGGAAGATATATTTCCTATACAGCTTACTGGGTAACTTTGGTGGCAACAGGGGAAGATGCAGCTGCAGCGAGGCCTGCATACCTAACTCCGCCCAGAGCACATCACCATGCAATTTCCTCCTCAACCTCCACTTCCACCTCCTTCTTTGACTCTTGTGCCTTAAACTATCCTTCCAGGGACACTTTGCAGTGGAAACTCAGCACCTCCTATTCGGCAGCATCTGTTTACTGCCAGCAAGATCCTGCAGTTTGCTATTTTGGTGCACAATTCCTACGTTGCCACGCAGTCCTGAGGTTGCGAAGCCTTTGTTCCCTCTGCCACAGGGGCGCAGCCATTCTAAGTGCCTTGTGGGAGCAGGAGGACATATGGCTAACTCCCAACTGACTTCAGCCAGGCAAGGTCGTGTGTGACAACGGGGCCAATCTGCTGGCAGCCCTGCGTTGTGGGAAAGTCACACACGTACCTTGCCTGGCTCACATCATGAACCTTATAGTACAGTGCTTCCTTAGGAATTACCCAGGCCTCCAGCCACTGTTGCTGAAGGTAAGAAAGTTGTAAGCGCATTTCTGCCGGTCGTACACAGCCAGTGCCAGATTTGTGGATTCACAGCGAAATCTGAACCTGCCAGTGCACTGGTTAATTTGTGATGTGGCAACACGTTGGAATTCCACCTTTTACATGCTGCAGCAGTTGAGTGATCAGCAGAAAGCTGTGGTGGATTACGTGGCAGAGTCTGTTCGTTTGAGACGTATACCTACACTACCTTTCTTCAGCCCTGCGGAGTGGCTGCAAATGTAGGACTTGTGCACTGTATTGTGTCACCAGGATGATCAACAGAGATCAGGCCTCTGTCAGTGACACCATCCCCATCATATGTCTGCTGGAACAGATGATGGTGGATCTCTAGACTCAAGCTCAACAGGGTCTTCTTTCCCCGCTGATTCCTCCAAACCCAATCCCTTTCATGTGGTTTCACTATATAGTAGGTAGGGACAGATTGGAATCTCCCTCATCCATTCATGTCTCCAATAGCTACTGCCTCTACATTGTCCACGTTGGTGATGGGCTGGAGTCCAGTCTGGCATCTAGAGCTGGGGACTGCGAGGAGGAGGTGGTGGGCCCCGAGACGGAGCAAGGAGGGCATTAACATTGAAGGCCATCACTTTTTTGGACAGTGTAGAAGCAGCAGCGATTGGAGACATGAATGGATAAGGGAGAATCCAATCTGTCCCTACCTACTATATAGCGAAACCACATGAAAGGGATTGTGCTTGGAGGAATCAGCGGGCAAAGAAGACCCTGCTGAGCTGGAGTCCAGTCTGGCATCTAGAGCTGGGGACTGGGAGGAGGCGGTGGGCCCTGAGACGGAGTGTGGACGGCATTAGTTTCTGGCATCTAAAGTCAGGTACTGGGCAGGCGGTAGCATCATTTACAAAAGGAGGAGGAGGGGGTGGTCTCTGAGACGGAGTATGGACGGCATCATATACAGTAGGAGGAGGAGGCGGTGGGCTGAGACGGAGTGTGGACGGCATTAGTTTACGGCATTTAAAGTCAGGTACTGGCAAGGCGGCAGCATCATTTACAGCAGGAGGAGGAGGCGGTGGGCTCTGAGACGGAGTATGGACGGCATTAGTTTCTGGCAACTAAAGTCAGGTACTGGGCAGGCGGCCGCATCATTTACAGCAGGAGGAGGCGGTGGGCTCTGAGATGAAGTGTGGATGGCATTAGTGTCTGGCATTTATGGTCAGGTACTGGGCAGGCGGCAGCATCATTTACAGCAGGAGGAGGCGGTGGGCCCCTAGACTGAGTATGGACAGCATTATTGTCTGGCATCTAAAGTCAGGTTCTGGGCAGGTGGCAGCATCATTTAAAGCAGGAGGAGACGGTGGGCTCTGAGACGGAGTATCTGGGCAGGTGGCAGCATCATTTAAAGCAGGAGGAGACGGTGGGCTCTGAGACGGAGTATGGACGGCATTAGTTTCTGGCATCTAAAGTCAGGTACTGGGCAGGCGGCAGCATCATTTAAAGCAGGAGAAGGCGGTGGGCTGAGATGGAGTGTGGACGGCATTAGTTTCCAGCATCTAAAGTCAGGTACTGGCAGGGCGGAAGCATCATTTACAGCAGGAGGAGGTGGTGGTCTCTGAGACGGAGTGGGGACGCCATTAGTTTCTGGCATCTAAAGTCAGGTACTGGGCAGGCGGTAGCATCTTTTACAGCAGCAGGAGGAGGTGGTGGGCTCTGGGACAGAGTATGGATGGCATTATTGTCTGGCATCTCAAGTCAGGTACTGGGCAGGTGGCAGCATCATTTACAAGCAGGAGGAGAAGGCGGTGGGCTCTGAGACGGATCGTGGACTACATTAGTATTATACACTGCGTCTGTGTGTCTGTCTCTGAGTACAAGTGTGATACTGTGCATGCAGTCAGCGAGGGGACCCTGCCTCTGGCTGCGTGTATGTAACACACTGACTGACTATATATCTATCTAGCTTTCTAGACTTCTATCTATCTATCTATCTATCTATCTATCTATCTATCTATCTAACAGTGAAACACTCTACCTATCTGAGTACAGTAGATTTCAGGACTGCACAAATACAGTACAATCCAACAATCTATCTGACTAATAGTGTGAGTGTGACACAGTCTACCAAAGTAAAGAACTTTTTATCACTGTGACAAGGAAAGCAAGCCAAGCAGCACAGAAAAGTTGTGATGCTATCAGCAAATCTCTGTCAGGAGTGGAAAATGCAGGCACGCCTTGGCCTTGCATATAGGCCAATGGCTGCCTGTGTGGCATGCAGTGACAGACAGCCAATCGGCTGTCTGCCACACCAAAGATGGAGGGGGCATCCCTGCTCTAATTGGAGGGCACTGTGCATCATTGGGGAGGTCCACAGTTGTTTGAGTGCATAGTGGGAGGGCCGAATTCGGGTATTCGAATGCAGCAAAAGTCGAGTCCACCCTGAATTTGAACGGTCATATTCGGGTCGAACATTAGGACAACCCGAATTCGAACAACAACACTACCAGTTACCAATGCGGTCCACCCTCCATCTCAGGGCCCATCGTCTCTTCCTCCTGCTGTTGCTGCCGCGTGTCAGTACTCCATTCACCTAAACTGTATTACACACCTCACGGTGGCATTGACAATGCACTACACCCAGCTCTAGATGCCGGTTACCAATGTGGTCCATGTTCCTCCTCAGGGCCCACTGCCTCCTCTTGCTGCTGTTGATGTTGCCTGTCAGTACTCCATTCACTAAAATTTTACACTTCTGGGTGGCATTGATGATGCACTACACCCAGCTCTAGATGCCGGTTACCAATGCAGTCCACGCTCCATCTTAGGGCTCACCGCCTTCTCCTGCTGTTGCTGTTGCTGCCGCCTGTCAGTACGCCGTTTACAAAAATACACTTCTGGGTGGCATTGACGATGCTCTACACCCAGATCGAGATGGCAGTTACCAATGTGGTCTCCACTCTGTCTTAGGGGCCTCTGTCTCCTCCTCCTGCTGTTTCTGCTGCCACCTGTCAGTACTCCATTCACTAAAATTGTACACTTCTGGGTGGCATTGTCGATGCACTACACCCAGCTCTCCATGACTCTTACCAATGCAGTCTCCCTGGTGATAGCTCACCAGAGGCCACACACTGCTACTGCTCTTGCTGACCCACGCTCCTTCTCTGGTCCTTTATCTTTTTGCCTAATGTCACCTCTCTACTTGCAATTATTATTATTAGAAAAACAGGATTTATATAGCATAAATAAACTATGCAGCTATGTAAATTCAATAGGGGTGCGTACATTAAATAGCAATGCGTTTTCCTGCTGTTTTGAAGGCTGCCTCAAGGTCTTTTTTAACTTTTTTCCTTGTTGCCACTGTTCTCTTACACATACCTAGCAAAGTTGGTGGTTCTAACATGTATAGGGGCTTTGCTATTAATGTTTAAAGTTGGCCCATTGACTTTAATGAAATTTGCGAAATCAATTCGCCGAAATTTTGCGAACCCACCAGAAGTTTGAGGAAATTTTCGCTCATCCCTATAGAAGACTAAACTTCGGACAGAAAGTCCCACATATTTATCTCTAAATAACTTACTTTTTTAATCATGCATCTTATTTGGCTAAGTGATACTCAGTTTGTTGATTCTAAGTCTATGAGCCTGATTCATCAAGCCAAATCAGAAGCTCATGTGCACGTAATCGCAACTGGACGCCGAAAACCTATTTATCAACCAAATTTCAGCCAGGGAGAATACGCTGACCTATTCTCCCAGTGGTTGTAAACTGAAATGTTCGCTCGCTCCCAACCGCGCATCTCCAGCAGCTTGACACTGGCGAGCCTGCATTAAACGCCACTGTTCCCCTAAAAAATCATTCTTTCTAATGGCACACATCTTTCACATAGACCTAAATAAAAGTGTTTGGGCTGTTCAAATGTTTCAAACGTTTATATTAGCTGAGAAATAAGCATATTTTTTGCCAGCATATATATAAGCATATATTTTGCCAGCTAACTATATTTTTTCCACAAAAGTCAGAAGCACACACACAAGTTCTTGTTTGCTTCTATACATATATATGTATTTATACATGTGTATATATATATATTTGAAAAATGCAGGTAAACTTTTCTTCCCCTTTTATATGCATTTTTATGCAAGCGATTGTGTTTTAAAAAAGCTTCTATTGAAAACAATAGGGTATTTTCAAATGTGTTTTTAGAAGGACTTTGGAATCTGGAACCCCCTTAAGAAGACTCCCAGGTCTCCACCACCCCACCCTGGGGAATGAGTACAGGGGTACATCAAACCCCTTACTCATTTCCTGAAAGGAATTGAGTATGTGTAAAAAAAAAATAAGACATGGCTTTAATGTTAAAATATTTTATTTTATGTGTGTGTTTAGTGTAACTTTTCTACTTTTACTTTTTGACAGGTTATCCCACAATGACAGTATGATTCCCACGGCTGCATTCATTCATAAGTGCTGCTGTGAGACTACTGACAGTGTGGGATCCCCAGGCACTGGGGGTTACATGGGGATAAGTCTCCCTATTCAGCTCTAGTGATGAATGGATGAACAGGGGAAACCCTGATGACGACTCAAGCATCATCAAGTATCCCCTTTGCTTAGCCAATCACGGAGCACTACAGCTAAATCAGATCACTTGTCCTCATGTAACCCCTAGTGCCCTGGGGATCCCACACTGTCAGTCCCACGGCTGTGCTTATGAATGAATGCAGCCGTGGGAATCATTCTGTCAGCGTGGGATAACCTGTACAAAATAAAAGTTGAAAAGTTACACTAAACATGCACACATTAAAAAAATCCTTTAACAATAAATCCTCCTTTACTTTTTTTTTTTTGTTTTTTCTTGAATAGCTGTTAACTGGTATAACTGGTGTACAAATCTAAAGTATTGCATCATAAAATAATTATGGAATGTCAAACAAAAAAACAGCTAAATTTCACGGACTGCGCATGATCAATTACATTTTTAGCACCTGTGAGCATATATAAGCGTGTTGTCTAACTTGCTTTTTTCCTTTGTCTTAATTTTTTTTTTCAAAGAAGGGCAGGAGGGCCTGTTGTTTTGTTTGTTAGCTTAATCTATGTTGCTACTATTTGATACTTTGCTTACCATTTAGCACAAAAGCTGCTTTTGTTTTTTCAACTTTGAAAGTTTCAATGTCCAATTTGCAATTAAGAAGTCAATGTTAATGCTATGTTATTGTGTTTGTGGCCAAATAGTAAGACCTGGAGCAGGAGTGACCAAAGGGAGCATAGGCGAAAGAGCTGCATGACAGGGAGAAAGCAGGGGAGCCCAGAGTGGGGTGAGGTAAAAGAGAGGACAAGTTAGATTGGACAATAATTAAAAACAAAGGGAGGAGATAGTAGGTTTTATAAAGTGCAAGAAGGGGGTCGGTCATCAGCTATTTTGTAAGACAAGGGTCTGTTACACATCTTACAGTTGCTGCTCTTGTTTGCTGTAATCATGCCTGACTTAAAGGAGATGCTATCCAGGTTGCGAGAGGCTGCACGCCATCATGGTCAAGCTTTACTTCAGGAGAGACTTGTTCAGCTGCGACCTGATGAGGTAAAGGGAGAGGAGGAAGAGGGGCCAACTAACATGCGGCCTCAACAGGTTCACCCTCCCGAGTGCCTGAGTCCAGAGGCTACCACCAGGGCTTGCCGCCGCATAGGGAGCCCCACTAGGGACCCTCCAGCTCCACCAGCTGGGCCAGCTATGGCAGGTGCTGTGCAGCGGCAGGAATCGTGAGGTCTGGCAGGAATTCTCGCCTCAAGGTGGAGCTAGCGTGGTTTGGGTGCATCAGTGTTACCTCAGGGGCCCCTAGCCACTGCTACAAGGATCCAGGGGCAAGCGGCCTGCGGTAGTAGGTCCTTACCTGCTGCCAGCACGGTCCAGCGTAGGAAGGGATCTGCAGCGGGTGCCAGCCTGTCTCCTGGTAGGGCCGGCACTTCAGGGAGCATCAGATTGTGTTCTTCAGTGTCTGCTGCAGGGTTGCAAGTAAGCAAGATGGTGTCCGGCAATTCTTGTTCCCTAGGGTGTGGTCTCGCGAGATCTGGACCAAGTCTTGACGTCACCATGGAGATATAGAGGGCAGTCCTGGAGGCTACTGCACCTCGGGACTCCATGGGGGAAGACAGTGAGCATGAAGTACACATTCATGCTCACTGTCACATTCATGCTCACATACACAAGAGGATGACATGGAAGGATCTGGAGGCCCCCATCTGCAGGGCCAAGCGGTTCTGGCAGAGCTGGTAAGCACATTTTTCTCATGACACTAGTGGAAGAGCTTCAGGGTTGGGGGGGGCGGGTGTTGTAGCAGGCAGATGGAGGGCTGTGGGGGTGACAGTTGGGAGTGCAGTGCAGGGGCTGGGGGGTCAGCAAAAGGGTCTCAGGTGGGCACTGAGTTCTGGGAATCTCTGAAGAACCTGCTGATGGGTTTGATTCCGGGAGAGAAGGATTTGTCACAAACTAAAACTGCACGGGCACCGCACAGCAGTGGGGCTTCACCTGGGGGGGAGCAGAAATGATTTGCCAGCACAGGCAAGCATGGTCAGTGACAGCCAGGGTCCTGTTCTCTGCAGGGGGGGGAGTTGGTAACAATGGACAGGGCAGCAATGATTTGATTGTCAATAGTGGGGCGGAGATAGCGAAGGAGGGGGGTGCAGGACCAGGTGAGTTTGGTGGATACTGCAAAATGCAAAGTTTATGTATGCTTCGAGGGGCCCCTGGGGGTCCACCTGAAGAAAGGTCAAGGAACAGATATTGTGAAGGAAATTTGTGGACAATTTTTTGTCCACACGTTTTACAATTGCCTGCAGGGCTTTGCAATCTTGGCAAGTGTTATAGTTGAAAAGTCACCTGAACATTGCTCTGCTTTGTTCTGCTACTTGGATGCCGTTGGGGAAGCTTACAGAGTTTATGGGGGCGTGGCTTGGCTGCGCTACGACAAACAATTTTGTCAGCGCAAGGCAGTGCGCCTTTTTATAAGATGGGTTCACAAGGACATCAGCTTGTGGATGAAGCTGATGAATCCTAGTCGGGCCCTGGCTTAGCCCTTTTATGGGGGGCTGATGGACCGCTTACCCTGAGTTCGCCAGCCGTTAGAAGGCGGGGCTTATGCTGGCTATTCAATGAGGGAGCGTGCAAGTTTTGATCAGCGTGTTGTTTCAGGCACAAACACTCCTTCTGTGAGGGATCTCACAGCGCCTCCAGGTGCTTCCGCTAGGCAAGGGCCAGCTTTGGTGACAATAGTAGAAAAAGGGAGGACACCGCTGAACCTAGGAAGGATGCTTCCCTTTTTACATAGGTATCTGGATAGAGTGGCGGGGGGGTTGTAAACAGGTCTGCGGGGGGGTTTAAAGATCATGCTCATTAGTGTGGGTTCCACCGGAGGCTAGGAATCTGCGATCTGGTTGAGAGAATCCTGAGAGGTAAGTTGAAAAAGGAAATTGAACTAGGTAGATTGGGGGGGCCGTATTCGACCCCGCCCCTGACAGACATGGTGGTGTCACCTTAGGGACTGGTTCCTAAGAAGGAACCTAATAAGATCCGCCTCATTCACCATCTCTCATTTCCACCTGGAGGGTCAGTGATCCTGATGATGATGAGGCCATTGATTGTGATTTGTGTTAAATCCAATACGCCTCTTTTGATTGCACAGTGAGATGGGTGCAGCGTTATGGGCAGGGTTGTCTGTTGGCAAAGGTGGACATTGAATCGGCGTTTCACCTGCTGCCAGTTCACCTGGACAGCATGCATTTGCTTGCATGCGTTGGGAAGGATCTTTTTTTGTTGACCGGTGCCTGCCCATGGGTCGCGCCATCTCCTGCTCAATGTTTGAGACCTTCTTTTGTGGAGTGGGTTGTGCAGGATGTGGCAGGGGTGAACTATCTGGATGACTTCCTCTGCATCGGTCCGCCGCAGTCAAAGGTCTGTGGTGTGTTGTTAGGGACTATGCAGTACATTATGGATTACGTTGGAATTCCGTATGCGAAGGACAAGACTGTGGGACCCAAGCCTGTCCTGTCCTTTCTGGGGATACAGATTGACACCGTTCGAATGGACTGTAGTTTGCCGGCAGATAAGTTGACTGACCTAGTGATGGGGATTGCTTAGGCATGTGACGGCAAAAAGATGAAGCTCAAGCAATTGCAGTCACTATTGGGGAAGCTCAGCTTTGCATGTCGTATAATTCCGATGGGCAGGATATTCTCGAGAAGACTGGGTAGGACGACAGTGGGGTAGCACTCACCAGCGCATTATGTACAGTTGGGGCAAGAGTTGAGGGAGGATTTAAAGATTTGAAAAGCATTTCTGGAAAAATTCAACGAAAGGTCAGTATGGCAGGGAAGGGCAGTTACTAGCATTGACATGGAGCTTTTTAGGGATGCGGCTGCATCTGCCGGTTATGGGGCCTACTTTCAAGGGAGCTGGAGTGCAGGCCCTTGGTCTCTGGAGTGGGCGAACGTGGGTTTGCTTTTCAATATGACACTGTTGGAACTGTTTTCTAAAGTGTTGGCCCTGGAACTTTGGGGTCATAGGCTAGCAAACAAGAGAGTTGGCTTTCACTGTGACAACTTAGGTGTAGTTCAGGTCATTAACAGGTTATCGACCTCCTCTCCTCCTGTTATTCGGTTGATGAGGAAGTTAGTCTTGCAGTGAATGATGTGGAACATCTTTATTAGTGCGGTGCATATTCCAGGGGTGTCCAACAATCTTGCTAATGCTCTGTCTTGTTTTCAGTGGGACACGTTCTGATTGTTGGCACCAGAGGCGGATCAGCATGGATATCCTTGTCCGGAGGGATTATAGAAATTGCGCTGGAATCCTCTGAGACTTGATATGGCGGTTTCTCACCGCGGGGACATGGTCTTCATATGATAGGGTATGGCAGGAATGGTGGGACTTTTGCAGACAAATGAGGTTGGATGGACAGAAACTGGTGTTTGCTGATGTGATCCCCTTTTGGGTACATTGTTGTTTTATTGGGGGAATATCGGTTTCAGGTATTAACGGATGGCAGCAATTTCTTTTCTCCTTAAAGCGATGGGTTTCCCTGATTTCACTGGAGAATTTCCTGGTTAGGCAGGTGCTGAAAAGTTACAGAAAGGGAGCGAGTCAGCAGGATCCGCGGTGACCAGTAGCGTTTCAACTATTGTTGGACATGCTGGAGAGCCTGGGGGGGATTTGTTTTAGTCAGTATGAGGTGTTATTGTTTACAGCAGCGTTCTCCCTTGCCCTCTTTGAGCTTTCAGGGTGGGTGAGTTGATGAGTTCTTCTAAGACTACATGGGGGGGGTTTGTTGCTGGAGGATGTGGTGGTGACAACAGAGGGTAGCCTTTCAATCTGGATTTGGCCGTCAAAAGTCGATCAGGTAGGGAAAGGGTTTGGCTTCACTATTGGGGCAATTCGGGGTTTCAAGGCCTGTCCGATAACAGCAGTGCAGGATTTTTGTTGGGTGCATCCAGCCATGTGGAGGTCTTTTTTGGTGCATGAGGTGGGGTTACCGTTGTCAAGATAACAATTTGTGGCAGTCTTTAGAAGGTGTTTGGGAAAAATGGGGTTCAATCCTAATGACTTTGTGTCTCATTTATTTAAGATTGGGGCAGCCACAGAAGCGCCCAGATGGGGGTTGGATGAACAGATGATAAAACGCATGAATAGGTGGGAGTCTTGCTGATATCGTCTGTATGTGAGGCCTCATTTGGTTTAGCCATGGAGGGTGTTTCTGGGGAAATTCTCACGAGGGGTGGGGGGTGCATATGTTTACAGCAGTTGAAAGTGGATACTCTGCATGTCGTTGTGTTTTGTTTCAGGCACAGAGCAGTGTGTCATTTGGATCCTCAGCAATTCATATGTACACTGGGGTGTAAAGCGAGCGGATGTAGGGCCACAAGGCCGTCAGTTAGGTGGCCCACGCTCTGTGGGGTCAATGAGATGGATCGGCATCCCTGGCATACTTTGGAATCAGGTGGTGCTGGATTTTTATTGGTATGCTAGATTGGATAGGGCGCCTGAGATTGTAGCGCTGCATGTTGGGGGCAACAATCTAGCGAGAAGGCCATTTCGAAAATTATATAGGATAATAGGTGGGATTTTCTATGGTTGACAACCACTTTCCTAGGTATTATTATATTATGGTCAGATATGGTGACCTGAACTTGCTGGAGGCTGGCTAGATCTGTGGATCAGGTAAATAAGGCCGGAAAAAAGGTTAACTGGGAAGTTGGCTGCTTCTTTATGAGGAATGGAGGATTGGGCACCATGAGCTGGAGGAAGACACTTGGCAGTTTCTTCGGGGGGACGAGGTCCACCAGAATGCAGTTGGCAGTGATTTTTTCTCCGTGGGAATACAGGAAGGGGTACATCGGGCTTTGAGAGTGTGGGGGGGGCATCCAGGGCAGAGGAGTCACCCTGGCACCCTTATGGTGGTTAAGGTCCTCGGGGGTGGTAGGAGATACCAGGATGATTTGGAAGTGGGAGAACCCATCTCAGGTGTGGGGACTCTCAGAGTGATACAGAAAGTTGGGGGCTGAGTTAAAAAATGGGGAGGGGCTACACAGGGGTGAGCAGGACATTCTTGACTCGGTGCGGTGTGGCTGGGAGCAGGAACAGAAGGAGTGGTAGCCCCTCTGGGAAGATGGCGAGGGATAAGGCATTAGAGGACCTGCAACCAAGGACAGATAGGGTGGAAGGATTTACAGGTTTGAAGGGGTTTTGTTGAACAAGTGACAAGCCTGGTTAAATTATGTTAAGTTATGTTAGGAATATGTTAATTTATGTTATGGATGTTAAATTATTGAATAGGTTAAATTGTGTTTTAATAAAGCGGCCTGAAAGGTCATTTAATCCATGCGTGGAACTCTGTGATCATAAGGGTGGGGGTAAAGGGGGGAGGGGTTGTAAGGGTAAGCCTCTGAGCTACCTATGTCAAGTAAGATCTGGAGCAGCAGTGACCAAAGGGAGCAGAGGTGAAAGGGCTGCATGACAGGGGGAGAGGGGGGAGCCCAGAGGGGGGGGGGGGGGGGTGAGGTCAAGGATGGGACAAGTTGGATTGGACAATAATTAAAAACAAAAGGAGGAGATAGTAGGTTTTATAAAGTGCAAGAAGCGGGTGGTCATCAGCCATTTTGTAAGACAAGGGACTAAGATTCCCTCCTCCCGCCCTATATTTTATTGGGGTTTAATGACTGGTGATAGCATAGGGATGACGGTTGAGGTCCTCGGGGGTGGTAGGAGATACCGGGATGATTTGGAAGTGGGAAAACCATTCTCAGATGTGGGGTCTCTCAGAGTGATACAGGAAGTTGGGGGAGGAGTTTCAAAGAAAATGGGGAGGGGCTATGCATGGGCAAAGAGGACTTTCCCAAGTCGGTGTGGCTGGGAGCAAGAACAGAAGAAGTGGTAGCCCCTCTGGGAAGATGGCAGAGGATAAGACATTAGAGGTCCTGCAACCAGGGACGGGTAGGGTAGAAGAATTACAAGAAGAAGTAAAAATAGAAGTTACAAGTCTGGTTAAACTATGTTAAGTCATGTTAAGAATATGTTAATTTATGGTATAGATGTTAAATTATTGAATCGAAGACTGGTTAAATTGTGTTCAATAAAGCGGTCTCTGTGATCATCAGGGTGGGGGTAAACGGGGGAGGGGGTGTAAGGGTAAGCCTCCGAGCTACCTATGTCATGTTTCATTTCAATAATATGTCTTTATTACCACCTTTAAATGTTTGTCCTGCATAAATATTTTCTAATCCAGTTTTCCACCCTTGATAAGTAAAAATTGCATATTGGTTTGGTAAGTATTTTTGGAATGCAATATTTCTTGGGCTATTTTTGAACTAATTTGGCTTTATATAGAAGTGTGGGTTTATATGTGTTTTTTTTGTCATGTAAATTTAGTGGTGTCTGTGTGGCCTCTATATTTTAATGTGACCTTTTAGCAAATAGGTTTTTTTGAATAAAATTTTTTGAAAAATTGTGTAATTTGTTTTTTGGGGGTTTATTTTTATATGATCTCCTTACAATCCTACAATCTGGACCTATAATTTAAAAAGTCAATTATGCTTTTTCCCTTCCATGATTTGTTTGACTTGCTAAAAACAGCACAATTGGCTTTTTAAAACTCAGTTGTTTGATGCGCATAGTTGTGCGCCAAACATGAGGAGTCTGATGTGCAGTGTTGTGTGCCAAGAAACTGCTATGTGCGTGTGAACTGTGTTCTATCAGTTGAAAAATGCGCCGGCCAATTTTCCAGAGAAGGATCCTAGTAAGTTTTTCTTTTTATGTGTATATTGTTTGTTTTGCTTCATGTGCACGAATAAATGTACATATATATATATATATTTATATATACATACAGAGAAATTATAGGAAGAAATAGGCAAAGAGGATTTTTTGGGCAAATAGCTTAACATGCTTCAAATTGAAAAGATTGCCTATTTCTTCCTATGATTTCTGATGTCATGGGCTTGGCTCCAGCCAAAATTCATGGATGATATTGCTTCTGGCTAAAAGAGGAAACCCCCTTTATGTGCTTCCATTACCAGTTGAGGTGAGTAAGTCAATATATAGTGGGCCAAGGTCTAAAATGCCATTCAAAACTTCATAAAATCCCTGAAAGGCTGGAAAAGCAAGAAAGTTTGTTTGGCACAAAGCGTATTTGTCCCTGGAAATTATAGATACTAATACTATTTGTTTTAAGTAAACACCTAAATAATTCATATAGTCCAGTATTTATTGAGCAAAATTAATTTAAGCAACAACACAACATCTGTTCATTTTTAAGAGTGCTTGACCCTGCTTGTGAACTTAGCAATCAATGTAGTTTCATGTTGTGCTTGTCAACCTGGACCTCCTTCCATTACCATCAGGTGTGTTAGAATGAGTATGCAACTCAGCTTGACAACTAATTCACAACCAGTTTGGACAACAAGTGGAAGTGTGTTTGTATACAATAGTGCTAAGATCAAGCAGCACAGCACAATGAGAACAAACCTATAACACAACTACAAATGAACAGAGGAGTTGTGTGGCAGCAAATGAACATAAGTGCAAATGTCAGACTAAAAAAATTATTAAGAAAACAATAAAAAAAAAAAAAAAACATGACAATATGTTCATAGCATTATATATTTTCATAGCATTAATATATTCAAGCATTATACACATAATACATTCAAATACCAAAATGTGACAAAGTGACTTTGAGAATAGGACAAAGGCAATGAGGGGGTTCAAGTAGCAGTTTGGAGTGGAAACCATGCAGACATTTGTACTGAATATTTGTGGAGAAAATGACAAAACATTGCTGGAGAATTGCTAAACAACAGAAATCATCATTACAAACCAGGCACAAAAACATTGCAGCAACAGATGAAACTAACAATAATGAGAATTACAAAGTCACATCAATGAATACCCTCCGAGCAAACTTACTTGATCATGCCCCCCCCCACAAACCAGTCCAGTTAAAATAGTAATAATGAAAATGCATATGTATTTATATGCATTTAAATATATTTTGACATACACGCACAAGTGAAATCACTAAATGTTTCTTGATACATGTATTATAATATCTTTGGCAACAATCCTTTTTCTAAATATCAGATTTCTATAAAGCAAACTGGAATAAAATTTAAATCAGATCACAAATGCTTGGTGACATTTTTTTTACATTCATACTATTGTGTGATGACATATTATAAAGTGCTAATTAGTATATATACAGCTTGATCTAAATTTGCAGTGTTGAAGAGCAAACCAACCAGGTATCAAAACAGTGCAACAAATGTAACAATAAATGAATGAATTTTGTGAACGAGTACAATGTAACCTAAAAATAAAACACTTAACCCAAAAGAAGATAAAGCATTAAAAATTCAAATTGACCTGTATTGGACTGTAGATGTGCACAGAGCAGGGAGCTGGTGTGCGCTAATAAATTGCTATCACCTCACCATTGACAGAGCTTAACAGATCCTCCTGAATCGTGGAGCTGCAAACTAATCGCCATATTTGGAGGATTTTTGACCCCATTCCTCATTTATCAAAGCAGGAATCTGGCTGGCAAGTGAAGGCAAGTGTACTAGCACTCGGCTCCAATTCCGGCTCGCGGAAATAAGCCTCGTATATCGGCACGTATATTTGCACAGTGAGTTAAGCACAGTTGCTTGATAAATCAGGGCCAATGTGAGATCGTGTTTAATTGGAAATAAACAGCCCATGAAAAAAATGTAAATGGTCATTTGGTAAAAATTTGCTTTTATGAATGAGGTGCTAAATAATCAGCCTGGTTTAATTAATCAGTGATTTTAATTATTTTACAAGTTTTGTTGGTTGTCAAGCATCTCCAGTTGCCTAACTAGAAAAAAAATGCATTCCTAAAGTCATTGAGTTTCTTTCTTATGAGGAACCACTCACCACCACCTCCTTTATTCTCTGTTTTGTTCTTTGTAATAACTGTGACGGTGCTGTGTGTATTTCTAATTTTTCAAGATACAGTGGTGAAAGCAAACAATATGAATCTCAACTACCTTCTTATGATGTCTCTAATGTTCTGCTTTCTCTGCTCAATGATGTTCATTTACTACCCCACCTGGCTGACCCCACCTGAGCAAACCAAAAATATTAGCTATTTGATATACATTGTATATCTTTATATAGAAATATTTATTTCATAACTTACAGAAGATAATTACAAATTTGGATGTATCTGTCTTTCTTTATTTTTATCTACATAAAAAAAGTTAACCCCTTTAGTCATTTACACTAGATATATTACTAAACAATAAAGTGAAAGTGATTGTATTGTCAGTTGACAATGTTCACAGACAAACAATTACATCCTAGGCATACATGGAATCCAAATATAATGTATGTAGTATGTGTGCTCCTAAGCAAGGTTTTTAAAGCATTTCCACAAAATATATATATACCAAACTGTTCTTTTGCACATATATTTAACGAAACCTTTAACACATCTATATATTTTAAGGAGAATCCACAACATATAAAAAATATAAGATAATAAATGTATCATATTTTATTCTTTTTAAAGATATACTAAGTGACTGCATAAACATACAATGTAATATAAATGTTTTAGCTATATTGTTAATCATTTGATTAAATGAGACAGTTTTATAAATAGTTTTTAGTTGTAAAAAAGAATACCCATAATATCTGTGGTAACCAAATGTAAAAAAAAGCACACCGCTATGCCAATATTAAATAGATATTTGAGGATATATATATATATATATATATATATATATATATATTGCTTAAATCCCACCCATTGCCCTAATATTTAGTTTGCATAGATTGTTTAAGCAATTTAAAGTCAAGGAATGGTTTGGCTTTAGATAAACAACTATTACTACTGTATATGTATAGAAATCATTTGTATTTTATAGGTAAACTATAATGTTTTTGGGTACATTTTATCTTTCGCTGATTTTAATGAAAGTTTATTTATTTATAAAATGTCTAGCTGAAGTGGTCTGGATGTGTTAGGTTTCTGGTGTCTCCTCGCTGTCTATACATTACATTAAATCAATTTTAGGGCAGAAGGTCAAAAATCAAATGTACAAACTGGAAATAGTGTTTGTTGTTTTCCCTGTCTATAGTCAGATCAGTCAAAAAAAAGATTTAGAATTTTACACCTCCAGCATGCATCCGCCCACCAATTACACCACCAGTGCTATTACACTATTAGCAGTGCAAGAGCTCCTAGTCATTTTTAGACAATTATCCTTTTAAACTCAACTGCAGCCATGTTTGTAATTTTTGGATATGTTCTGGGTATGATTTCACCTTACTCTTTTCTCCATAAAGCATTCTGTGATAGCAGAACAAAAAAATGTGGGGTGATTGTCACCAGGACAAGATGACAAAAAAACAGTATAGTGACAGAGCTTCCAACAACCCCCCATTTTATGGATAAAGTATTTTGTTGTAGTTCTTATCTCCACACGAAACAACACAAACCTCAGGGGGTGGGAGACAGACCAAACATCGATGCCAGGCAGATATTCTATTCCCCATAAAATGTGATCATACATATAACATTTCTCTGAGGCATAAAGTGTCCAGAATGTTTAGTAATGGGAACATTCATAAAGTGTGGGTTTTGGTCAGAGCAAACATCATGGCTGTCCTGTGACCTGTTTTTGCCCTGAGCCCTTTCATATTTTGAAGCCCATCCATACCTTATCCTTGCTGATTTCACATTTGACTTGAAGTTTTGCTTTAACAAGAAGAAATACATATGATATTAAAACATGTAAATAAAATATTTACCGGTATTATAAAAATATTGGAGGAAATGCAGTTCTATGTCTGCCCCATTTTTTTTTGTTTTAGCTATAAGTAACTGGGCTGAACATGACATCAAACTAAAAAGACTAAGATGGTGTTCATATTTTTGTTTTAAATAAAAAAAAACAGTTAACCCTTTTCTTTATATTTAGGGATGTGGTTGACAGTTAAAAAAAATTAAGCCTGAAATCCCCATGGGGAACAAACTGCCTGGTTTATTTTCAGGATCTAAAGTTTGGCAGAAGTTAGTGAAGTGTACACACACACTACGCACATACATACTGTACATACATATATATATATATATATATATATAGTATATACATACATAGAATGAATTTTGACAAAAAACAAAAATTGGTAATTTCACTGCAAAATTGATTATACTGAGTTTTTTATTTTTAGAAATATATTTGTGAATGTAAGTAGGCAGAGCAAACTAATAGACTAAATGTAATTAGTCAAGGGAGAGTAGATGCATGGTGAATTTGAGAAGAAATTAATACCCACTTACTGAGTTCTATGTTTTATTATAAATAAATGTCCAGTACACAGTTGATCTGACTAGTAATCCATTAAAACTATCTCACAAACACAATTTGTTATCCATCTAAAATGGCTGCTAATTATTCCAATTTACCTTCTGGATGTTCACCTTAAAAAAATTTTAAGATACACAGAAATTTTTACTTTTTACTCCTCTGATCTAAAGAGCCGAGCTTGGTTTTGTCTCTAGATATAAGACAATGGATCACCCCAGATTAAGGGTAACCTATGTGTCTTTTATTAATTGATGCAGCACACACATAGACAGGGTCTGTTGGAGATTCCTTTAGCTATCCCCCAATAAAAGGGCCTAAGCTCTAATTTTACTAATTTTTTGAGCCTCTACTCATCATCGTCTGATTAGGTAATAATGTATTTTCTAAACCTAATATCCACAGCAATTGTACTGGAAAACGTTGCCCTTTCCCATCCCTGGAGTACTTTGCTATCATTAAATTGTTTGTTGGCCCTAGAAAGAATTATGATTTTATTACTGATATATTCAGAAGGGACCAATTACACTGATGAGAGTCTGCATAGTCTATACTATTTTTTTTAAAAAAAAAACTTTTATTTTATCCATGCTCAAACACAAGGACCCAGTATTGCTAGTCAGTATATTGACAATTTGGATTGTGGGAGATTAGAGCTTTTCTTGTTCACATTGCAGAGTAGGTCTCTCAACAAATATTGATCATCAAGATGTAATAAATGAAAAAAATGGCAAACAATGTCTGCAAGGGTTTTCAATCTAAAGATGGGATTTGTGTTTAAAACTTGTCTATATATTAAAATGCTCAGAAACTGACCCTGACAAAAATCTAGATAAAGACTTAACTTGCAAATAAAATACAGCTTTCACTGCAGTACTTACCTGGTCATCTTACCCCACAATTAAGGTCTTGTAGGCTGCAATATATAATATTTCATTTTGTTCTTGCATTCAAATACACATAAAAATTTCACTGATGTGCAAGAGTAATCAAGGATTATTTTCTTGTGCAATGCAAAATGATATCCTGCCCCTGAAATGTTTGCAAATATTAGACAAACTTGAAATGACAAACTATGAAATTTAGGTATAGTACACATCACAATGCAACCCAACAAGTTTCAATGTAGCCTATGGCCCCTGGTGCTAAAGGTGCCCTTAATGCTTGTGTATACACAAATGTAAATTATTGCACAAAGGGGGAAAATATAGACGACCAACCAATCCGATCAATTTTCCAATGTGCTCCCATTAATGTAATTGAGCTTCTCACAGGTATTAATGTATTCATTAAAGATCCCCACCTTTACATGTTGACCTTTGTTATCCTATACCGGTATATGCCAGTTCAAAATGTCAAAATACTCATGGATATCTCCACTGGCATTGAATGATACTTCTTCTCCAGCTGTATTGTTGAAATGGACTCTCTTCAGGTAATAAAGGAATGTGTTGTTTTTGATTAAACTATTACATATTGTAAAATGCCTTGATTCCCACTAAGCTGACACGTGCCAAATGCATTATAAACAGCATATATATACTGTATATTGTATTAGGAAGCAAGTAAACAGTCAGTTCATGCTTTGAAGGTACTGATTTATAAGCGGGAAAAATCTTTGACTGGGTTCATATTGTGATGGATAGAATACTAGGTCAGAACATCTCTAAAATAGCAGGTTTTGTGAGGTATTACCATTAAGAAGTAATTAGCATCCACCAGTCCAACAAAAGATGGAATCATGGGTGTCGAAGGCTCAAGGGGTGCATGAGGTTGGGGTCTAGCTGGTCTGGTCTGATCCCACAGAAATCCACTGTAGCACAAAACTGTTGACAAGTATAATACTTACTAAAAAGAAAGGTGTTAGAACACACACAGCACTGCAGCTTGCTGTGTATGGGACAGTGATGCAGTCAGAATGCCTATGCCGATCCCTATAAACCACCAAAAGCAGATAATATGGACATTGAATATCAGAATCGGATGGCTAGGTGTGTGAATGCATAATTTTCATGGGAGGAGTTAGTGGCAGGATGCACTATTGAAATATGACAGATCACTAACATAGAGTGACTTTAATTATTTCTTACTACCGTATTTATTTTTTATTTTTAATTATTTATTACTAAGATTTTGCTGCCAGAGACCAGTGACATCTAGAGGTCCAGTGGAGTCCATGGCTCTGATTCATCAAGCCAAATCGGAAGCTCGACGCACGTGCGTAATCGCGTTTCAGAATTGGAGCCCTAAAATCAATTTATCAACCAAATCCGATGCTCTTGGATATGCGCAGCCCTGGCAGTTTCACAATGGCGAGCTTGCTTTAAACTCACTGTTCCCCTAAAAAAGCATTCTTTCTAATGGCACACATATTACCCTTAGCCCTAAAAAAATTTTTTTTGTGCTGTTCAAATGTTTAAAACATCTATTTGCGCTAAGAATTAAGCATTTTTTAAAATCACTTCTTACTTTCCTGTTAGGCAAGAGTTACCTGAGTTCAGCTCCTCTACATAGGTGCCTATCTAAACGCTTACGATGCCTGATCATCGGACTAGATATATATATATATATATATATATATATATATGTAAA
>NC_092871.1:54244040-54267054 GCF_032062135.1 Pyxicephalus adspersus | reverse complement strand
ACAAATCTAAAGGATTGTATCAATAAATGAAAATCAATAAAAAAAAAAAAAAAAAAAAAATTTGCCTTTATTACCACTTTGAAATGTTTGTCCTGCAATATTTTCTAATCCATTTTTCCACCCTTGTTAGGTCAAAATTGTATATTGGTTTGGTAAGTATTTTTTAGATGCAATATTTGTTGGGCCATTTTTGAACTATTTTGGCTTTACATGGAAGTGTGGGTTTACATGTGTTTTGTTTGTTCTTTTTAATTTTTTTGTCATTTATTGTAAATTTAGTGATGTGATGTGTTTTTTTATTTTTATGTTTTTTTATATTTTAATGTGACCTTTTAGCAAATGTTTCTTTTGAATAAAGTTGTTTGTAAAATTGTTGTCGTTTGTTTTTTGGGGGTTTGTTATGCAATCTCCTTTCCAATCTCCCAGGACATACAGCTGAAAAAGTCAATTGTGATTGTAAGTGTAAGGAATTTACCCGTCCTGGGAGCTCGCGGCGTCCCTGGGGATCCCAGCCGCAGAGGGAGACGCTGCTGTAGCAGGCAGCATGGCCGAGGCTGCTGCTCTGCTCGCAGCATGTCTCCCTCTGCAGGCGGAGGGATCCGTCCTGGCCAAACTACTGTTCGGCCAGGTGGCATCCCTTGCATCTCTATGGACGTGGTTACAGAAACTCTTGTTCTCAGCACTCCTTTGGATGTGTAAAGTAGTGCACGTCCTAGGGGTGCTGTGGGAAGAGGTGCGCGCGCTACCATGCGTGCCTCTTGTACCCCCCGAGGGCGTGGCACTCGGCTGCCTCGCCGCAGGGCGTGACATAGTTTGAATTTCCTGCGACCAATCGGCCACAGGGGAATTGGTACCCTTTGACCCTTATGGATGACCTGTTCTCTCAGGTCAATGGTGCCCGATTCTTCACCAAGCTAGATTTGAAGGGGGCTTACAACCTTGTCCGTGTTAGGAAGGGTGATGAATGGAAGACTGCCTTTACCACCAGGGATGGACATTTCAAATACTTAGTAATGCCCTTTGGTCTGTGTAATGCCCCGGCAGTCTTCCAGGAATTTGTGAATGATGTATTCCGAGAATTTCTGGGTAAATTTGTGGTTGTGTATCTTGATGATATTCAGATTTATTCATCTGATCTTCTCCTCCACAGAGCACAAGTATGCCAGGTCCTCCAGAAGCTCAGAGAAAACTGCCTCAATGCAAAATTGGAGAAATGCGCCTTCGAGGTACGTGAGGTTGCTTTCCTAGGGTATATTCTGTCAGATCACGGGTTTGCCATGGATCCAACCAAGGTCTCAGCAGTTCTGGAATGGCCGCAACCCACTGATCTCAAGGGCCTTCAGCGCTTTTTAGGTTTTGCAAATTTTTATAGGAAGTTCATACGGAACTTCTCGTCCATTGTCCACCCTCTGACGAACCTCACTAGGAAAGGGGCGGATTGCTCAAGGTGGACTCCAGAAGCTTGCGAAGCCTTCAAAGCGCTGAAAAGGGCTTTTTGCAGTGCACCCGTTTTGGTGCATCCGGTGCCAACTCTCCCATTTATTATAGAGGTGGATGCTTCGAAGATTGGTGTGGGAGCAGTCCTCTCCCAGTACTCTGGAGAACCGGGGAGATTACACCCCTGTGCCTTCTTCTCCCGTAAGTTCTCCGCAGCAGAGAGCATTATGATGTGGGCAATCGGGAGCTTCTGGCAGTAAAATGGGCTTTTGAGGAATGGGGGCATTGGCTGTAAGGGGCAGAACATCCCATAACGGTCTATACTGACCATAGAAATCTGGAGCATATTGAAGGGGCTAAACGCCTCAATGCCCGGCAAGCCCGTTGGGCCCTGATTTTTACGAGGTTCAACTTCCAAATTACCTACAAGCCAGGTTCAAAAAACGTGAAAGGTTATGCCTTGTCCCATTGTTTCCCAGAGGTAGCTTCCCTTCCGGATCCGTGCCCTAGCCCCATATTGTCCCCGCAATGTTTAGTGTCAGCCATACAGATTCCAGTATTATTAGAGAATCTGATGAACCTCTTAGCCCCCCACCAGACCGACTACCCCCCTTCAAAACCTGAAGGGTGGCTGTATGTTCCCCTCCATCTTCGCTTGAAAGTTATCCAACAGCTGCATGATTCTAAAACTGCCCAGGAATTAAGAAATCCCTGAGTTTATTTAAAAGGCACGTTTGGTGGCCTCACATGTCAGTGGATGTTGAATCCTGTGTTCGTGCACGGCCAGTTTGTGCTTGAGTAAGTCCTCCCGTAACGATCCCTCCGGCACTCTGCTACCTCTGCCCATTCCTGGTGCTCCATTGACCCACATATCCATGGACTTCATCATGGACCTTCCAGGGTCCTCCTTTGGATGTGCAAAGTAGTGCAGGTCCTAGGGGTGCTGTGGGAAGAGGTGCGCACGCTACCATGCGTGCCTCTTGTTCCCCACGAGGGCGTGGCACTTGGCTGCCTCGCCTCGGGGCGGGACATAGTTAGTTTGAATTCCCTGCGGCCAATCAGGGGATTCAGTTACTGTCCAATCAAATAGTGCCAGATGGCGCAAGGTCATTGGTCACTCTGGCCATTTAAAGAGAGCCTGTCCTGTACACCATTGCCCGCTATAAGCCTCTGTGAACACAGTGTGCTTGGGTGCGTCCTTGTATTGGTTTATGCTAATCACATTTGTCATTTCCATAGCAACCTGGTCTGAACCTGACTCTTGCCTGAACTCTGCCTGCCCTGACCTCGGATTGGTAATGACTTTTCTTGTCTGCTGCCTGCCCTGACCTTGGATTGTTCCTGACCTGCCTTTGCCTTACCCTCCTGTACTTTGCTTATTTGGACTTAACCCTTGTCGTGTTTTATGACATTAGTAAAACGTGATAGAATGATATCTGGAGTTGGTTGTGGTTTGTGTGCCCAGGCACATTACAGTAAGCTTTTCCTTTCTCTGAATTGTTTGAAAGGCTAAAAACAGCACAATTGTCTTGTAAAAACTCAGTTGTTTGATGCGCAGTTGTTATATGCGCCTGAACTGTGTTTTATCAGTTGAAAAATGCACTTTTGCACAGTCCTATGTGTGTACATATGTATAGAAAAGAGATTTATAGGAAGAAATAGGCAGAGGGCTTTTGGGATCATATTGCTTTGCATTGAATAGATTGCCTATTTGTTCTTATGATTTCCGATGTCATGGGCTTGGCTACAAGCAACATTCATGGATGACATTGCTGGTTAAAAGAAGGAATCCACCTTTATGTGCTTCCACTACCAAGCTGAGGTGAGTAAGTTTATATATATAGTGGGCCAAGGTCTAAAATGCCTCTCAAACCTGGAGAAACATCCTGAAGGGATGGAAAAGCAAGAAAATGTTTGGCACAAAGTGGATTTGGCCCTGGACGTTTGATATACTAGTACTTTGTGTTTTGTGTAAACACCTAAATAATGCATACACTCCAGTATTTAATGAGCATTAGGTTAAGCAACAAAACAACATCTGTTCATTTCTCCAATTGTGCCTGACCCTGCTTGTGAGCTTATCAATCAATGTAGTTTGATGTTGTGCTTGGCAACCTAAACCTCCTTCCATTACCATCAGGTGTGTTACAATGAGTATGCAACTCAGCTTGACAACTAATTGACAACCAGTTTGGACAACAAGTGGAAGTGTGTTTGTATACATTTTTTGGGCAAATTGCTTAACATGCTTCAAATTGAAAAGATTGCCTATTTCTTCCTATGATTTCTGATGTCATGGGCTTGGCTCCAGCCAAAATTCATGGATGATATTGAATATGTGTGCCATTAGAAAGAATGATTTTTTAGGGGAACAGTGACTTTTCATGCAAGCTCGCCAGTGTAAAGCTGCCGGTGATGAGCGGCTCCGGCCACGAGCTCATCCAGTTGCTGAATTGCGGGACGGCTTCCGATTTCAGATCGCGAAAACCGATGCGCGAGCGACCCACCGATGCGCGAGCGACCTTCTTGATGAATCAGGGCCTATACATTCAAATACCAATATATGACAATGGGACAAAGGCAACGAGGGGGGTCAAGTAGCACTTTGGAATGGAATTCATGCAGACATTTGTACTCAATACTAGTGTTGATGTTCGAATCGGGTTGTCTCTATATTCGACCCGAATATGGCTGTTCGAATTCAGGTAGACCCGAACCGAATTTTGCTGCATTCGACAGCAAAAATTCGGGAGAAAAAATTATTGTTTTCGTATCTGTTTTTTTATTTTAAACTTGTTTTTTTTATTTTTTACAGGTTATCATGAATCATAATGTCATTGTGGGATTCCTGGACCGTGGGAACTGTGCGGTCAGAGCTAATTGAAAGCAGGTGCCTTCAATTAGCTGTAACCGCAGGCAAAAGGAGGGCAATAGAGGCCCCACAAACCAGTCCAGTTAAAATAGTACAAATGAAAATGCATATGTATTTCTATACATTTGAATGTATTGTGACATACACAAGTGTGTGTATTTACACAAGGAAATGTTCCTTAATACATGTCTTATAACTAGTGTTGTTGTTTGAATTCAGGTCGTCCTAATGTTCAACCCAAATATGGCCGTTCGAATTCGGGTTTGACACAACCCGAATTTTGTTGGATTCCACGCCCCAAATTTGACTCTCCCACAATGCCTAGGGACGTCCCCCAAGATGCCTAGGGCCCTCCAATAACAGCAGAGATGCTCCCCTCCATGTTTGTTGTGGCAAGCAGCCGATTGGCTTTCTGTCACTGCATGCCACACAGGCAGCTATTGGCCTATATAAGGCCAGGCCGTGCATGCATTTACCACTCCTGACAGAGATTTCCTAGCATCACAACCTTTCTGTGCTGCGTAGCTTGCTTTGTCAAAGTAGAAAAAAGTGCTTTACTAAGACTGTGTCACACTCACACTATTAGTCAGATAGATTGTTGGATTGTACTGTATTGGTGCAGTCCTGAAATCTACTGTCGTACCATGGACCAACGCCTCCTACTGCCTGTTACTGCTGCCATCTTCCCAGTACCCAACCGTAGATGCAAGATACTAATGTAGTCCATGATCCGCCTCAGAGCCCACCGCCTCGTCCTCCTGCTGTAAATGATGCTGCTGCCTGCCCAGTACCTGACTTTAGATGCCCGAAACTAATGCCGTCCACACTCCTTCTCAGAGCCCACCGCCTCCTCCTCCCAGTCCCCAGCTCTAGATGCTAGACTGGACCCCAGCTCAACAGGGTCTTCTTTCCCCGCTGATTCCTCCAAGCACAATCCCTTTCATGTGGTTTTGCTATATAGTAGGTAAGTACAGAATGAGGAATCTCCCTCATTCCTTTTCCTGAAATCGCGGCGAGTTATAGTTTGGTCTGAAGATCTGGATCAAGAAATTACATTCGATGTCGCTGCAGAAAATGTGAGTTCCCAGTCACGGATTTTCTTTTTTACAGATGAATATGACGACCTTTATATTCAGGGTGCCGCTCGGTCGCTCTCCCCCTCCCCTCTCTATAGAGCAGAACGGTGCTATATGTACAGCACTCGTTCATGCATCTTGCGGTTCTTATCGTTGGAAAGGATCGTGAAAGATCCTTTCCAACGACAAGAATTGCACGTGTGTCTCACAATTTTTAAATTGTTCCCCCCCAAACTTTAAAACTTTAAGGACTACCACTATAGGGAAGAGTTCAAGAATCCTAATATTCTTAGTAAGTCCTTGGTCCTTAGTAAGATTGGTGAATTTCAATCAGCATGCCAAAGACCAGCACAGCAATGTGAGCCCCACACAGCTTCAACCCCCCCAAAAGTTTCAAATAAATTCATCTTGGTACAGAGATCGTCCGTTAAAATTTGTCAAAAAGGAGAACCTGACTTGTAAGTCCTCCTTTAACCTTCTAAAAAACTTCAAGAAAAAATCCAGCCCATGGGCATAATCCTGGCAAAAGCAAAAGCCAACAGACCCAAGATTGACTGCAGAAACTTCAATGTAGTTTTCTTACGGTTGAGTAGTTACCTAATGTGGGCTTTAGGTTTATCAACCTTAGCTGCTAGTAACCTAAATTCAGTCAAAGCTGTATCAATTGTAATACATAAAAAGTCTAAACAGGTGGTAGGAGGCACAGACTTTTTAGTGGCTAAGGGCACCTCCAGAGACGAACAAACAGAGGAAAAGGTAGAAAAAAGAACCATACACTCAGAAGTAGAAACAGAACCTATAAAAAGAAAATCATCAATATAATGGACAACATTAGAAGAATTACATTTAAACTGAATAATCCATCCCAAAAAAGTAGAAAAAAAATCAAAATAGTGACAGGACAAGGAACAGCTCATAGGGATTTATCAAAGAAAAACATACCATCAAAACAGAACCCCAATGAAGGGCAAGCTGCTGGGTGGATTGCCAAAAGATGAGAAGCAGAGTTAATATCAGCTTTTGCTAAAAAGGTTCCCTTTCCAAACGGTCTAATCTTATCCAAAGCGTCATCAAAGAATGTGTATGTTACTGACAATAAATCAGAGGAAATGTCATCATTCAACGACCCTCCATTAGGGTAAAATAAAGGATGAATCATTCATTAATCATTAAGCTCTTTTTTGGAGCTAAACCCAAAGGGGATGCCCGAAAATCAGGGAGGGGGGGTTAAAAGTGCCCTTCACCCCTTCAACAGTAATTTCTTTAATGTTTCTCTAACAACATGTTCTAAGCCCCTATAGAAAGCAAATTATTAACTAACATACAATCTGAACCATTAAAAAAGGGGGCAACATAAAACCGAAAGCAAAGCCATCAATTACATCAGGCAGTTTGGGTAGGCCAGCAGCCATGGGGCAGTTCTGGAAGCCTCACTGGAGTGTGGCCCTTTAAGAAAAAGCTCATGCCCCGACTGCTGATTAATCATCATTTAGCCACAGGGTGCTGGCCAGCACAAAATGCACACTTTTATACTTACACGTGGCCAAAAACTTGCAAACACCCTTAAGGCAAAAACACACCCCTTTTTTAGGGAAAGAAGTGCTAGGTCCAGGTTGTTGTCTAAAAGTAACCGGTTTCTGAGGGAGCAGCAAGTTCAACCATAGTCACACATCTTTAAATCACAATTTCATATTAGTATAAACAAACAATTTTTGAAGAAAAGCTTCATCATAAATAAACCATGACAGCCCTGAGATTTCTTTTAAGCTTCTAACATAGTATCCACATAATGAAACATTCCACCTTTTTTTTCTGGAAATTTTTCTACCATGACACTTGCAAATATACAGAAGTCAGTTTTTAAATGATTTAACAATATGGTGATGCTTATCATCTTACGCAGACTTCTCAACATCTTTCCTGTCACTCTTAATATAAACATCTTTAGTAGAAGGAAGCAAAGCTCAATGTATTCACCCTGTACAAATTTTTTCTTTAACTGCAGCTGGGAGATGCAACGCCAGCGGAGACAGCTTGCAAAGTGACACTCAAGGACTGCTAACTGTCTAATGTCAGAACCACTAGCAGGTGTCCCCACCGCAAAAACTTCCACAACATCAGCAAATGCTGGACTAACTGAGAAAGGGAAGATGTTAAAGAAGCAATCAAGGAAAAATAAAACATCTCACCATGTCCTGCAGGATTGCCAGGATCCACAGTATCTGGAGCAGGAGAGGTGACCACTGGTATAGGCTGTACCAAATGAGGGATCCATGACACCTCCTGAGAACCTCAACCGTTGCTATCAGAAGAAACCGTTAATCCAGGAGCAGAAGTGATGGGGTCTGAGAGGGCCCTGAAGACGCAGAAAAATCCAACTGATGACGCAGCAGAGAAGAAGGAGAATGAAGGTTCACGTTCCTGCTCATCCGCATTCTGTGGCAAGATCCGTAAGGCCTAGAGACCGACTGTAAATGAAGGGGCTGTTTGCGCCGTTGGGATCTTCCTCCATCTTTGCTAGGTCCCAAAGGAAATGAGGTAGGCTCAGGGCGGGAGCTTGAATATGACCTCATATTCCATCCAGAAGAAACCTGGGAGGTCACAGGTAGTGTTGGTCGAATAGCTTCCTATTCGATTCGACCACTATTCGATCGAAAAGTACAAAAATATTTGGGTGAACGAATGTCGAATTCAAACTCAATTAAAGTCAATAGGGGAAAAATTTGGGTTGTTTTTTGGGACTGTGTAGAGCTTCTACAGCCTATAAATACATTTAAAAAGACATGTTAAGACTCCCCCAGCTCTGCACAACACTGTACAAGTAAAATAAAAAAAAATAACAAATAAAATAAAAAATAAGGCTTTGTAATGTTGCTGGCAAGGCCATTTTATGAGGCGGTCAAGGAAACATGCCGGATTTAATACCGGCCTCCAAGTGGAGGCAGAGAGGGCCACAAGGGGGTTCCTCCGGTCCAAAAGTTAGCCACCCGGTTGCAGTGCCTTGGTACAAGCCATACACAGGCTTCAGAGTACAGGCAGAGGTCCCTGAGGGGGTCTTTCAGTCAAAAAATGAGCCAGCTACACAGCTCTGTTATAAGTTACAACTGACAGGTGGCAGCAGCAGGAGAAGAAGGAGGTGGGCACTGAGCAGGAACCGCATTGGTAACTGGCATCTACAGCTGGGTGTAGTGCATCATCAATGCCACTTAGATGTCTGTAATACCATATTTAGGAATGGAGTACTGACAGGTGGCAGCAGCAACAGCAGGAGGAGGAGGCGGTGGGCCCTGAGACGGAGCAAGGACGGCATTAGAGGTTGAGGCCACCACATATCTGGACAGTGTAGAAGCTGTAGCTTTTGGAGACATGATTAGATGAACGAGATTCCAATCTGTCCCTACCTACTATGTAGCGAAACCACATGAAAGGGAATGGGCTTGGCGGAATCAGCGGGGAAAAAAGACCCTGTTGAGCTTGAGTCTAGTCTGGCATCTATAGCTGGGTACTGGGAAGTGGGCAGGCGGCAGCAGCAACAGCAGGAGGAGGAGACAGAGCAAGGAAGGCATTAGGGGTTGAGGCCATCATCCTTTATTGACAGTGTAGAAGTGTAGCTATTGGGGTGAATGAGATTCCCACTGTCCCTACAGAGGCAGTGGGCCCTGAGACGGAGTGTGGATGGCTGTGTTACTCCTCCTGCTCTTACTGCTGCTGCCTGCCCACTGCCCAGTCAGTACCAACTACAGCTTTTACACTGTCCATAGAGGTGATGGCATCAACCTCTAATGCCGTCCTTGCTCCGTCTCAGGGCCCACCGCCTCCTCCTCATGCTGTTACTGCTGCCATCTGCCCAGTACCCAGCTCTAGATGCCAGTTACCAATGCTGTCCATGATCCGTCTCAGAGTCCACCGCCTCCTCTTCCTGCTGTTCCTGCTGCACGCCCCAGGCTTGATCAAAATGAGTCATCAGGAGGCAGGTATACTTCCGATGAGCCAGCTGATTCGAGTGGGTGGCATCTTTAACTCTAGAGCACAGCTCTAAGCGGAAGTGGAAGTGCATGTCAATCACATCAAATTGGTGCAAATCTGCCAGAGTGGCGCAGTAGAAATTCCCTTCTATGGTGTCCCAGCGCACATTAGGAATTGGGTACTCTAGCACTTCATCAGCTTTGAATCCAACAGACATGGACATGTTGCATGTTGCATGTTGCATATCACCAGACATTTGGGTCTCAGCACCTTGGTAAGCCGAATAAACAGGTGATTCAGGTTGGTTTTGTACATTTGCAGTGATTGCTCATGATACCTGATAACATCCTATATACACAAGTTGATGATGACAACTTCAGGCTGCGGTCCATGTTCGAAGTCGGCCAGCATGCTCTCTATGTTTTTCGAACAGACACGGGTCAATAAATAGAACAGTACAAGGTGGAGGTCAGTTCTGTAATGACACACTTCGCGGTCAATTATGCCATTGTGCATTTCACCCAGAGAACCCCCAACTTGTCGTTTGCAAATGGCATCTCACCCTTCCCTTTCAGCTGGTTCTCAGTCCGAAACTCATCATTCTGCAATATTTTCACAAGATCTTTGTTGACGGATCTTTCAATGGAGTCTCCCAGGACAGCCACATATTTGCTGTGGAGAAGTGTCCGGATGTCTGCTAACCTCAATAACTTCATGGCTCAATGTGGTCATCCAGGACCTTTCGGTTACTGTTAAACATACCGGTGTCTCCCATCTCATCCCCCCGACATAAACAGAGGGACTGCTGTCCCACTTCCCAGTTCCGGGGTACCATACACAGAAATTGAGTCCGATAAAGCGTGGTACCGATGGATGAAGCAGAAGATGTGGCCTTCTACATTCAATGACAAATTTCAGATTACACACTTGCATTACACACTTCGGGATGTCATTAAAGATGCACTACACCCAGCTCTAGGTGCCAGTTACTAATGCCTTCCACACTCCATCTCAGGGCCTGCTATTGAGTGAAAGCACATGAAAGGGAACAGGTTTGGCGGAATCAGCGGGGAAAGAAGACCCTGTTGAGCTTGAGTCTATTCTGGCATCTACAGCTGGGTACTGGGCAGTGGTCATGTGGCAGCAGTAGGAGCAGGAAGAGTAGGCGGGGGGCCCTGAGAAGTGCGGATGGCATTGTTAACTGGCATCTCAGGGCCTAGGAGGCGGTAGGCCCTGAGATGGAGCAAGGATGGCATTAGTGGTTCAGGCCATCACCTATATGGACAGTGTAGAAGCTGTAGCTACTGGAGACATTGCTGTGTAGGGGACTGCCTTTTCCTATCTTCTAGCTGTAACTTTGTAAAATGCGCCATGGGCAGTATTGTTAACTGGCATCTACAGCTGGGTACCGGGTACTGGGCAGGAAGCAGCAGTACATCAGGAGAAAGAGGTGGTGGTCTCTGAGACAAAGTGTGGACGGCATTAGTAACTGGCATCTAGAGTAGGTTACTGGGCAGGCGGCAAGCATCAGTAAAAGCAGAAAAGGAGGCAGTGGGCCCTGAGACAAAGTTTGGATGGCATTAGGAACTGTCATCTAGAGTTGGGTACTGGGCAGGCAACAGCAGTAACAGCATGAGGAGGAGGCATTTAGCCCTGAGATGGAGTGTGGACGACATTAGCAATTGGCATCTAGAGTTGGGTACTAGGCAGGCAGCAGCAGTAACAGCATAAGGAGGAGGCGGTGGGCTCTGAGACCAAGGGAGGACGGCATTAGTATCTGGGATCTAGAGTTGGGTACTTGACAGGCGGCAGCATCAGTTACTGCACGAGGAGGAGGCAGTGGGCTCTGAGACGGAGTGTGGACAGCATTAGTATCTGGCATCTAGAGTCGGGTACTGGGCAGGCGGCAGCATCAGTTACAGCAGGAGGAGGAGGCAGTGGGCTTTGAGACGGAGCATGGACGGCATTAGTATATGGCATCTAGAGTCAGGTACTGGGCAGGCGGCAGCATCAGTTACAGCAGTAGGAGGAGGCAGTGGGCTCTGAGATGGAGTGTGGACAGCATTAGTATCTTGCATCTAGAGGGAGGTACAGAGCAGGAGGCAGCATCAGTTGAAGCACGAAGAGGAGGTGGTGGGCTCTGAGACAGAGTGTGGATGGCATTAGTATCTTGCATCTAGAGTTTAGTACTGGGCAGGCAGCAGCATCAGTTATAGCAGGAGGAGGAGGCGGTGGGCTCTGAGACGGAGTGTGGAGGGCATTAGTATCTGGCATCTAGAGTCGTTTACTGGGCAGATGGCAGCATCAGTTACAGCAGGTGAAGGAGGAAGAGGAGGCGGTGGGCTCTGAGACTGAACCTGGACAGCATTAGCATCTCTCATCTAGAGTTTGGTAGTGTGCAGGCAGCATCAGTTACTGCAGGAGGAGGTGGAGGCGGTGGGCTCTGCAACAAGGTGTGTGGATGGCATTAGTATCTTGCATCTAGAGCTTGGTACTGGCCTGGCGGCAGCATCATTTACAGCGGGAGGAGGAGGAGGCAGTGGGCTCTGAGGCACAGTGTGGACGACATTAGTATCTGACATCTAGAGTCGGGTACTGGGCAGGCGGCAGCATCAGTTATAGTGGGAGGAGAGGTGGGCTGTGAGACGGAGCGTGGATGGCATTAGTATCTGGCATCTAGAGTAGGATACTGGGCAGACGGCAGCATCAATTACAGCGGGAGGAGGAGGCGGTGGGCTCTGAGACGAAGTGAGGATGGCATTAGTATCTGACATGTAGAGTCGGGTACTGGGCAGGCAGCAGCATCAGTTACAGCAGGAGGAGGAGACGGTGTGCTCTGAGACGAAGCATGTACAGCATTAGTATCTGGAATCTAGAGTCGGGTACTGGGCAGGCGGCAGCATCAGTTATAGCGGGAGGAGGAGAGGTGGGCTGTGAGACGGAGCGTGGATGGCATTAGTATCTGGCATCTAGAGTAGGATACTGGGCAGACGGCAGCATCAATTACAGCAGGAGGAGGAGGCGGTGGGCTCTGAGACGAAGTGAGGATGGCAATAGTATCTGGCATCTAGAGTCGGGTACTGGGCAGGCAGCAGCATCAGTTACAGCAGGAGGAGGAGACGGTGGGCTCTGAGATGGAGCATGTACAGCATTAGTATCTGGAATCTAGAGTCGGGTACTGGGCAGGTGGAAGCATCAGTTACGGCAGGAGGAAGAGGCGGTGGGCTCTGAGATGAAGTGTCGACGGCATTTGTATCTTGCATCTAGAGTTAGGTACTGGGCAGGCGGCACCATCAGTTACAGCCAGAGGAGGCTGTGGGCTCTGAGACAAAGTGTGGATGGCATTAGTATCTGGCATCTACAATCGGGTACGGGGCAGGCGGCAGCATCAGTGACAGCAGGAGGAGGAGGCGGTGGGCTCTGAGACGGAGTGAGGACGGCATTAGTATCTTGCATCTAGAGTTTGGTACTGGGCAGGCGTCAGCATCAGTTACAGCAGAAGGAGGAGACGGTGGGCTCTGAGACAGAGTGTGAATGGCAATAGTATCTGGTATCTAGAGTCGGGTATTGGGCAGGCGGCAGCATCAGTTACAGAAGGAGGAGGAGGCGGTGGGCTCTGAGACGGAGCATGAAAGGCATTGGTATCTGGCATCTAGAGTTTGGTACTGGGCAGGCAGCATCAGTTACAGCAGATGGAGGAGGATGTGGGGAGCTCTAAGATGGAGTGTCAACGGCATCAGTATCTTGCATCTAGAGTTAGGTACTGGGCAGGTGGCACCATCAGTTACAGCAGGAGTAGGAGGAGGTGGTGGGCTCTGAGACGAAGTGTGGACGGCATTAGTATCTGGCAACTACAGTCGGCTACTGGGCAGGCAGCAGCATCAGTTACAGCAAGAGGAGGAGGCGGTGGGCTCTGATATGGAGTGTGGACGGCATTAGTATCTGGCATCTAGAGTCGGGTACTGGGCAGGCGGCAGCATCAATTACAGCGGGAGGAGGAGGCGTTGTACTCTGAGACGGAACGTGGATGGCATTAGTATCTGGCATCTAGAGTAGGGTAAGGAGAAGACGGCAGCATCAGTTACAGCAGGAGGAGGAGGCGGAGGGCTCCAAGATGGAGTGTGGAAGGCATTAGAATCTTGCATCTAGAGTCAGGTACTGGGCAGGTGGCAGCATCTGTTATGGCACGAGGAGGAGGAAGCGGTGTTCTCTGAGACAGAGCGTGAATGGCATTAGTACCTGGCATGTAGAGAAAGGTACCGGGCAGGCGGCAGCATCAGTTACAGCAGGAGGAGGAGGAGGCGGTGGGCTCTGAGACAGAGTGTAGACAGCATTAATATCTGGCATCTAGAGACGGGTACTGGGAAGGCAGCTGCATCAGTTGAAGAAGGAGGAGGAGGAGGAGGAGGCGGTAGGCTCTGAAACATAGCATGGACGGCATTAGTATCTGACATCTAGAGTTAGGTACTGGGCATGAGGCACCATCAGTTACAGCACGAGGAGGAGGAGACGGTGGGCTCTGAGACGAAGTGTGGATGGCATTAGTATCTGGCCTCTACAGTCGGGTACTGGGCAGGCTGTAGCATCAGTTACAGCAAAGGGAGGAAGTGGTGGGCTCTGAGATGGAGTGTCGATGGCATTAGTATCTTGCTTCTTGAGTTTGGTACTGGGCAGGTGGCAGCATCAGTTACAGCAAGAGGAGGAGGCGGTGGGCTCTGAGACGGAGTGTGGACAGCATTAGTATCTGGCATCTAGAGTCAGGTACTGGGCAGGCGGCAGCATCAGTTACAGCAGGAGGAGGAGGCGATAGGCTCTGAGACAGGGAATGAACGGCATTAGTACCTGGCATCTAGAGTTAGGCACTGGGCAGGCGGCAGCATCAGTTACAGCATGAGGAGGAGGAGGGGCTAGGCTCTGAGACAAAGTTTGGACGGCATTAATATCTGGTATCTACAATCGGGTACTGGGCAGGGGGTAGCATCAGTTACAGCAGGAGGAGGAAGCGGTGCGCTCTGAGATGGAGTGTGGACGGCAATATTATCTGGCATCTAGAGTTGAGTACTGGGCAGGCTGCAGCATCCGTTACAGCAGGAGGAGGAGGCGGTGGGCTCTGAGATGGAGTGTGGACGGCATTAGAATCTTGCATCTAAAGTCAGGTACTGGGCAGACAGCAGCATCAGTTACAGCAGGAGGAGGAGGCGGTGGACTCTGAGACGGAGTGTGGATGGCATTAGTATTAGTATTTTGCATCAAGAGTTTGGTACTGGCCAAACTAATTTTCAGCAAGAGGAGGAGGAGGAGGAGAAGGTGGGCTCTGGGACGGAGTGTGGACAGCATTAGAGTCTGGCATCTAAAGTCAGGTAATGGGCAGGCAGCATCATTTACAACAAGAGGAGGAGGAGGTGGTGGGCTCTGAGACGGAGTGTGGATGGCATTAGTGTCTGGCATCTAAAGTCAGGTAATGTGCAGACGGCAGCATCATTTACAGCAAGAGGAGGAGGAGGTGGTGGGCTCTGAGACGGAGTGTGGACGGCATTAATGTCTGGCATCTAAAGTCAGGTACTCGGTAGGTGGCAGCATCATTTACAGCAAACGGAGGAAGAGGAGGTGGTGGGCTCTGAGACGGAGTATGGACAGCATTAGTGTCAGGCATCTAAAGTCAGGTATTGGGCAGGTGGCAGCATCATTCACAGCAGGAGGAGAAGGCGATGGGCTCTGAGACGGAGTGTGGATGGCATTAGTGTCTGGCATCTAAAGTCAAGTACTGGGCAGGTGGCAGCATCATTTACAGCAAGAGGAGGAGGAGGAGGAGGTGGGCTCTGAGACATAGTGTGGATGGCATTAGTGTCTAGCATATAAAGTCAGGTATTGGGCAGGTGGCAGCATCATTTACAGCAAGAGGAGGAGGAGGCGGTGGGCTCTGAGATGAAGTGTGGATGGCATTAGTGTCTGGCATCTAAAGTCAGGTACTGGGTAGGTGGCAGCATCATTTACAGCAAGAGGTGGAGGAGGAGGCAGTGAGCTCTGAGACGGAGTGTGGATGGCATTAGTGTCTGGCATCTAATGTCAGGTACTGGGCAGGCGGCAGCATCATTTACAGCAGGAGGAGAAGACGGTGGGCTCTGAGACGGAGTATGGACGGCATTGGTGTCTGGCATCTATAGTCACGTACTGGGCCGGCGACAGCATCATTTACAGCAGCAGGAGGAGGAGGTGGTGGGCTCTGAGACAAAGTGTCGACTGCATTAGTATCTTGCATCTATAGTCAGGTACTGGGCAGGCCGAAGCATCATTTACAGCAGGAGAAGGAGGAGGTGGTGGGCTCTGAGGCAAAGTGTCGACTGCATTAGTATCTTGCATCTAGAGTTGGGTACTGGGAAGGCGGCAGCAGTAACAGGCAGTAGGAGGCGGTGGGCCCTGTTACAGAGCGTGGACCACATTGGAGGTTGAGGCCATCACCTCTATGGACAGTGTAGAAGCTATACCTAATTGAGACATGAATGGATTAACGAAAATCACACTTTCCATACCTACTATCTAGTGAAACCACATAAAAGGGAACGGACTTGGTGGAATACGTGGGGAAATACCTGTATTGTATATATTGTATTGTCCTTTTGGATAGATAGCAAGTGCTATCATAATAAAATATCTGTATTTTTTTTACAGAAATACAGACATTTTTAGTTTTTTTGTAATAGATTGCAAGAGGTATCCTAAATTATACTTCTTGTAATATATCACAAAAGCCAGAAAAATTTCTATATTTATCTAAAAAAAAATACTGATATTTCATAATGATAGCACTTAGTATCAATCCAAAAACCCATACATTTTTTTTTAATTCTGTAAACAAAATAATACAGATATTGAATTCTAATCCCACTTACTATCTATCTAGCCATAAAAAATGTATTTATGATGTAATTATGAATCATAAATACATACATTTTTATAGCTTTTTTGATAGCAAATTTTAGCCTGAAATAAATATCTGTATTTTTTTTATAGAAAAATAAAAATTTTGCTGTTTATTTTGATAGATAGCAAGTGGTATCAGAATTAAATATCTGTATTTTTTTAAAGAAATACAGACATTTTTAAAGATTGGTTTAGAGATAGCAAGTAGTATCAGAATGAAATATCTGTATTTTTTTACAGAAATACATTTTACTAATTTTACTAATTTACTAATACTTTTTCTGTTTATTTTGATAGATTGCAAGAGTTATCATAATTTATGCCAACACTTGAAATCTATTAAAATAAACAGAAACGTTTCTGTATTTCTGTAAAAAAAATACAGATATTTAATTCTGATGCCACTTGCTATCTATCAAAATAAACAGAAAAATTTCTGTATTTCTGTAAAATAAAATACAGATAATACCACTTGCTATCTATCAAAATAAACAGAAAAATTTCTGTAGTTCTGTAAAAAATACAGATATTTAATTCTGATACCACTTGCTATCTATCAAAATAAACAGAAAAATGTCTGTATAATACAGATATATATCTGTATAAAAAATACAGATATTTCATTCTGATCCTACTATCTATCTTTAAAAAAAAAACCATAAAAACCTCTGTATTTCTGTAAAAAAAACACATATATTGTTTTTTGATACCACTTGCTATCTATTCAAAAGAACAGAAAAATGTATGTATTTCTCTACTAAAAATACAAATATTTTATTATGAATCACACAGCTCCATTGCAAGTGATATAGGCCTCAAAGTAGATAAAGGCAGAGGGCCCTGAGGGGGGTGCTCGGTAAAAAAAAAATTAGCCAGTTACACAGCTCCATTACAAGTTATAGACCTCAGAGACAGAGTAGAGGTAGAGGGCCACTGGGGGGAGGAGTAGAAGGAGATGCCGAAAGGCTATGAAGGTGCTCTTCCCATCAAGGTGCTCTGGAGCTGGTGCTCGTGGTGGCGGTCCGCGGTTGTTGAGGCATAGCTGTGGTGACAGCTTCCGACGATTTACGTCTATGACTTGCCTCACTGGTACGTGAAGAATGCAGAGTGTGGGCAGCTTTTACCCTCTTCCTCCCTCTCCCCCTTTGTGGGCGCTCTACAACCTTCTCTTCTTCCTCCTCCTTCTCCTCCTCTTCTTCCTGCCTTTGATGATCTCCTTGTTCGCCCCATGTCAGATCAAGGACATCATCATCATCAGATGAAATAGTTTCCCTATATGTGCCCAAAGGAAGCAGCAGCCTTTTAGAGCCAGTTTGAATTGGCTTGTCTGGCTCAGAGTGTTCTGGTGAAAAGTAAGTGGGGGGAAAGCCTGTGAACTGACTCCCTTCGTCAGATGACTGAAACAACTGAGCATCTTCAATGAATGCTTGTAGCTCTGCCTCTCCAACCCCTTGGTGGGACTCCTCTACATACTGCAGTACACGTGACTTTCCAGCCGCTGATGAGGAACTAGGAGGAACAGGTGTATCATGGACTGTTTGGGACACCTGTAAGACCTGTGTCTGGGTCTGGGATGAAGAGGGGGTACAATCACTTGACCCAGGCTGGGTCATGTACTCCACTACGTACTGTACCTGGTGTGGCAATAATGGACGCCCACCACCAACAGAAGCGCTTCTTGTTCTCGGATCTGCAGATAAAATCAAACTCATACTGCTTTGCTTGCCACCCCTGCCAAAGCTTCCCTTTCCTCTTTGGCCAGACATTGTAGAAATGTTTTTTATTTATGTGGCTTGACGCCGTGCAAAATACTTTGTAGCTAATATGCTATATGTATATGTCAATTTGTATAGTACGTGTTTTTTTTTATTGGGGGGAGGGGGGGGGTTGACACAAAAATTGCAAGCGCGCTGTGTGTTGTATGCAGCACTTTGCTTCAGTGGTGACACTTGTATTATGCAGCACAGTATACAAACTATACACTGCGTGTGTGTGTTTGTCTCTCAGTACAAGTGTGATACTGTGCACTCAGTCAGTGAGGGGACCCTGCCTCTGGCTGCGTGTATGTAACACACTGACTGACTATTTATCTATCTATCTAGCTTTCTGTCTATCTATCTATCTATCTATCTATCTATCTATCTATCTATCTATCTATCAATGTATCTGTCTATGTGTCTATCTTTCTAGCTATCTATCTAGATAACAGTGAAACACTACCTATCTGAGTACAGTAGATTTTAGGACTGCACCAATACAGTACAATCCAACAATCTATCTGACTAATAGTGTGAGTGTGACACAGTCTAACAAAGTAAAGCACTTTTTTCACTTTGACAAAGCAAGCCAAGCAGCACAGAAAGGTTGTGTTGCTATCAGCTAATCTCTGTCAGGAGTGGTAAATGCAGGCACGCCCTGGCCTTATATAGGTCAATGGCTGCCTGTGTGGCATGCAGTGACAGACAGCCAATCAGCTGCCTGCCACAACAAACATGGAGGGGGCATCCCTGCTCTAATTGGAGGGCCCTAGGCATCATGGGGGAGGTCCCTAGGCATTGTGGGAGGGTCGATTTCGGGGATTCGAATTCAGCAAAATTCGGGTCAGGTCCACCCGAATTTGAATGGTCATATTCGGGTCGAACATTAGGACGACCCAAATTCGAACAACAACACTACTCACTATGTATTTATATATAAGTGCGTGTATATTTTTCTGGATATATAAATTAATGGAATGACACAGCTGTATAATGGCTATGTGGAACCCCAAATAATCTTTCCCTGCATTTGTAAATCGCTTTTCTAGCACTGTCCCTAGCACCTTCTGACGTCTCTCCCTGCACTAAGATGCTGTGAAATTATTTCTCCCTATCCTTTCCCTGCACTTATAAATCTTTTTTTTCAGTTTTTTTATCACAATGAGGTTTCTCCAAGCGCCTGCACATGTCTCTCCCTGCACTCAGAACGCTGTAAAATGTCTTAATCCAAGATGGTCGAGGCTTTTTAAGATAGAAGGACCTTCTATTTTATTAACAAACTGATACTTTTCCAGATGCAATGTTTTGTTCTCTCTTTCCATTTGTTGGTTACTCTTGGCAATGCAGCAACCTTACTGATGAACATGTCATCTGCACAAGCTGGTGCAGTGTTTTTACCTTGGTCCAATTGGTTAGCAATGGCTGCCCTTCCTTTCAGAACAGTAATGGTTTGTATCAGCTGTGCCTCTCTCTCTTTGCACTTGGTGTGGTCAATGGGTTTGCCTTTTTTCATTTCTGCGATTTGCTCTTGAGCAACTTTATAGGCACTAGTAAGGTGACCACACTCAGTCTCAGATTTCACTAATAACTGCTTGTATTTAATTAATTCACCTTGAGCAGATCTAAAAATTTTTAGCTTGCTCTTCATGAGAAGATCTGATCATCTCATTTGAGGTAGAAGTGGTATTTAACTGGTGAAGTAAATCTTGGTTGGCTGCTTCCATTTTTATTATTTTCTCTTCAGAACTTTGTACCAGGTCTTCTAATGTATTAATTCTGGCACTCACGGTCATGCAGGCCTCATACACCTGCCATTGCTAGGCTTTTAAACTTTTTATTCTTTTTACAGGTTTTAGTTTGCTGGTCAAATAGTTCTTGCACATATGTCCATGGAGACTCTTTAAATTTCACATTTGAAGCAAAATTCATGCTTTTATGCTTAAGAGTGTAAGCTGACACAAACCTTCCCAAACTGGAAAAGAATGCCATTTCCAACAAGCCTGCACCTGGAATTTGCAAACTTAAAACTTGTTAGATAACTAGTAATACGTATTAAAGTTTGAGGTGACCACTTAAATAAACTTTAAACCAAAACCCAAAATGTAAATAAAAATCAAGAACAAAAAAGTAATGCCAGATAAAGTTATGCCACTCTAGGCTAACACCTTTTGAAGAACAAAGACCTGCTAGAACAAAGGGCCCTGCTCACCATAAATAGTTAATACACTGACACCAGTCTGATAAGAACAATGGTCAGCTTTACAGTAAATAGTTAACAATGGAGGGTGATATCACCGATCATACCTCCGCTGGGAACAAAAGGGCTACAGCCACAATTATTTCCGCCTAAACGAATAATAAATCTTAACCACTGCTTACTATAAAAAAAAAAAAAAAATCCTAAAATGCAATGGCTATCTGAACCATGCTCAAATTATATCAATTTAGGATGCTTTTGTTTAAAATAAAAACCAAAATCTCACTACTTCAATCAGACTTAATAATAACTGAATTCACCAACTAATATGAACATTAACATCCACTTATCTTGGGTTTCACTGAAAACAGCACACAATAGTTCACAGATTCACAATGCAACTTCTTATCCAACTTGCCTTGTAACAACAAACTTCAGTGAGGGGTTTTTAAACAATACCATATTCTTACTAACAACTTCAACAGTTCCTACTGAGAATATATCCCAGTTAATGATCCCAATTGTATCCTCCCCTGCTAATTTAAACTGGTTTATTAGAGGTACATCCAATACACTTTTACTTAGGGATTTCCATACATATGTGGAGTATTTCAAATACAGAAAATACTCAAGCATGCAATGATGTATGGTCTCAACTTGTCTGAATGGCTAACTCAGCCTGTAATTCACTTAACTCTATGTTTGCATAAAAACAAAAATAGAAGATGTTTGCATGAACCCACCAATTCAATAAAAGAAGGTTCATGCACAAATTATAGCTAGTCACTCAAACAGTTTAATTAAGAAAACAAGGTGAAACAAAGTACACAGCAATATTGTTTGATATCTAAACATAGGAACTTCAATCAATGCTATATATATATAGCACATGGACATAAGCTTATTAGTAGTAAACCCTGTAATAATCTAATAACCGCTTAGTACAATACACCAAAACAATATAACAATAATAACATGGACATATACTAGACAATATAGGAATGCAATTCAGGAATGTCCTAAAGCTACCTGTAAATATGTTGATGGGTACCCCAGGAGCCTGATTCCCTAAGAACTCTCTTTATTATTATCCCAGCTCCCCTTTTGTATAGTTAAGTCCCATTAGGTAACATTGGGGATTCTTGGATTGGTTAGTGGGTGTGTTCTGTATGATGACCATCAGTTGACACACACCCCACTAGATTGGGATTGGTTACTGTAATTTGATGGACCTCCCAAGTAAATTTGATATTTGAATCTTCAGCTGGAATCTATGCTTAGGGGTCCATAAAGGTCCAGCTGGGTCATCATCCCAGCCCATTTGTTCAATTATGCCTCCATCTTCTGCTGACTCAGGCTTGATGGATTTATTGCCCCTTGAAGGCCCTACTGGTGATCTGTTTGTTAAGGAAAATAGGTCTTGTTTCCTGGCATCTGTTTTATCATCTGTTTGCTACTTCTATGAAGTCCTGAACTTGGAGACCCCCTAGAAGGGCCAAATGGCCAGATCAAGATAACACAGGTTTCATGTTTAAACACAACATTCCTGCACTGTATTCCTGTATTGTTTCATGCTACTTAGATACAGTCTAACTATTGGAATATCTCCTACAGTGTACTATATACATATATCCCCGCACACATACCTATACATACATATATGTGATTATATATATCTCTATGTACATATACATATCTATTTACATATTCATAAAAAGTCTTTTGGCGAAACAGGAGTAAAGGCAGCGGAGGAAGATCTAGCAGTTTCAGCTTGCTTCTTGGGCAGAGGTGGTCGCACAGAGCTCTGTGCTTTGACCAGGTGTTCCCGCCAGGTTACCGGGTGGAGGCTTTTTAAATGTGTGCTCATGCAACTTGTTCCAAGTTTGTTTGGGTTTTTGCCTCGTTTCAAGAGTTGAGTACACAGTTTGCAGATGACCATAGTGTTGTTATCACTATGGACATTAAAAAATGCCCACACGGGTGAACATCTAACTGGGCCGAAAGGTGCTCTGGAGCTGGTGCTCGTGGTGGCGGTCCGCAGTTGTTGAGGCATGTTGTTGAGAACTGTGGTGACAGCTTCCGACGATGGACGACTATGACTTGCCTCATTGGTACGTGAAGACTGCAGAGTGTGGGCAGCTTTTACCCTCTTCCTCCCCCCCTTCGAGGGCGCTCTGCAACCTCCTCCTCCTCTTCTTCCACCTTTTCCTCCTACTCTTCTTCCTGCCTATGATGATCTCCTTGTTCACCCCATGTCGGATCAAGGACATCATCATCATCATCATCTTCATCAGAAGAGACAGTTTCCCTGTATGTGCCGAAAGGAAGCAGCGGCCTTTTGGAGCCAGTTTGAATTGGCTCGTCTGGCTCAGAGTGCTCGGGTGAAAAGTAAGTGGGGGGAAAGCCTGTGAACTGACTCTCTTCGTCAGATGACTGAAACAACTGAGCATCTTGAAGGAATGCTTGTAGGTCCGCCTCTCCAACCCCTTGTTGGGACTCCTCTACATACTGCAGTACACGTGACTTTCCAGCCGCTGATGAAGAACTAGGAGGAACAGGTGTATCATGGACTGTTTGGGACACCTCTGAGGCCTGTGTCTGGGACTGGGATGAAGAGGAGGTACAATCACTTGACCCACCCACCAACAGCAGCGCTTCTTGTTCTCGGGTCTGCTGCTAAAAACAAACTCATACTGCTTTGCTTGCCACCCCTGCCAAAGCTACTCCTTCCTCTTTGGCCAGACATTGTACAAATGTTTTTATTTATGCGGCTTGACACCCTGCAAAA
>NC_092871.1:54183604-54242442 GCF_032062135.1 Pyxicephalus adspersus | reverse complement strand
CAGCCAAGAGCAGACACGTGCTGCAGCCAGCATCAAGGAGACACACACAGGATCGGATATCTGGGGATGTCTTATTCACGGGTGAGTGTCTTATTTTAATTATTTTTTCAAAAATCGGGGGTGGCTTATTTAATGGGGATGTCTTAAAATCGGGGAAACACGGTAGCACCTTCTGACGTCTCTCCCTGCACTAAGATGCTGTGAAATGATTCCGCCCTATCCTTTCCCTGCACTTGTAATTTGCTTTTCTAGCACTGTCCCTAGCGCCTTCCGACGTCTCTCCCTGCACTAAGATGCTGTGAAATGATTTCTCCCTATCCTTTCCCTGCACTTATAAATCGTTTTTTTTCAGTTTTTTTATCACAATGAGGTTTCTCCTAGCGCCTGCACATGTCTCTCCCTGCACTCAGAACGCTGTAAAATGTCTTAATCCAAGATGGTCGAGGCTATAACCGGAATTCGAACGGTCATATTCACGTCGAACATTACAATGACCTGAATTCGAACAATAACACTTGTCAGAGGTAGCAAAAAAGAAGAGGATACCGAAAGAGGAGCTGGATCCAAAGGAGGATGGTCCGAGGAAGGAAGAAAGATGTCCGATACAGGATGAGAGGTACACAGAGAGGAGAGAACATCTAAGGGACATCCTTGTTCATTCTGGCTATAGATGGGCATATATGGGACCCCCAAAAAATTTTTTCTCGGGTTTGGGATTATTTGCTTGGATTGATACAGCCATCACAAAAGCATAGGAATAATTAAGAGATTTTTCTTGCAGCAAAGGTGCTTTTCTTATAAATACGTTAGCAACAAGTCAGATTATTTATTAAATAGTTACCCTAAAATATATTTTGGAAATAGTCCAAGGTAAAAGCTGCAATGGCCACCAATATTTAAAAGTTTTTTTCTAAGTATCACTAGTTCCAGTGTTACAGGGGATCTCAAAACTGCAACCAAGCAGTCATTATATGAAATACTATAGTATTTGATTAATCTAACAGAAAATGGTATTTGTATTGACTGGATACAGAAAAGAAGAATTTATGCAATCCGAATTCAAGTTCAAGTTTCAGACATCTCATGCATTTACTTATTATTGATAGGTAGGGTGTCGAAAAAACCAATGCAGCCAGCAGATGTTGACAGCTTTTTATGGTCACTGGATGGATCGGCTGATTCCTATAACTGTCATTGACCAGCCAATCTAGACAATGAATGCTGACAGATGTCACAAATGAACTAAGTAACTATGTAAACAATGCAGAGCTCATTTTACCTACTGTGTTTTGTGGCTTGTTGTGTGGAAAGGGTAAGGGGAATATTATACCACTGTGCTCATTCCCCATGGCTAGTGAAACCCCCTTTTAAAAGGGCTTCCAGATTCCAATAAGCTTGCAACCCACAGTGGGGATGACTCCCTCTTCACAACAATGGGTATGGCCATCATTTGGAAAAGGTGGGGGGCGTCTGGCTTTGCCAATGGGAAGAAGGTTACACACTTTTTGCCTCCTTCCTTCTTTGCCAAGCAATGTTCCAGAGGACCTTTTATGGCAAGCTAATTAGAAACACATGCTTTCTGTCTCCAGGATATAAGTGGTAAGCAACTGAATCTGTTAACAGTGAACTAAATGGCTCCAGAGGTTATGTTTGTGTAGAGATGCACAATTACTGTAGAAATGCACAACTACAGAAGAAGGTTTCTGAATTGTAAAGAAATACTTATATTACTTATATTACATAGTGATAACTCCTAGGAGTGTAAATTTTAAGGAAATCAAAGTTTTTGTGTGCATGGCTTGTATTTATGTAAATCAAAATGGAGGGGACAGAAAAAAGACTGTCTTTTTGGCAAAGTAAATACAAGAAAACAAACAAGAAAATATTTATTAACACAAGGTTTGAACCTAGGTTTAACATATATCTGTTATGCGGATACCTAGGCTAGACAAAATGATCCTAACCTAAATTCTCATATTGGTATACCCATAGTCGGGGTATGATATAGAATCGTAGAGGCCATTTGCAGTTTTTGGTTTTTAATTCCGACGCGTTTCACTCCAAGAGCTTCCTCAGAGGATATATTGAGGCTGCCTTTATTTATAGCAATAAATTCAATAAATAAATTCCACTGAAAAATTGAGTAATGTAAAAAAAGTAATGTAAAATTTACTTGTATAAATGTGCTTGAAAGTTTGTTTTACAGTGTTTGTAGCATAATTTCTTGCTCATCATATGGTAAGAACATCCCAAGTATAAACATAAATGAATATAAACATATATTACACTTACTTGGTCAAAAGTCTGTAAGGTTTAATATGAAACATAAGGTAGGATGGAAGATGAAAGATAAGGTTGTGATGAATCTGACTTATCCATTGCGGGATAATAGAGTGTAGATTATATAAATTTTGGATTTAGTTGGGTTCTAGTAGCACAAAGTTCCAAAGGGAAAGGGAAAACAGCAATCAGATGTGGTTTTGAGGTATTTCTGTCTATTACATTAATGTTTATGGTTAAATTTTTGGTTTAATTCAACTGTTTTTAAAACATTTAATTAAAATGGGGGAAAAATTAAAATCACACAAACTTGGTCTGTATAACTTTTTTCCCCATTTTTACAGGTTGAAATAATTTATACTTTTGAGATAGTTATGATGGGTTACTTGCTGTTTAATGTTCCTTTGTGCTTTTTTGCTAGCTGTCAATAGACGGCACTAAGTCCTCATGTAATTTATGAAACAAATATTTTAATCTTTAATTGCAGGACAAAATTTGTTACACACTTGCCCAATATGAGGGCACAGTATCATCTTCTGGTGTGACCTGACTTTAAACCAAAATTCTTTTTTTAACTATCATGTATTCTGTTTATACCTAAAATAAATTTGGTAATTACAATCATTGCCTCAGTGGTACCATTTATAAACTTATGTGGACAGGGGTTATGGAGTGCTTTTTTGTCCTCATGAACAATTAAGCTTCACAAAAAACGCATTTTCTTGTCTCCCAATTCATGCCCTTTACAGATATAGTATTACTGTGCAGAAGAGTTAGAACCTGTACCAGGTTTTTATTACAGTACTGTCTATTCCTCCACCAGGATGAGTTCCCTTCCCTTGCTGTTTTGTGTTGATTGTCAGTCTCACACAAAACAGGAAGTGGGGGGAACTCTTCTTAACAATGACATGGTTTGGTCTTTTATACTTCCTTCTGTCCAAGCTAATGCTTGTATTCTGACTTCAATTCTCGTATTGGTGACTTCCTACCCGAGGTTCCTGATGCCTGCTTCACAGACAGCAAAGATTCCCCGTTTGATCACCTCTGACAGATAGCTGAACCAATCCAAAATGTCTGTATCTTGTAATCCAACTATCTTTTATTGAAGCAAACAATAATGATGTGATGGAGGGAGATACACAGGATGGTGAAGTAATTCCCCCCGATCTCTGTGCACAATGATCTTTCAAGATTACCTCAGACCACACCGACCTGAGAGGAAATTGCATCACAGCAAACAGGATGAGAACATTTACATAATTCACAGGGAGATGCGTGACAGGAAAGGACCACTAGGTGCAGTGCAACATAAACAATGAATAATATTACTGCTGTAACAGATAATAACTTTCACAATGGTAAATCACTATTTAAACCTTAGCTGGGGCAGAACATTCCCCGTCTGGCATTGTAATGCCATTATTTTCAATATAATGTCTGATGTTATGTGCCAATATTTTGTCATATCCGGGGAACCTGAAACAAAAAAGGCATATAATGCAAACATTAACACTGATAAACTGGTGTTAATGGAATAATCCTTTAATAAGTTAAAATAATTGTTCTCGACATCCTAATAAGAATCATTGCTCAAAAGGTAGCAATAAAAGATAGCAATAAAACAAGTTCAGTAATCTTATAAAGGTCTTCACAGTTCCTAGTCTTGTGACTCTCACTTCCACTTTGCGCACCTTTCCATCCTCGCTGGGAAAGCTGTTTGTGATGAGACACATAGGCCAATAAGTCTCCCTGTGGAGTGAGTATAGGTCCAAACTGTGTCTTTTTTGTTTCAATCACTTTTATTGGTTTTAACAGTATACAACACATAAAAAGGACACATACATAAAAATGGGGGCAATAACCCACGTTTACAATGGAACATCGTGTAACAAGTGTCGCTTTTCATATACAAAACATTGTTGATATGGGTTGGGGACAACTATAGGGAAGGTATGGTGAAGGGTACGGGGAAAACACGGGGAGAAACTTGCACAGCTAACATTTTTTGTAGTCTAAATGGGGGGACATAACAAATACTATGGATCCGAGAAATCAAATAAACCTCGAGAGCCTCGTTGCCGCTCTCTGTATCCTCCCAGGGTACCCCCGGGGACTCATCAGGGATCCCTGTTCAATAACAAAAATGGTGGTTAGCCCAGGGGTAGGGGTAGGGTTGGGCTAGAAGTATGGGGGTGCCCGACTGGCCTATGTCGTATTCAAGCTCTAAAGCTACTTTTAGCACAGCTGTATCTAGACTCTTCAGCGCCCACGCTCTCAGTTAGGCTCAGGGCCAGAACGATTTAAATTGGGGTGATTCCTTAAACCAGTCCCAGGCGGACAAAATAATGGGTCAAAATAAATGCCTTTTCCAACTCTAAAGGGGAGATTGATGACCCAGTATCTCGTGTAGGTGGGGACATTATTGGCATGTGCTCTAATCAGTATCTCATATAACTGAGAAATTACATAGAGCGGCCTATTTGTGGAACATAGTATTGTTTCGAATGCTGTACGGCTCCTTTGTACGGTATGTGCGTTAAGAAATGTCGATAAAAAGGAAGATAGTTGGTTGTATAGCAGCCTCTGCATCCCGGCATCTAAAGATGAGAACGGCGGTACCCTCCCATTCTGCATTATACTGGATAGCTGCCTATTGTCCTGAGCCGTCCAAGATAGGAATTTACTAACTTTCATTGCTGGGGCAAATGAGGTGTTATCAAACAGGGGGGTCATGGGTCCTATCTTAGTGGACACATGACCCACACTGATGAGGCCGTCCCATACTTTCAAGAGCTCAGAGGTAAGGATTGGTAGTGGTTGTTGTATATGTAGTATAATCCTGTCCACCCATAGTAGGGAGCAGAGATCAATGGGAGATAAAGAGATTTCCAATGGAACCCAGCTCTTCCTGTCTCTGTTATGAAACCAGTCAACTACCCGAGACAGCATGGTTGCTCTGTAATAACATCTGATTTCGGGGACACCTGCGCCTCCCAGAGCTTTAGGCCTGGTAAGATAAAGTAGGGCTATTCTGGGACGTTTCGTTTTCCACAAGAACTGTCTGCACATTTGCTGCACTTTACCTATAAAGGTTGACGGTAAGTATATCGGGATCTGGAAAATATACAACAGTTTGGGTAATATATCCATTTTAAGAGTAATAATTCTGGCAAACCAAGAGAGAGGCAATAAATCGTATCTTCCTAGTTCTGCCTTCAATCTGCTCAGTAATAGTTCGTAATTATAACAGAACAATTTAACCGGGTCTGCTGTTATAAAAACCCCTAAATATTTGATCTTTTCAGTACAATGCCGGAAAGATGTATGGTTTTTAAGATATTGTACCTGGTCTGGCTGGAGTGAGATATTTAGTAATTCAGATTTATTAAAATTCACTTTAAAGTTGCTCACCGCCCCAAATTTCTCGAATTCACCCAAAATCGCCAGTACAGATGTCTGTGGGGACAAGATATACATGAGCAGATCGTCAGCAAATAAGGACAGCTTGTAGTGTTGTTTTCCAATCCGGATCCCCTGTACATCCAGGTTTGTCAGCAGGGCCACCCCCAGATGTTCCATCACTATAGCATACAGTAAGGGGGATAGTGGACATCCCTGTCTGGTACCATTAGCAATAGGAAATGGATTCGATAAGCTTCCGTTGGCCCTTACCCGGGCCCTAGGAGCCGAGTAAAGCGCGGCTATCCTGGCTATCATAAGTGGTCCCAGACCTATCTAGCGTAACGCCTGATGCATAAAGGCCCAGTTCACCCTATCAAACGCCTTCTCCGCATCCACAGATAATTAACACATAGGTGTCCTTGCCATTTTGGCAGCGTGGGTAATCAGTAAGGTTTTAACTGTATTATCTCTGGCCTCCCTCCCACTAATAAATCCAACCTGATCCATATGGATCAGGTCTGGGAGATACATAGACAGTAGGTTGGCTATCAATTTAGAGAAAAGTTTTGCATCTACATTAATAAAGGAGATTGGTCTGTAGTTGGAGCACAGAGAATGGTCCTTGCCGGGTTTAGGGAGGACAGTGATATGTGCCTCTAGGCTTTGAGCAGGGAAGAAAGTGTCGCCCGATATGGAGCAAAATACCCGTGCCATAAAAGGGACAAGGGCTTTTGCTTGCATCTTGTAAAATTTGGGTGTAAACCCGTCCGGGCCCGGGCTTTTGCCTGCAGGAGTATTTCTAATTACCGCAGACACCTCCTCCTCCATGAAAGCGGATTCCAAGCTAGCAGAAACTGTCGGGTCTAGTTCCGGCAACGCTGTGGAGGCAATATAATCCCGTAGGGAAAGGGTGGAGTTAGATACGTTTCGAATATTGTACAATTCAGAGTAATATTGTTGGAACGCTGTCAATATTTCCTGAGGTAACACTGTGCTGTCGCCTTTGGCATTACGTATATCTGGTGTATACGTAGCTGCTGGTCTGGGATGAAGCCCCCTCGCTAGGAGACAGCCACATTTTTCCCCGTATTGGTAATTGGATTTGCGGTATTTATCTCTGTATTTTTGGTGAGCTAGATCATATAGTTCTACTAAGTGTCTCCTAGCAGATGTCAATTCAGTAAACACGTCCGAGGACATATTTCTTTTGTGCAGTCTTTCTAATGTCTGTATTTTACTAAGCGTGTTGGCTATCTCCTGAGATCTAATTTTTTTAAGTCTCGCCCCCTGTTGAATCAATACCCCTCGGAGCACAGCCTTAAGGGCTTCCCATTGAAAGGGGAGAAAAGTTTCATCCGACTCATGGTCCTTCAAAAAATGTCTGATGGTATCTATGACTGCCCCCTCACATACTCGGTCTCTGAATAAGGAATCGTTGCATTTCCAGGTCCACTCTTGTACTCCTATAAAAGGAGTCTGAAGGATTAGCGTTACCGAGGAATGATCAGACCATGGACAGTCCTCAATAGTCACCTCTGGGTGCCAATCCAGGATCCTATGGCTTACAAAAATATAGTCCATTCGGGAATATGTGTGGTGGAGGTTGGAATAAAACGTGTAATCTTTATCGCTGGAATGCAGGGCCCGTCACACATCTAACAGTTGGAAATCACATAATTTGGCCTTAAATGCATTCAATTTAGAGTAGGATATGGAGTAATGACCCGTAGATGTGTCTACTCCAGGGTCCAGTGGAAAAATTAAAATCCCCTCCAAATATCAAGGCGCCTTCAAGGCACTAAAGTTGGCTGTTGGTTAGGGGAAAAAAATGATGCTACGGTGTACTTCCTATCCCATGGAGAAATCTTGGCAAACACATATCTACCCATCGGGTCAACGCAGGTGTCCAGTACCTGAATTGGAATTGATTTGTGGAAAGCTATGGACACCGCTTTTGTTTTGCCTTCAGGGTTGGAGCTATGGATCCATGTGGTGTAACAGCGGTTGCGCAAGGGGGGTATCTTTTGAGATTGAAGTGCATTTCCTGAAGCAATAAGATATGCACCCTAGCTTTGTGTTGACCTTACAAAAGTTGGGAGCGCTTGTTAGGACTATTAAGTCCTTTGGCATTAAGGGTGCGTACTTTCAACCCTCGTGGGGGGCGTGGCTGGGTAGGCATCATATCAGCGTCTTCAATTACTACTTCAGATATCAGCTGGCTAACCTGGGAGATAAAAAGAGAATCAGGACTTGAAGGACACGACTTGAAATTTGGGCAGGTGTGGGCAGAAGGGGGAGTTCGGGGCAACAGTCGGCTGGGGGGGGCTAGTTCCCAGTCGTCTATGGGGAACTATAAATTAGAAGGTATAACCTTATTTGCCGCCTTTACCGGTGGTACGCCCATGCGGGGTGATGTGGCAGAACGGATGGGGAGTAAAATATAACCATTACATATGAACCCACTTGGGGGAAAAAGCCGATATTATATTAATACGTCTGGGACCCTTAAACACCTGTATGAGGTAGTTAACAACAACACTTTTGGTATTAATACAGAAAACATAAAAATAGCAGATACACATCAGACATTACAATATTACCGTGGTCACCCTCCCCGGGGCCCTCATGCATCCATCAAACCGAAACTAATGACATCAGCAAAATCTAGTAACTGGTGACCAAACCCAGAGGGAATCAACATACAAATCATACCTGAGGCTAACGGGTCTCATATTATCACGAGGTCATGCACATTATGAACAACTCCATACATTACCGGGAAGTTGACCCATCTGTATACACCCATGTAGATGTCCCTTCCGAAGATATGTAATAGGTCAATATACAATCCAGAATATATATTTTCCCATATAAAAGTCTAATAAGGGAAGAGTCTAATGCACTGTAGGTAGAAAGGACTCTTGCTGTTCCGCTGAGTGTAAACGAGTTGGGCTGCAGAGCCGGTGTCCAGGTATCAATTAGGGTATGGAAGTCCATCTAGGGGCGCGGAGTTGTTGCAGGTAGAGTTGATTCCATCCCTTGTCCAGGGCTATGCGGTCGTCCAGAAGGGTGGCAGGTGTTGCTGATCTAGACGGTTGGGGGGCCCAAGGGGTAGGGCCAACGGAACAGCGGGCCAATCTGGTAATCTTTTATCAGGGAGCTGAAGGTCCCTCAGAAACTGTGGTATATCCTCTGGGCCCCTGAGAAAGTGATTCTTACCCCCAAATTGAACAATAAGATGAAATGGGTATCCCCAGCGATAGGGGATATTCTGATCTCAGAGTACATCCAATAGAGGTTTAACAGCTCTCCTGAGGTCCAGTGTATGTTTGGATAGATCCGGCATCAATTGTATCTGATCTGCTAGGTGTCTTAAATGAGGATGATAATACGCCGCTTCTGGAGTGCGGATCTCTTCTTTGATATTGGGTAAATTGTCACATTCGATTAATGTGGGTAGGGGTATGTGTGTTTTTCCCTTCATTGAAGAGACAATATACCCATTGACACAGATGGTCTCTACAAGACCAGAGCAGGTATTTAGGGTGTACGGGGTGGCATGTCCCTTTATGTTGAACATGTCAAAGAATTTGAGTTTTACCAGAGATCTGTTGTTTTGTTCATCTAGTATTGCATACATCCTTATGGCCTTCTCTGGCTGCTCTTCTGGGTATACCTTCACAAGACATACCCAATACTTGGGACCGGGGTCTACGCCACACACTTCAGTGCAAAAGGAAGAAACGTTTGTTGTAATTGAAGCATCACTTTGTTGCTCCCCACCATAATTGAAAGCAGGGCTGAATGTAGCAGGCTGCTGTAATTTGTTATAAAGTGGGGTTGGTGCATGGATGCCACATGACGGTCGCTACCGCATTCAGTGCATTTAATACAAGACTTACAGTCCTTTGCAAGGTGGCCTGAAGAGGCACAGCACCTAAATCATACTCCTAATTTCCTAAGTAGCTCCTTACGTTCTGGCAATGTCTTTGCTCTGAGCCCACAACATTTCTTAAGGGGATGAGGCCTTTTGTGGATTGGACACTGTTGGTTAGGATCATTATTTCCACCACCAGGAGTGTTAGTAGATGAGGATGTAGCAAGTGAAACCTCTGTCTTCTTGACAGATACTGTCTGCCTGTCTCTGTGTGTGGCTGTTGTGCGTTCATACCTTGATGAAGATGGAGGTGGCAGGTTATGTTCGTTGAAGCTGAAGCTGGGATCATTCTTTGTCCAGGCTTGGTCACTGAAAAACCTGCAAAAGTATGAGAAAGGAGGGAACAACACATTATAGTCTCTTAGTCGCTTAGAGCTTTGCGCTGCCAATCTCTCTTGTAAGCTGAATGCTAGTTTTGACACTACTGGGTTAACACCATGGGCAGTGTCTAAGTAGCTTAATCCTGTCAGACGTGGATCTGCCTTGGCCAGCTCAAATTCCAATAGCAGGTCGCTCAGTTCCTCAAGCTTAGAGTGCTCTTTGCTGGTGATTCTAGGGAAAGTCTGTAATCTTATAAACAAGGCGCTTTCTATGGCTTTAGAGCTGCCATAGGTTTGTCCTCGTGTACTGATCTCAGTCTCTTGATACGACCTGCAGACTCTGGGCTAGCCATTTGACAAACAAGTCGAGCTCCTCCTTTGCAGTAAAGTGAAAATCAGCGATTGCCGCCTTGAAGGTGGATCTCCAGGCCCTGGGAGACTGATATTAATGAGCTCCCGTCGTATCATATACCTGGCAAAATCAGACAGGTCTGATCTATCACTCCTCGTTACCGGATTAACTTGTAGAGCACACTGGCTGTATAAATTCTCTGGTGTATAAGGGTGATGTGTACCAGGATTATATGATGTTGCAATCAGGTTTAGCCGTGATTTAGTCTCCAAGGGTTCTGCTGGCTGCAGTTTGAATTGTAGCTTGCTGCTGGAAGTCACCTTGTCCATGATTAGCAAAAATGTCTTTGGCTGTGTGGGTGCACCCATGAGGTGAATTTGGGGTATTGCAGGCATTTGCAGTTTGGTCCCAATGTCTGGTGTTTGAAAAGTGTTCTTTTTAAATAAGGGAGGTGATTCTGCGTTATTGTAAGTATTCTGTTTAAACACGTACTCACTGGTACGGTCGGCTGGATCTTCCTGTTCAGATGGGATGAAACTGCTTGACTCAGGACCTTCCCCTACAGCTTGCTCAAGGACCTTTATTCTTGCTGAGGCAGGGGCTTCTTCTGACTTTTTTTCTAGCTTCTCCATAAGGGCAGCTTGCTGTGCTTTTTCGGCTTCAAGGAGAACAGCTTGCTTCCCCATGAGGGCAGCTTGCTGTTTCAAGTGCATTTTTTTTCTGCAAAAGATTTCACAACCTTTAATTCTTCCACTCTTGCACTGGTCTCAATTAGTTTGACATTTAATGTCGATTTCCTAGACCGAGATGATCTAGACGAATGCGAAGTGCATCTGGAAGTGCTGGATCTGTGAGACCTGGCCTCCTGAAAGTGAGCAACCCGGAGTTCTGCCTTTTTTACGTCTTACACTAAAAGGTTCCTTTGTGGGTTTAAGGCTTTGTGGTTAGTTATCTCTGTTAAGGAATCTTTGATGTTAGAGTCTCTTAACCCCCCCTAGCGGTAATCCTGAGTGTGACTCAGGGTGGCTTTTACATGCAAAAAGCAGTAATCCCGGGTCACACTCGGGGTAACTTTAGAAGCCCCCCTTACCTTTGCCCCACGCTCCAGCGGTGATCAGATGGTCCCGCTGTGATGCCGGGGCGCCGGTCCGTCGGGGGGCGTGGCCGGGCAGGTAATTTAAGAGCAGATTGCTGAGTAATCTGCTTTTAAATACCACCCGGGTCCCGGCCACACCGCTGCTCGCATCAGCAGTGAGATGTGAAGCACAATGCAGGAGTGGTGTCTTAAGCAGGTAGAATGCACGGTCCAGTTCAAGTAAACAGCTTAACACTGTTGGGTATGGGTATCCCTGTTGGGTATGGGAAGTCTGGGTACGGGAAATAAGCGTGATTGAAGGTAATTCTGCGCAGCATGTTGCTGGAATAATCACCTATTTTTGACTATTCTGACTTCAGTTCTCGTATTGGTGACTTCCTACCTGAGGTTCCTGATGCCCCCCTCACAGACAGCAAAGATTCACTGTTTGATCACTTCCGACAGAAAGCTGAAGCAATCCAAAACGTCTGTATCCTGTAATCCAACTATCTTTTATTGATGCAAACAATAATGATGTGATGGAGGGAGATACACATGCTGGTGAAGGTCAAAAAGGAGTGATTTCCTCCCCTAATCTCTGAGCACAATGATTTTCCAGGATTATCACAGACCTGAGAGGATATTGCGTAACAGGAAACAGGATGAGGAAATTTACATAACTCACTGAGAGATGCGTCACAGTAATGGACTACTAGGTGGCAGTGCAACATACACAATGAATTACATTAACACTGTAACAGAAATTACCATTGACAATGGTAAATCACTATTTTAACCTTAGCTAGGGACTTCCAGTTCTGGCGCCTCATGGAATAGCAGCACAGTTTATAGGCTCCCGTTCACCCGTATCTCCTCCAGCTGTACAGCCTGCTTCATGCCCTTGAACTCAAGGAGTGACACCCGCCTCACCCATGATTCTGCTGGATGGAGAGGTTCCTGGAGAGCACACCGCCGGACCGAGTACAGCCACCTCTGCAATTGAAGGAGCAGGGCCATGCCGCGACTTCCAATATAGCCGGGCCTCCTCCACTACAAAGCCTGCAGTCTCTGCCCAGCTCAACTAACCAAGTGAGTCCTCCCATTTCTGATCCCGCGGTAATTGCGGATGCAGTTATGCTAAAACCTACCCTCCTAGAGGCTTTAGACTCAGCTATAAATAGAGGGATACAATCCCTTAGACAAGACATCAGGGAGCGATCACAGCGTTTGCGATCACAACGCAGAGGAAAGGATTTCCTCCGCAGAAGATGATCTCCTGCAGGCAAGAGACACCATAGCAGCCATGGGCAAACAATTTGAAAGCATGAGGAAAAAAATCGAAGATCTTGAGAATCATAATAGGAAGAATAATCAGTGTATTGTGTGGGTCTCTGAGAAATTCCCGCCGGTACAACTCATCGAACTATGCTCCAGCACTATATCAGTACAATTGGAACCTAACAATACATGCCCAGTGGAAAGGGCAAACCACATGGGCCAACAGAGAAAGGAGAGTAAAAATCCTAGGCCCATTATCGTTAAATACCGTGACTATGCAGATAGGCTGGCAATTCTGCAATCATATGGATCCCAATGAAAGCCACCACTAGAGGGAGCCAATTTACTAGTTTTTCATTTTTTTTAGCAGAAGTATTCCGCAAGAGAAAATTATTTCAAAAAGTGTGCTCTGCCTTACATCAGCGACACATAAAATTCCTCCTGGCCTATCCGGCAACATTGCACATACCCATGTGCAAAGGATTTTGTAAGAATGAAAAAATTGTGGGTTGGTACAGAGCTCAGCGGGGGTTATAGTTTTGCTACATAGAAATGTAAATTGTGAGGTGGTTCATTCAGAAACAGACACATCAGGTAGAACTGTGAAAATCAACTTAAAGTTCCCCAGTATAGAGCTCTCAATATACAATATTTATGCACCGAACTCACCTACTAGTACATTTTTCCAAGAGATTGCCGGATGGCTCCTCCATGACCCTATAGCGAACAAAATTGTGGGGGGCAATTTCAACACTGTGATGCAAACAACTGAGAATAGAACCATGAGGGTATCCACCTGTGTGAGAATATCTCCCGACCAATCGACCACTCTACTGTCAGATTTTATGCAATCCACCCAACTTCATGACTGCTGGAGATATTACTTCTCTACAGAAAGGCAATACACTTTTTATTCCCATGTGCATTCATCTCAGTCTAGAATTGACTACTTGTTTTTTTATGAGTCCCTCCTCCCACTGGTTGAGAACCCAGAAATATTGACCTTAGCAATCTCTGACCACACACCAGTGTCAGTGTCTTTGAGAGAGGTACAGCCCAGGGGAGACTCATGGTTATGAAGATTCCCTTCTTATTTGAGCAATGACTCTGCCTTTCACACAGAGCTGGTATCTGCCTGGTTTCCCTACATGGTCACTAATGCGGCACAGAAAAATGGGAGGCTGGGAAGGCCTACATAAGAGGTCGTATTATATCATATGTAGCAACCCGTAAAAAACAAGCCGGGGAGGCGTATATTGAAGCAATAAACAATCTGAGTTGAACACACAATTTATTTACAGTAGATCCCACACCAGCCCACAGGCAAGATTGGTTGACAGCTAAGGCCAGTTTTGAAGCCTGGGCAGAGAAACAGGAACTGTTTGAGCATAAGTATTATGGCTGAAAGCTTCACAAATTTGGAAATAAAGCTGGGAGGCTTTTGGCTAGGCTCACTAGACCTCCTAATACCCAAACGTACATTCCAGCAATGCGTAATAGCTCGGGGGCATTGGAGACAAATCCTAAAGATATTTCCAAATATTACAAAAATCTTTAAAAGGAACAAGAGTTAGAGGCTAGCAGAAATAAAGTGCTTTGAAGCACTACGAATACCCACACTGTCAGCACAACAGTTGGAGTCTCTAAATGCAGATATATCTGAACTGGAATTACAAAAGGCAATATCTTCTTTAGTTAATGGTACAGCCCCAGGCCCGCATGGGCTGACGGCTGAATACTAAAGGGTGCTCAAAGAGGATATCATGGAAGATTTAGGGAATGTATATAAGGTGATGTGGCAAATGGGGACATATCTCCCCACAGGGGGAGAATCCTGTATAAAAGTCCTCCCGAAACCAGAGAAGGACTCTCGCCTTCCGGCTTTATATCATCCAATATCATGATAAATTTGGACGCCAAACTGCTCTCCAAAATAAAGGCAGATAGACTTGCAATGCTTCTACTGGGCATAATATCTCCCATGCAATTAGGATTTGTGAAAGGCAGGTCAGCACTGACCAACATACAAGTGCTCACAGTATTGGAATACGCCAAAAGCCTTCCTAATATAGATCTAGCTCTGATTAGTATTGCCGAGAAGGCTTTCAATAATGTACACATTCCATGGTTATTTTAAGATAGGCATTCGAGGCCCATATTACAATTTACTATCGGCTATGTACTCAAAGCCTACGGCTAGGATAAACACACCGGGCCTTCTGTCACAAATCACCACAAGGTAGAGGCATGAGACAAGGCTGTCCTCTCTCACCGCTCCTGTTCTTTAGGGATTGAACCTCTACCATGGTACATAGAAACAATAGCACCCCTTCATGGTATAAAAATGCAAGACAGGGAAATAAGAGCAGCTCTATTTGTGGACAATATAATAATGTTCACCTGGAGCCCAACCAAGCACATGCCTACTATTATGCAAATTCGAATAAGGTTTGGGGAGGTGACTGGCCTAAGAATTAACTTCTCCAAAAGCGAGATACTCCCCTTAACTAATATACGCGACAGGCAGTGGACCGTCAATGCTCCTTTTAAAGTTGTGGAAGACCATCTAACGTACTTGGGCATACGTATTGGCAAATACCCTACATCCTTATACAAAATAAACTATTTGCCTCTATTCCAAAAAATAAATAGAGAATTACAAATGTGGGAGAAGTTACTGGTGTCCTTGATGGGGAGGTGTCACCTCATTTAAATGGTATCGTGTCCACGCCTCTTATACCCCCTGTAAACTGTACCTATCCTACTAAAGCACGCCAATATACCAAATTTAAACAAATCCTTCATGTGATTTCTGTGGTTGGGGAAGAGACCCAGGATCTCTTTAGAGTAGCTTCAACTACCACAGATGGAGTGAGGAGTGAATTTCCCAAATATCAGACTTTACAATTTAGCCTGTAACACTGTGTTAAGAGGGTGACAAATATACAGCTAGTAGCGGAACAACTGTTATGCCTGTTTAGAAATTGGGATGTGCAGTCTTGCAATAAAGGAATAAAAGATTGAATATCCCTCTGTTTGTTAGCATCACACAGGGCGATAATGTTACAATGGATACATATAGAACCACCTAAATTGTACCTGGTTCAATCAGCCATGCGTCTGCTTTATAACAAGGATAGGCTTAAATAGGAGGACTTAACAGACAACGTGGTAACTAAATTTTTTGTGGTATGTGTACTTATGTGTACCTTTCCCAAAACATCATTCCCAAAAAATGATTTCCCAAAAAATCATTCTCCTTTAGCGCCTGAAATCGCTAATCACCCCAGGTGACCCACTACACAATTCTTTGGAGGTAGTATAAGACTGTATTTTGACACTAAACCAGATTAGTAAAGTCCCCCCACCCCATGTCCTGAATTTAGGTTCTACCTCGTTTTATTGGGTTAAGATACGGAAAATGTTAGAAAATGGAGGAATCAGTTAGACAATGCACAATCTCAAATTTAATTAATTTTTTTTTCACGACCAAGATAGGACTTTTTACTGTCATTCTATATCAATGCAACTGTTTATAGAGGTTTACTGTGAATTCTGTACGCTTCCTTATATTTCTAAAGTTTGGTTTTCTGTAATAAGATACTGGAGCTTATCAACAAGTTCTCTAACATTATTTAATGGTCCTGTCATTGTACTTGTGCATTGTTGTTCTGTGGTTATAAATAAAGTTTAAAAAAAAAAAAAACCTTAGCTGGGGCAGAACATCTTGTCTGAAAATAGGCTCTCAATCATGTCATTCTTATTCACAAAGATTTGTTTTATAAAATAAAATGTCTGTCCACAATGAACACCTGATGCAGCCCTTTGAGATGTAAAGATTAACATCAGCAAAGATAAAGCTCAATAGGCACAAAAAGTTCCCATAAATTATATTGCATGGTTTAATTATAATGAGAAATTACAGGGATTAGGTTTAAATATATGTTAGGCAAGTGATAATCGCTATAATAACAGGTGATAAACATGGAGAAACTGCAGGAACTCCAGAGGGAAGGAAAACCTCTTTTCCTACTTGGCAGACAAAAGGTATATATTTAGTCCTGGCCCTAGACAGTGTTCTACAAGACATCATTGCTTTGATCTATACATGCACTTAAGGCCGCTGAAGGTAATTTATCTCCTTTTTTTCACTATGAAAACATAGAATCATTTTTTTTCATTTTAAAATACCTATGTTTTATACATTTTTTTTATTGAAATACATATGCAGTTTGTGGAATTTTCCCACATCAATTATAGTCAATCACGTAGTAGTCCTGAGGATTTTTTACTAGGGACGTTGAGATCCTTCACGCACATCAATTATGGTAAAGGTAAATTTCTTCTTACTTATTTCCATTTGTACATCACTTGGTAACATTAAAGTGAATTCAGCTACAATACAGCTACAAATCATTGAGTAAAGAATATGAACTCTTAGTTAATTAACTCAAAAGTCTTAGATATAAAGCAAGTTAACTACGTGCCAGTTCTCTTTGCCGTTTCACAAAACATGGTCGCTTATCTACCTGGAACGCAGATGGTTGGATTGGTTTTGCCATTGAGTATTCTAAACTGATTTTCACTCTAAATGTCTATTGGACAGAGTTAGTCTTGAAATCAATTAATTCTGCAGTAGGTAAAACACCCAATATACCCATTAAAACCAAAGAAAATATGATATTGAAGCTGCCTGTTAAACGTAAACTGCTTAAAAGAATAAGCACGACCATAAAAATATGTTTGTATGTACTCAAAGGGATTCACTTATTAAAACTCTCCAAGACTAAAGAAGGTATGTTATCTTGGGAGAACTTGTGTGATCCAACAAACCTGGAATGGGTATGGTCCAGTATTAAATATATTTGCCAGCTAATAGCAAATGATTGTTAAAAACCTAAATCCAGGGTCACTCAGTTTCTTCCATGATAGTCTATGTTCTCCAGCCTTAGAGAGCTTTTTTAAGAGGCTCAATATGTTGCCATTGACATATCCTTTATGTAATCATATAAAGTGTATGTTACTGGTAAATCTAAAATAGTGGACATCTATCTTTTGACAGTTCAATATTCTACTTTGCAGGGCAAAATGTGTCCATATCTTCAGGTGATTGTCCTATTACTGACCCTTTGTTGCAATATGGCACTGGCATCCAGGTGTTTTCTCTCCATTCCTGCCATGGCAAATTACATTGAAGAAGGGGAAATCACTCTGGGGTTGGTAAACCCGATCTGTGCAACTTCAAGTCTGAAAGTTTTAACTTTTTCTAGTAAACCATCCCCACTGTTATGTGACTTGTAAGTATTACTGCAGTCAGCTACTGGTAAAAGGTTTAAGGTAGTCCATTGACAATACCTGCTACATTTTAAACACTTTACAATTATCAAAAAACAATGACTTATGTAATACACAATACACAATGACTATGTAAGCCATTTTTTAAGTTAACATTTTTTAATCTGTTGACAACTTTGTTTTTTTTTTAAAGTTTCTAGAGATTCAAAATTTTCTTCCTCTGCAGCAGTTCTGGTCATTTTTCCAAAAGTCTGTACAAGGTTTTCAGACCTACCTTTAACATTTGTTGCAATAGGTCAGTTTACCTTTGCTAAAATGCTTGCCAAATTCAACCAATAATAATTTTTCTTATTACTAAATTAGGCCTGATGACAAGAATACATTGTAGTAAGCATATCCTCCCATTTAGCACATGTTCTTAGCTGTGGTTATTCCTATCTCACTATCCACAAAACAAAAAAGGTCAGAATTATGGCTTATGGTGTGTTTTAGTTTGTCTTTTTTTCCCAGCAAAATTTGACTTTTATTTGGGCAGCTCTAGGTTGTATGGTCTGTTAAATGGTAAATGGTATATATATAAATATGCATTGTGGCATGAATAAATTTATTATTTGTTCTGCCTGTGATATTATTTTAAAAGTTTGTCTCATTCCTTATGTTTTCATGGTTTTATCTTCTCCTGGCTAACTAGAATCTGTGGCCATCATATGTACTGCCCTTTGAATGTAAATGTTTGAATGTAAATTGATTGATATTTAACATCCTTCTGAAAACAATAATTGATACCAAAAAGTACATTAACAACCTGGGTGAGGCGAGCGGGAAATTCAAATCATTTGGTATTGAATTCAATACAAAAAAGCTGTATTGAGTCTAGTACAAAAAATCTTGATATAATATATAAGTAATTGTATTATATATATATTATAAAGGCTACTGTACAGTTACATTACATTATACACAATTTTTTTTTTTTAGGATTTTTTGGTTTTTTATGTTTTATATATATTTTTTTTTTTAAATATAAAACATAAAGTTTATAGTTTATTATTAAATTTATTAAATTTTGGACATATTTCGGTAGGTATGCCTAAGAATTATAGCCTATGATCTAAAATAAATTTCCATGCAAAAAATGTAACGCTTTTTGCATGGAAGTACAGAAAGAATTAGAACACTCGGCGTTCGGGTACGCATCCCTCTGCGATTCCTGATGATGTCAGTGCATCCGCTCATCGACGGCGGTCGTAGCGGGAAATTCAAATATTTTGTATTAGATTCAATACAAAGTCCTGTATCCAATCCAATACAAAATAATACAAAACATATTTATGTGGTTTTGTCTATAGGTATGTGACCTTGGACTCTGTTTTAAAACTTACCATACTAGGGAGGTGTTTTAGAAAAATATAGTACTATACAGTATACTGAATTTTTGCATTTTCAGTATTTTTTATTTATTTATGCATTCTTGTTTAAGCTGATTTTTGTGTTTTTTTATTTAATTTTAATAATAAAGTTATTTTTTTTTTCATGATTGTGTGTTTCAAACTTTATTATATTCAGGATATCTACTAGACCCTTTTTCGGACATATTTCTGTAAGTTACAGGTCTACAATTTAAAAAAAAAAAACATTCATGAAAAACAGTGTACCGCTTTTGGTACAGAAATCTAGACATCAGTGAAACGCCCAGGAGGTTAAAAAGGTGTGTTTAACCTTTGTAAATCTGCAGTTTTTATTGAAAGACATTAGTAATCCTGCCATGAAAATCCCTAGTTAGGGAATCGTCAGTATTTGGCACACTTTGCACTGGCATGGTCCACTTTTAACACTTTCAGGAATCTGGTCCAAAACAATCATATGCGGCCAGTTTTGGAGCTAGTGCAAATGGTCAGGATGTGGCTGAAAGAAGCTGATAGAGATCAGCAGCATTACGATAAGTGTAAAAATAAATCCAAACAATATTTATTTTTTATTCCATTTCTTTATCAATATTATTTTATAGAAAACAGAATATATTCTAGTTAGGATTATCTACCTTAGGCTGTGTCCACATGAACGATTTTAAAAATGCATATAAATGTTCCTACCAAGTTTAAATGCATTTTTTTTGCACTTTTTCAAGAGTTTTAAAGCTTAACTTTAAAATGCTAAAAAACGTTTATAAACCCATATGACACGTTCTACCGTGAATTGCCACGATTTGCCGCAATTTTACATAAGGGTTTATAAAAATTACAGATTACAGATACAGAACACATGTCACAGCTCCTCTAGGGCTGCGGGAGTGATCAGGGTAGTGGAGCTGTCAGCATAGCAGAGCTCTGCTGACTGCTCTGCTCCCTGATTGGCTGAGAAAAGGGAAATCCTGATGATGCTTGAGCTGTCATCAGGGTTTCCTCTTTCTCAGCCAATCACAGAGCACTAGAGATGAATGGGCACAAGTTTCCCCATTCATGTCTAGTGCTGAATGGCTGAGAATCATAAAATCTCAGCCAATCACAAAGCACTAGGGGTGAATGGAGGGGGTGAATTATATATAATTATATATGAATCTAAATATATATATATATATATATATATATATATATATATATAAATATATAGATAAAAATTTTAACATTATATCCACCTCTACTTTATTTTATTTTTTATATTTAATTGAATATCTAGGGGGTGAATTATATATAATTATATATGAATCTATATATATATATATATATATATATATATATATATATATATACACATATAGAAAATAATTTTAACATTAAATCCTCCTCAACTTTATTTTATTTTTTATATTTAATTGAATATCTGTTTACTGGTGTACAAATCTAAAGGATTGTATCAATCAATGATTATGGAATGTCCAATCGCAAAAAAAAAACAAACAGCCAATTTTTTCAAGTGCCAAGTGCTAATTGCAAGCGAATTTCTATCACCAGTGTGCTTACATTTGAGCATATATAAGGGTGTGGTTTACTTGCTTTTTTCTTTTGTCTTTTTTTCTTGGAAGGGGCAGGAGGGGCTGTTGTTTTGAGTGTTATCCTAATTAATCTATGTTGCTGCATTTGATACTTTACTTACCCTTTAGCACAGTAGCTGCTTTTTTTTTTTTTAACTTTGAATGTTTTAATGTCCATTTTGCAATTTTGAAGTCAATGTTACATAATGAACATAATGCTATGTTATTGTGTTTGTGGCCATATTGTTTGATTGCAAAATTCTGCCTTTATTACCACTTTTCTATGTTTGTCCTGCATAAATATTTTCTAATCCAGTTTTCCACCCTTGATAGACCAAAATTGCATATTGGTTTGGTAAGTATTTTTTGAATGGAATATATGTTGGACCATTTTTGAACTATTTTGGCTTTACATGGAAGTGTGGGTTTACATGTGTTTTGTTTGTTCTTTTTAATTTTTTGTTGTAAATTTAATTCATTGTAAATTTAGTGATGTGATGTGTGTGTTTTTTTTTAATTTTTTTTTATATTTTATTGTGACCTTTTAGAAAATGTTTCTTTTGAATGAAGTTGTTTGTAAAATGTTGTCATTTGTTTTTTGGGGGTTTGTTATGTGATCTCCTTTCCCATCTCCCAGGATACACAGTTTAAAAAGTCAATTGTGATTTTTTTTTTAAGCTGTTCCTTTCTCCGAATTATTTGTAAGGCTAAAAACAGCACAATTGTCTTGTTAACTCAGTTGTTTGATGCGCATAGCTGTGCGCCAAACTTCAGGAGTGTGTAGCTCATAGTTGTGCGCTAAGGCTGACCCGCTATGTGCACGTGAACTGTGTTTTATCAGTTGAAAAATGCACCGCACTTTTGCACAGTCCTCATTCAGGTAAGTTTTTATTTTTTTGTGTATATTGCTTGTTTTGCTTCATGAGCACTTATGCATGAATGTATAGACATGAGTGCACATGAAGCAAAATATGTATGTATTATTTATTTAGATGTGTGTACATATACATAGAAAATAGAAATTATGGGAAGAAATAGGCAAAGAGGGCTTTTTGGACCATATTGCTTCACATTGAAAAGATTGCCAATTTGTTCCTATGATTTCTGATGTCATAGGCTTGGCTACATGCAACATTCATGGAACAAGGAATCCACATTTATGTGCTTCCACTACCAAGCTGAGGTGAGTCAATATATATAGTGGGCCAAGATCTAAAATGCCATTCAAACCTGTAGAAACATCCTGAAAGGATGGAAAAGCAAAAAAATGTTTGGCACAAAGTGGATTTGGCCCTGGAAGTTTGATATACTAGTACTATTTGTTTTGTGTAAACACCTAAATAATGCATACACTCCAGTTTTTATGAGCATTAAGTTAAGCAACAACACAACATCTGTTCATTTCTCCAAGTGTGCCTGACCCTGCTTGTGAGCTTGGCAATCAATGTGGTTTGATGTTGTGCTTGGCAACCTGGACCTCCTTCCATCACCATCAGGTGTGTTAGAATGAGTATGCAACTCAGCTGGACAACTAATTCACAACCAGTTTGGACAGCAAGTGGAAGTGTGTTTGTATAGCACAATAGTGCTAGGATCAGGCAGCACAGCACAATAACAACAAACCTATACCACTACCACAAATGAACAGAGGAGTTGGGTGGCAGCAAATCATCATAAGTGCAAATGTCAGACTATTAAAAAAAAAATAATAAAAACCATGACAATTTATTCAGAAAAAGACTATGTACATAATATGTTCAAATACTACTATGTGACAACGGGACAAAGGCAATGAGGGGTGTCAAGTAGCACTTTGGAGTGGAAACCATGCAGACATTTGTACTCAATACTTGTGGAAAAAATGGCAAAACATTGCGGAAGAATTGCTAAACAACAGAAACTGTAATTACAAACCAGGCACAAAAACATTGCAGCAACAGATGAAACTAACAATCATGAGGATTACAAAAAATCACATCAATGCATACCATCCAAGCAAACTTACTTAATTATCCCCCCCCACCACCATGTTTTTCTATATATTTAAATGTATTTTGACATACACACACAAGTGAAATCACTAAATGTTCCTTAATACATGTATTATAACATGTTTGCCTATAAACCTTTACTAAAACATTTGATTTCTCTAACGTCAAACTAGAATGAAATTTTAATCAGGTCACAAATGTTTGTTCACATATTTTTTTACACTCTACTTTTGTGTATACACTCTATACTATTGTGTGATGATTTGAAAGTGCTACTTAGTATATATTCAGCTTGATAGAAATTAGTTTGCAGTGTTGCAACCAAATGAAAGAGTATCAAAACAACACATGCAACAAATGTACCTATAAATGAAGCAAGTTTGTGAATGAGTGGAATGTAACATAACAAAATAGCACTTACACAAAAAAACATCAAGCATTAAAGATTCGAAAAGTGACCTGTAAAAAGGACTGGAGATGCGCACAGAACAGGGCGCAGGTGTGCGCTAATCAATTACTATCACCTCCCCATTAAGTTTAAAAACTCCTCCTGAATCGCGCAGCTGAAAATTAATCGCCTTAATTGGCGTATTCGAGATCTTTGCTCATTTTTGCAGGAAACCGGCAGGCGAGTTCACTATAACTCGGGTCTGACGCGCGGTAATAGAGCTTGCTGACTGGCGCGTCGAGCGCATGCGCATTTTATTGATAAATCAGGGCCGTTTGGGATTTCTTCATTTTTTACTCTTATCCATAGCCACCTTGTTAAATGCAGAAAATATTAGCATTTTACCCATGGGATATTCTTTTTAATCTAACTTTTTACACTAAAAGCACCACAAATAAATATTATGATTTTTACAAAATGCATTTGGTATTTGTGATATTGTTCATTATGTTCAGCTATGTCATTGATATATTTTTTGATGAAAATAACAGTTGACGTAATAATTTATATTTCTTAGTAAAAGGAGCCTCTAGATTACTGTGCTTTAGATTAACTGTGAGACTAGCTAATTTAATTTCTTTTATTTCTGTTTTATAGTTTTATTTCTGGTGAAATCTTTTGGTGAGATTTATCAATTTAGTGTTCCCATTCCAGGAGAATTCTCTGGGTAGGTTTGCAGGCTCAGGAAAAAAAATCAGATGGTGTAAAAACCTGTTTAATAATTTAGGATATATTTTTGGATAATCCTTATAACAAAGAACTGATAATTTAATTAACAAAATTGTTTAAAAATAACATGATACAAGGTACAGTTTCTCTTTATTTTATGCCACCCAGGTTTCGGACAGAACTCTATAAGTCTGTCCTTGCTTTAATCTTCGCTCTCAAAGAAATTAATGAAAATCCTGATCTTCTGCCAAACATAACATTGGGGTTCCAGATGTATGACTCTTGCTTTTCTGAGGCCTCTGCTATACAGGCAACCATTCAGGTGACAGGGAATGGACACCACATTCCAAATTACAATTGTGGATGCCGACCTATCGTCCCAGCTATCATTGGAGATATAACCACTTCATCTCTGGCAATGGCAAGAGTGCTAGGGCTTTGGAAGTTGCCTCAGGTGAGCTAACTGCCAAACCTAATTTGGACATTAAAGAATTTTACACAAATAAAATATGGCATGCTTTAAAAAAATTAAAACTGGATTATATTTTAAAACCTAAGCTTTTAGCATGAGGTTTTTTCAACTACATATTTTATGGCCACAACTTCAAACAGTGGAAAGTGAGGTTTTTTGCTAATCTTTTGAGATATTATAATTTTGTATGTATTTTCAGATCAGCTATATAGCGTCTCACCCATCTCTAAGTAACAAGCAAGAGTTCCCATCATTTTTTAGAACTACAATCAGTACCGAAAGCCAACCACAAGTTTTGATTGAATTGTGCAAGAGATTTGGGTGGACTTGGATTGGTGTATTTGTATCTTCATCAGACAACTATCTCCAGGGTGTAGCAACACTTAAAAGAGACGCTGCCAAAAATGGGATTTGCATTGCCTTTTTTGAGACGGTGTCCTATGATTACAGTATTGCAAAGATGCCTGCAATTATAGAAAATATTAGTAAGTCAACAGCCAAGGTGATCATACTGTATTGTTCTCCTGCAGATGTTTATATGATTCTTGTGCAGGTTATTCAACAGAACCTGACTGAGAAACTATGGATAGGCATTGAGGCATGGTACACCACACCAGTGGTCCAGTATAAAAAATTCTGGAAGGTCCTCAGTGGCACTCTTGGAATTGCAAAAAGTAGGAAAGTTCTACCATATTTCTCCAGCTTTCTCCAGTCACTCAATCCTTCTGTTTATCCAAGAATGCTGTCTATCAGGCAGTTCTGGGAAATAATATTTATGTGCAAGTGGCTTTTTGAAAATGGCAACACCAGTTTGTGCAATGCAAGCATCAGCAGTCTTACATGTACAGGTTTAGAGAAGATAGTAACAGATGACATAAAAGAATTCAATGACCCAACATCTCAAGGTGTGTATATGGCCCATAATGCTCTCAATGCTATAGCCCATGCTTTCCATGGTCTACTCTCGTGCAAGCCAGGAGAAGGTCCTTTCAGGCAGAAGTCTTGTGCCGATGAACATGATATACAACCTTGGCAGGTAAATACTAAAACAGGTAAATACTATAACAGGTAAATTTTTTTTTATTTGAAATTTATTCTGCCAATATTTTTCCTTTTTTTCGTTTGTGTTTCCCACCTCATTAACAAGCTAAATCATTTTTAAATAACATATTTCCATTTATAATACATGCCTTATTTCGAGAAATTGGGCCTGATTTATTAAAACTCTCCAAGACTAGAAAGGATACACTTTTATCAATGAATCCGGGTGATCCAAAAAATCTAGAATGGATCTGGTCCAGGAATGAAAACATTTGCTAACAAAAAGAAAATGACTTTAGGAAATCCATTGCAAGTTTTCTGGATCACCCTGGTTAACTGATGAAAGTGTATCCTCCCCAGCCTTGGAGACACTGATCCTCTATGAATGAAAGAACTAAAACCCAAATAATTAGATGGATAGGTCATGTCATCTAGAAAATGCTATATCAGACTTGCTGCAACTTTTATTGTACACTGGAAGAAGCAGCAAAGTGAAGTTGAAGTAAGCCTTTTTTTTTAAAGGGGAACCTTAAATGAAGAAATAGTTTATTCTAGCTGTTTGTATTATTTTAAAGATAACAATTTATAGAATCTTGTACCTTGTTACCCCTCAATTAAAATAGAATTTTTGTCACTAAGTTTATACCCCTTATTGTCTAGTATTATTGAAAATGAAAGCTTTCGGGGGACCTACTGTAAATACATTCTTTGGGTTTTATATTTCAGGCTTTACACTTAAATATAAATAATAACCATGTAATGTATTTTTGTAGCTACATACAAAATAACATGATGTTTGAAAAATGTGTTTTTTTACACAGTTTGTCACATCTTCATGAATAATAATGTTCTCCAAAAGAGAAACAGAAATAAAGATTGACATAAACGGACTGTGGTATTAGGGAAATAGCTTTATTATAAAGAAAAAAGGTAAATGATCAGAAAACCTATATACCCTCCCCATTTTAAAAATTACAACATTGTCCAAAAGCTCTAAAATAGGCCGCAGAGTTAGCCATAGCTAAATAATCAATTTAGCCCAATGGCACAAATAAAATGTCAAATATCAAGGTTCCTATAAGACTTCAAATACTTATTTAGCCTTATTAACATTTTCAGGATCTAAGCTTTATTGTATTCGGATTTTTAAAGTCCTTTTCTGTTTATGTTTTAATACTGCTGCCCAAAGTGTCTGGAACATATGATCCACTTGTGTTTGTGTGCAGGAAAGTCCTCTGACAACAACTCAAGGTGGGTCCACCACTCTAGGCAGGAAAGCAAGTATGCCTATGTATTTTGGTTACAAATGGCTTCAAAATCTTGTATCATAATCTCCCCTTTATAATACTGACCCAGTAGCTTTAATTAAAGCCAACTATTTTCACACAGATAGATGAAAGAGTCTAGGCCCATAATAAGCATCCCCTATGATCTTAAATCAAGGTAACCCGTCATTTCAAAATAACAGAAATACTTACACATTTAATTTACTCTTTAATTATTTTAGACATATTCAGCCTGATTTAATAAAGATGTCCAAAAATGGAGAGGATAGATTATCATGGGAGGACCTGGGTGATCCAAAAAACTTGAAATGTATTTCTTTAAAAATTTGGAATGGTTTAGATATATTCAGAGTGTACAAAAAGATCTGCTAGATTCCTAGCTTGCTTCACTATAGTATTTGAGTAAGGATCAATTATATCTGCTAATTGAGGATTAAGTTGTAACACAAACAAATGTTTACAAAGTATTCAGTCAATTTTTACTGAACAGAGTAAGCATGTGCTCACTGCTTGTTATTCTTTATTAGTAGGTTATCATTTTCTTTGGGTTTTTTTATATATATATATATATGTTATATTATTCTACCACCATTAAATTCAGTTAAAATTCAAGATTTATTAATTTCAAATGTTGGCAGTGTAAACAACATAAGCAGACATAAACATGAAAAAAAAGATAAATAAAAAATGATGAAGGCAGGTAAATACATATTTTTACATCTAATACATTTATTATACATTATATAGTTTCATTTGGTAATGCGTTTCAGAGTCTTCTCTGCTTCCTCAGACCCAGAAATCATGATTCAACAAATATATTGTATAGATTTTTTCTAACTGTATATGTCTATAGTGAATACAAGACGTCATATGAAAATATTTGTCAAGATATTATCACATTAAAATGAGTACCACCTTTTGAGAGCTGCAAAATTCTCCTAATGAAAGTAGAGACACCAAGTCATGAAATGGCATTGGAATATATTATATATTTAATCGCGAAGAGTCTTATTATTCTATAATATTTGTGGAGTTTATAGAGCCAGCAAGCTCTTCGAGAAAAAACAGACCACAGGAGATGTGTCATAGTGTGGTCAAGACGGTATTTTTTTTTTAATGAAACTATATAATGTATAATGAATTTATTAGGTGTAAAACCATGTATTTACAATTATTGGTCCTCCAGGCAATATGTTTTATGGATCTTAGTCAGGTGATTATATACATCTACCACACTCATTATTAGTAATCAAACCACATTCTATTGCTAAAAAAATTTCTATCATAGGGTAGAAAACAGGTTGAAATCTAGTTATATATATGTTTCTTTGTCACTTAGAATTTCCCCTTCTTTCCAAATAGAGGTCATCTGACCACAGCACAATATTTCCCCATTTTATTACCTTTTTTATAATAACAGTTCTCCTTTTCCTCTTCTGATAAACTATCAGGGCCCTAACTCCTCACATAGTTTTTAAAATGGGGGAATCCCTTGACATAACGTTTAGGTCTTCAGGGAACTCTGCTATAAATATTATATCCACAGCTCTCCATACATTAGTGTGATGGTCAGTGGGAAGAATGCCTCCTACACTGCTAATCATAGGGATAGCCAAAAGGATCATCGATCATCTTGTATGGCTGGTTGCTAATCTCAATAGTTGTCAAGAGAGTCAGAATGAATACACTTATCCAATGGCTAGTTTGTACATAACCTACTAATCTAAGTTAAATACAATAACAAAACTGAAGAGTCATTTAAAGACAGGCTTAAGGACAATCATTTCAGAAATGACTCAGTATATGAACTTACTGAAAATTCACAATACTTTCCTTTTAAAATGTTTAAAATTTTTGAATTTGTATTAGTTGCAATATATATATATATAAATATAAAATATATAATAAATAAATAAATATAATAAATAAATATATTTTATCAGTAGTCCAAATCAATAGTCCAAGTTATTAATCATCAACAGTAGGATATATTACCAGAAGAGAAGCAAACTAAATAACCATTCAACAACCAGATATTTTTATCATGTTTAACACATTGTATTTGTTATTAGAAACTTTTACGTTTCTAAAAGCAGCAAGGAACTTAGCCTCTCCATTTTGTTTAATATCACTTGGATTTTAAATAGTCCTCTTTTAGTTAACTGTTTTGATGTCCTAAGATGTTATATTCTCTCTCTCTCTCTCTCTCTCTCTCTCTCTCTCTTTCTCTTTCTTTCTTTCTCTCTCTTTCTCTCTCTCTTTCTCTCTTTAGCTTCTCTATTACTTGAAGAGAGTTCATTTTATCAACACTGCTGGGGAAGAGGTATTCTTTGATTTTAATGGAGACATCTATGAGCAATTTGATATTTTAAACTGGCACGTGAAGGGGAACCAAGAGCATTATGTGAAAGTTGGATCTTTTAATAGGTTTCTTAGTGCTAGCCGGAAACTCTTCATAAATGAATCTTTAATCACTTGGGCAGACTCTCCAAGCAAGGTAATTCCAAAACATCAGTAGCAGATGTTACATTTTTTAATTTGTAATTAAAGAAAGGTTACAAAGTATATTGCAATCTGTTCATTCTCTCTTGTTCTCAGTTGTTCTGCTGTTTTGTTACCCTGTCACATGGGCTTTCATAGCATAGTCTTGGTCCACGAATGTCTCAATAAAAAAAAGTATAATAGTAATTTACACATACAATAACATTTTGTAACATTTCTGTTTGTGACTCCCCTCCCACTGGACATATTTTACATCACTTCCTGTCCCTGTGATGCCCATTGTGACAAGGTGTTCCATGGCTTGGCTGAGAAAATTGGGGTGTGATGTAATACCCAAGCTAAGGCTTTTGTCTATTATTCTCTATAAAGAAATGTGTGGTATTTCTGCCTGACAAATGTATTTGTTGAAGCAAAGTCCTGGAGTCAGCCAAGGAAGAGTTGGAAGGGTTTCTTGACCATCCGATGTCTGGGACTAGTTTTATTTAGGTAATTGGAAGCAGACTGCTGAGCGCTTACTGATTTCCCAACGTTGAAAGGGAAAGTTCAAGAGACAGCAACTGGAGAGTTAAGCTGCGTACACACTTCCAATTTTTGTCGTTGGAAAGGATCTTTCACAATCCTTTCCAAACGACAAGGGGCTGCAAGATGCATGAACGATGCTGTACATACAGCACCGTTCATGCTCTATGGAGAGGGGAGGGGGAGAGCGACGGAGCGGCACCCTGCTGCGCGCTCTCCCCTTCCCTTTCATTATGATCGGCTGTCATCCATCATCCGTGGATCCGGCAGGTCGGTCGTCCGGACGATGGACGACACCGACTGTACACACGGAAGATTTTCGCCCGATAATTGGCCGATGCCGATTATCGGGCGATAAAAATCTGCCGTGTGTACGTAGCTTTAGTGCTACCAGTGAGCCAATGAGCAGATTGGTTCATAGACTTAAGTCTGTCCTGCTATTGGCTGCTAGCCCTATATAAAACCTCCCTAGTTTGTTACATGAGGCTCTACCCAGCTATACTCTGCCAGATATTACCCTTTCAACTACCTAACCATGCCTCACCTCTCCCTTGTTCCTTGACTTTCCACCTGCCCTGATCTTGGACCATCCAGACCCTTTTCTTGCTTGCCAGAAAACATAGGTAAAATAAAACATTTTGGAATTTATGCATTCATGAAATATTTTTAGAGTAAATAAAAAAATTAAAACCCCCTCTTTTAATGTTAAGGTTCCATCTTCAGTCTGTAGTGACAACTGTGTAGCTGGTTACTGGAAAGCACCAAAGAAAGGTCAACCGGTCTGCTGCTTTGACTGTATTCTCTGTCCAGAAGGAATGATCTCCAATGAAACAAGTGAGTATTTTTCCTAACTCCAAAGCCATTGTAAAGGCTGTTTTTCCTGCATGCTCACAAAGTTTTAAACTGAAGTTGTCCCCTGCAGTATTTCATTACCAAAAGGTGGCTTCCATGTTGAAAGAAACCTACTTTCTGTGAACACTAGGGTTAAAGGTGCTCTAAGGACAATAGGAGTTAAAAGGTGAGAAAGAAGACTGATGGATCTAAAAGCATGTATAAATTCATGAGCAAATGTATATTATGTTGAAGTTTAAAAGTCTTGAGCTGTGGCTTCTGCATCAGTTTTACAATCTATAGTGGTACCTGATTTTTTAAAGCTCTCCAAGACTGGAAAGGATAGTCTGTCATAGAAGAACCTAGGTGATCCAGCACACCTGGAATGGATCTGGTCCAGGACTGAATGGTACGTATGTACCAACTGATAACAAATAATTTAAGAAATCTATTCGAGGTTTGCTGGATCACCCAGATTCTTTCATGATGGTCTGAATTCTTCAGTATTGGAGAGCTTTAATTAATTAGATCCAGTGTCCCAATAACTTTATGTGTACTCAACTAAAATCTAATAAAAAGCAATGTATTCTGAGTTTTTTTTGTGAACTATACCCTTCCCTCTCTATAAAAAAGGAAATAAAACAAGAGTCAGAATATTAACTATGCTGCTTCTCCTTAGATACAGTATAGATTTGTTGGACATGGTCAAGGTTTAAAGCATAATGGTAATGGCACAATGTAAAATTATGGACTAAAAATAAAAATGAATACAGCCACCACATGTACAAACTGATATACTCCAATATATTATATTTTCATTTTTGTGTTTAGATATGTATTAAACACAAGCAACAAAAGTGGTCCCATTTTTACAGTTTAGAGCTGATTTGTTGAGCATCTAAATCATAATTACTTAACTAAATAATAATGTAAATAAATACAAGTAATCACATTGGTGTACCACTGATCCCATTACTAAATGACATTTTGTCATTTTGTTTGCATGTAAAGTCATGAAACCCATATAACGTCAACATAAAGTACAAAACAGTATATTAAATGACAAAGATCAACAAAAAATTAGTTTTGATAATCATCAGATTATCAGATCTCTTTTTTTCCCTAACACGTACAGTTCCTGATTTATGAGTACTAATGTAGTTAACATTGTACGTGCATGTATTTTGTACTAAAACGTAAGCACCATTGAAGTGAATGTTAATACATCTTCAGTGTGATGTAAAATAAGGCACGCTGTGGTATACATCTATTGAACAGAGTCAGTCAAGTACCATTGTTTCTTCAGAAATGATTAGAGTATGATTTTCTTGTATACTCTTTGAGTGGATTGTCGCAGTTCAGCATCCAGCAGTAGTCAGCCATCATACTTTCATTTCAGCAACCTTGATAGCGGTGCTCCATTAACTGAATGTCCTAATGAAAATGTTCTCCTTGTTCCTCACTCACCATACCAAGATTTTCTGGGAAGAACTCTAGATGTGAGTGCAAGAAATGTATTTTTAATGACTTGCGACAACCCAGTTTCTGGTATGAATCAAGCAGATTCTGCAGGAGACCTATGGTTGTCCAGGAAATTTTCACACAGCCACTTGAATGCATCCCAAGCTTCAAGCTCAGCTGCTGAGATTGTTTGAAAACATAATCCTGAAAAACAGACTTGATCTGTGGCCCTATAAATATCTCTTCCTTCATTTTTGCAGTGCTTATATTTGGAAACTTCTTAACAAGGTACTGAAAACCCATGGAGTTTAATTTACATATGGCCTTTACAAGGTTCTTCATCAAGCCTAACTTGATATGGAGAGGTGGCAGAAATAATTTATGCCGATCAACCAGAGGCAGAAACTTGACACTGCTTGTTCCGGGCTTATAGGTATCTCTTGGTAGCCAATCACGCTTGACATAATGGTTCTCCTTAGATCAGTTGTCCTACAGGCATAGGAAACAGCAATATTTTGTGAATCCCCCTTGCATTCCCATCAGCAAGCCAATGACCATTAGATCCCCACTGATGTTCCACTGGTGTGTTTTAAACTGTATTGCTTCAAGTAGTACCTTCATGTTGTCATAGGACTCCTTTAGGTTAACGGAATGGGCAAGCGGTAAACTTGGTTTGGAATTACCATTATGCAGTAAGACTTCTTTCAAGCTTTTAGAGGAATCATTGAAGATGCGCCATTAAGATGGAACATGCTCTTGTGACAAAATAATAAAGAGTGTATTTATATAATGAGAGTAGCCCAGTGAGCCATCACTAGTAAAGAACGTTGTCAAGTTATGATTTTACGATGTTGTGCTTTCGTCATGAATGAACCACACACATAACAGAAACTGTCTGAATCATTAAGGCAATTTCTAGGCATGATAACAAATGAAATAAATCACAGTTAGTGCAGTCTCTAACCTTAAAGAAAACTGTTGTTATATGTTGTAATATGTTAAGGCTATTTTTAACGAATTTCAAACAATAAAAAATTTAGCTGCATCACAAAAACTATATGTGCTAGAGAACTGAACACATTTGAAATCTGCATCAACAATACTAGAAAGCCCACATAAAATTATATCTGATGACAAATGACATACTGACCTGTGTTATCTGTTTACTAAATGTTTGTTTCTAATTCTTCTTTGTAGATTCTGTTTCTTGTTACATTTGCCAAGAGGACCAGTGGCCAAACAATAGAAGATCCCAGTGCATCCCTAAAGTCATTGAATTCCTCTCCTATGAGGAACCCCTTGGCCTAGTGTTGGCCTTTTTCTCCATTCTCTTTTCAGTCATCACTGGATTGATCTTCTATGTATTTCTCAAGTTCAGAGACACGGTGCTGGTGAAAGCCAACAACAGGAACCTCAGCTACCTTATCCTTCTCTCTCTAAAGTTTTGCTTTCTCTGCTCATTGATGTTCATTGGCTATCCCACTGACCTAGCCTGTACATTCAGACAAACTGCTTTTGGAATCATATTTTCAATTTGTATCTCCTGTATTTTGGCAAAAACTATTATAGTCGTATTTGCCTTTAATGCCACTAAACCAGGTAGCAATTTGAAAATATGGGTTAGTTTCAAAACAGCCATTATTGTCATTGCTATCTCTACCTCTATTCAAATGGTCATTGTGCTAACATGGGTAGTTAAGTTTTCACCCTTTCTAGAATATAATTACCATATTTTGGCTGGCATTATCCTTCTAGAATGTGATGAAGGTTCAGTGGTCATGTTTTACTGCATAATTGGGTACTTAGGTATCTTGGCCACCATAAGTTTTGTGGTTGCCTTTCTTGCCAGAAACCTACCAGACAGTTATAATGAGGCCAAATACATAACATTCAGCATGCTGACTTTTCTTAGCGTCTGGTCAACTTTTATTCCAGCCTATCTTAGTACAAAGGGAAAATATATTGTTGCTGTTGAAATTTTTGCAATTTTGCTCTCTAGTTTTGGGCTCTTGTGTTGTATATTTGCTCCAAAATGCTACATTATCCTCCTGAAGCCTTCACTAAATACAAGGGAATATTTAACTTCCAGAACATATAAAACATAATACCATAACAAAAAATACCTAAACTATTTCCCCATCACTAATTGTTCGTAACAAAATGCTAATTATATATTTTAATAACGAACTTTATTTACACATTATCTTAATCTCTAATTCCATATTGGTAAATAATAAGCTACATCCAGAATAACAGGGCTGAGGAAGGTCAATAATGATTTAGGCGGCACGTGGCTCAGAGGTTAGCACTCTGGCCTTTTTAGTGCTAGGTCCCAGGTTTGAATCTTAGCAAGGGCACTATCTGCATTGAGTTTGCGGTTTCTCCCTGTGTTTTCGTAAGTTTTCACCAGGTACTCTGGTCTCCTCCCACATTCTAAAAACATTCAGTTGGGTTAATTTGCCTCCCCCCAAAAACTGACTTTAGATTGTATGAAAGACATATGACTATAGTAGGGGCATTAAATTGTAAGCCCCTTTGAGGGACAATTATTGACATTACTATGGACTTTGTAAAGCGCTGCATAATATGTTGGCGCTATATAAATACTATGTAGTAATAATAATACATATTCCTTATAAATTAAATATCAAGGAAGCTCTACAAGCCATCTAAAAAAGCCAAAATCAAGGCAGATATTAAAAATGTATTGCAGTTATGTATTCAATACCAAGTATGAATTTTGTCAATATTTTAGCTTAATGTATTTCTAACTTTAGTGATATCAAGACAGGGAAAGGTCAAGTAACACTTAGGGCTCTTCTGCTCATATGATTATGTCAACCTAATGCCTAACCATTGTCCGTCAGCAGGCTGGGGCAGATTCGTGACCGAGTTGTACTGTCTGGAATGTGGTTGTGCTATGCAGAAATGATGTATTGATCCCAAAATTTACTAAACAAAATTTTGCTCTAGTGGGGCAAATCATATGATAGCTTCCCTTTTGTGATGCCAAAATCCTCCACCATGCTTGCTTTTACACCTCCCACAAATCATAATTGCGATATCACTCCTTAGCTCAAGGAGAGTGACATTATATTGTGCTTGGACAGAATATGGAATTCTGGTAGAGGTAGCTAATTTTTATAGTAATATAGAGATAGGCATTTTTTTATAAATTTACAGGAAGTCACATCACAAAATTTATGTCTGAGCAGTGCGAGATCAGGCACAAGAAGAAGGAAGAAAACAGAAGAAGATGGTGGCACACACTGCAAGGAAAATACTTGGCCAGAGTACTACAAACAAAGCCAAAACAATTTAGTGCCATGACAGCCAGAAGCAGACACTCTGTAGTCTCTGTATTGCTAGAATAAAAAACATCTGAACAGCACAGCCCAGAAAAGCTATGGTTTTCTCCTTGGACACTAGGTTGGCATTGTGACAGATGAGTAGATCATCTCAAGAATTGAGAGGTTACAAAGAAAAAAATAAATACATAGGAGAATGAAGACCTGGGTCACAACGTACAATGCAGATAACTGTTCCATTTTCAATCAAAGTGATGAAATAAATGAGGAGAAAGAGCTAGAAGAATGGAAAGTAAACTTCTGTAAAAGCTGAGAAACCAAGGATAATAAATTCAGTCACTGCGGTTCTGTTCATCTTCAATGACAACTAACAATGAAGTGCAAGAAATATTTATAGCAGCTGGTACCTCTATGTCAAATTGCCTAGATGAATTTACAGGAAGTAAATAATCAATGTTGATCTACCATATTGAATATTTGGTTCTGCATGACATGACCATATTGCTTTAAGTGCTTCTAACACATGTGCCTCTATTTTGTAAGTATAAGTATGGGCTCTGCGGTCCTCCTACACCTTTGCATCGAGGGACCTGGCCCTCTGGTACTTGGGGGTCCAGGTCACCCCTATGTATAATCAGTTATACTCCCACAATATCCCACCATTAATCCGAGAGCTTCAGTCTCTCCTAAATAAATGGAAAAATCTCCCACTGTTATTACTGGGACGCATGGCTGCCTTAAAAATGATGCTCCTACTTAAACTGCTATATATTTTTGAGACCCTGCCAGTTGGGGTGCCATCTGGGGTGATAAAGAAACTACAGTCGGATTTTCTCAAATTTATTTGGGCATACACGCGGCATAGACTTGCCAAACATGTTATCTGTACGCCCAGAGAACTGGGGGGTATAGGAGCCCCCGACCTACACAAATATTAACTAGCAGCTCATCTAGGATATATTCCTTTGTGGATGTCACCCCACCCCTCCAGTGTTTGTAGGGACCTGGAGGAACGTTGGATCGCTCCTGCACACCCTAATGTGATGCTTTGGAGTTCATCCCTGTCCCTGATTGACAGTGATCTTCCTGCACCCATGGTTTTTACACAGAAGCTGTGGCGGTCTTGCAGGGATAGATATGGCCTTTCATCCAAGGCTTCAAGGCTAACGTCCGTGATTAACACCCCACAAGTTCCAAATAGTATGTGGGGGGTCATGTCAAGGCCATGGAGGGAGAGAGGCCTTTTCAAATCAGACATCTTTTACACCCTGTGGGGAAACGCTTGCTTACCTTTGAGGAGCTCTGTGATTAGGTTGAGCTCCCTCGTACTTCATTCTACGCATACTTACAAATTAGATATTTTATCCTAGCTCTGCAGCCCTCTGCTACGTTCCAGCACATGACCTCCTTTGAGAGATTGTGCGTGGAAGGCCCGTACTCTAAGGGTGTTATCTCCTCTGTATACTGCCTCCTGCACTGTTCAATTTCGAATACATGCTACAATGGGAGAAGGTACTGGGGCAGACCCTGGACTTGGATGACTGGCAGGAGATCTGGGAAGCCACTAATAAGAGTTCTATTTGTACGTTATACAAGGAAAATTTATATAAAATCATTCTCAGGTGGTACCATACCCCGGTTGTACTTCAGCGGCTATTCCCAGGTACTGACCCTAACTGTTGGCGTTCCAGGAACCCCCAAGGCACTTTAGAGCACATCTTCTGGTCCTGTCCTATTATTAAAGGCTATTGGTCTGAAGTTAACTCATTGCTTTTGGAGGTGGTTCAGATGCAAATAACTTTAGATCCTCTGACCCACCTCTTGGGCCAACCACTCAGGATGCTACCCAAGGTTGCTGGCAAATTGGTATCGCATATTTTGGTAGCTGCTTGGACACTGATCCCTACTAAATGGAAGGCTACTCTGCCCCCCTCTATGGGGGACCTGTATAAGAGAATTCAGGAAGTGTGTCTCATGGAGTACCTTACAGCCCTCCTTAGAAACACCATGGATAATTACGAAAAAACGTGGGAGAGCTGGGACCAATATTATGCTGGTTTGTCCTGTTGATACCCAGAGTCTTATTGAGGCCACAGTCACACTCCTCCCTTCAACCCTTTCCCCAGTCCCTTTTGTTTTTTTTTCTTTCTTAGTTTGGTTCTCAGGAAATTTGCACTCATTCTACTGTATGTATGTATTTCATAATTTTGGTTGTTAATTTTTCTGTATTCACGTACGGTTTATTGACTAAGTGTATACTGCACTCCTGTTTCCGCGGTCAAGATCCACTGCTACCTGTTTTGTAATCCTGTTTGTTATTCTGTTAAAAAACTCTCAATAAAAATACAATCTAAAAAAAATGGAACTGCAAATATGAATGGGCTTCAAGTATTCACACCTTAATACATTAATAATTTTCTAAATGATTACTTTGTGCATGTGAGTTGCCATTTTTTTATTATAATCTTACATACTTATCCTCTTGTTGCACCACATGTAGATTCCATTTGTGCTTTTTAAAAAAAAATTTTGAAAGTGAAAGTGACAATCTTCTATAACTAGTGATCCTGCTAAATACCATTTAATAAATGGGCCAAGCAAGCTGTTAACTAAAAAATGTTTTTTTAATATACTTACTGAATTATGAAATCCTAGTGTCCAACCAAATTACTGCCCATCACCTTCAAAAGGACCTGTGTTGATGGGTTTGCATTCTAATATCTCGTTATAGCAAAAGCAAATGCACCTGTTAATGAGTTCTAAATGATCCCAGAAGCATCTCACACTGATGTCAAACAAAAGTTCATAGCACATTTATACAGATTCTAACTGATTCCTGATTCTTTTCTCAAATGATCTTCAGTCCAAGGTGGAAGCTGTTTACTTAGAGGTGCTTTGAACACAAGCAGCACTGGATGGTCAGTTATGAGTTGGAATTCAGAATGTACTAAAAACAAGGAAAATAGTTTAAAATGCTTACTTTTATACAAAACAAAAATCACTAGGAATGGTTGTCCAATTTTAGGAACTTTGAACAGTATGGGGCCAGTCTGTTCCATTCACATTTAATTGTGCTGGGAAAAAAATGACATTTACATGCTGAAAGTGTAAAATAATTTCTAAATTTAACCTGTACATTATTGTATTGATGAAGTAAGCAAAAATATACCAACATAAAGTTTTACTTTTTGCTTTAAGAGCTTTAATTAAATTTATTAATTTAATTAAATTAAATTCAAATTAATTAAATTATTCACCACCTAATGAAATTGACATTCTCGTCACTCTTTCACTGCTCTCTTCCTTTGTTGGACAATCCCAAAAAATTGTATCTTTTTTAAGCTTTTATTAAGCTTTTTATTAAGCCAATTTAGACAAACAGATGGTTTTAAAGTGCAGAAAATAAAAACTTCAATAATAAATCATCATTAGCATGTAAGAGCTTTGCATTCCCTCCAACATTCTGTATAAATAAAATGCATTAACATCCATGTAGTAAATACAGCATCTAATAACTTGTAACACATTCTTGCAATCTCTTTGTGATGTCCTTATTTATGGAGATTAGCTACACACAAGGATATTAAAGGCCCCACTGTAGGGAAAGGGCTTTACCTTTCAATGCTCAGAATTGAAAAAATCCTCAATATCTCTGTGGGGAACCTATTAGTGTGCTATTGGCAAGCCGGTAATTTTTGTGTAGAGTTAAACTTTTGTAGTCATTTGTGAAAAAGAGGAATAAACACAAAACAGTAGATCTTTAAAAAATGAGATGTAAGCAATACTATTCTTTAGTGCTATCTTCTGAAGAGCTCACAAGCCCCCTGTTTTGGTGTAAATACTCCTGATTGTGTACTTCTTTCCCATTTTCACAAAAGGTCAAGTAAACCACAAAAAAAAGAATGCTGTAAAAAGAAAATGTTTGAAAAACACATACACACACAGGACATGCCAATTTTGAAAAAATAATCTTTATTAAAAAGTCATTAAATGTAGTATTTATTTATGCAAATTGTCGGGCAATGTGAACCCATGTCAATCACAAGGAGCTGACTACCTACCTCTATATGACAGAGATCAGTCAGCTATATGTCATTAACACTGAATGAATTCTTTGAACATCCTGTGTTTTTTGAACAAGCCAGTGTCAGTGTATTTATTTTTGATTTTACTTCAACATATCTAATAATGGATAAGGGATACTATAAAAGTATATATAACACTGGGGAACAATTTTGAATACATTTTTTGTTGACTTAAATTTAATTTAAATTCAATTTTAAGCTTATTTACACTAAAATAGGTATGCTGATTCTGAAAATGCAGTTAGTTTTCTTCTATCACGTCAGGTTTTTCCTCTACCACCTATGTCTACCACTGTAGCGTGGATTTGTTATTCATTTACACGCAAGACAGTGTGGTGGAAGGTTGTGCGCTGCTCTACGTAATGAATAAGCAAAATTTATTTTTCTACTTACACACATATTTCCTTTTTTTCAGATCATGTCTGGCTGTGCTGTTTCTCGTTGTAAGTGCCTGAACAACCCTGATTCATTTTGTTATATCTGTAACAGTTTTACCATTCTCAGTCAAAGGGCGAACACCAGCACATTTGTAGAGCAGGGTTTATGGATGTGGACAAAGGGAACATGTGATAAGATGCTATTTGGTATACCTTTGGTTTAGTGAGAGCCAGGAGATCATTTCAGGGACTGTTACTTTTTGTATAGTGAAAACTTCAGGATATAACAAGAAACATATGTAACATGGAGTATCCTAGTCTACTATCGGCTATACCCTCTCTCGAAGAACATGATTATGGTGATGAACTAGGTGATAATAATGATGAAGAGTTTAAAATTGAAGAGGACTCTGTAAGGGATTTCATCAGCATGAGTTGAGTGATATGGCACGTGATTTTGGACTATCGAAGAAGGCTTCAGAACTGCGTGACAAAAACTTACTTGAAAAAGGAATGAAGGAATCCTTTTTTCGAACCAGAGAAATTGCATTTCTGCAGTACTTTAGAACTGACAGTGGCTTTGTGTATTACCATAACATACCTGGTTTAATGGAGGAATTGGGAATTCCAATCTATAACTCAACTGAATGGCGACTATTAATCAATAGCTCAAAGCAGAGCCTAAAATGTGTCCTCCTTCACAATGGCAATATATTTGAGTCAGTCCCAACTGGCCACTCAGTTTCTCTTTGTGAATAATATGCAGACATAAAGTGAGTCATCGAGTTGTTGCAACATCACCAACACAATTGGGTCATCTGTGTTGACCTTAAAATGGTATTCTTCCTTCTTGGTAAGCAACGCGGATACACCAAGTATCCCTGTTATCTGTGCATGTGGGACAGCAGAGCTTGTGAGAGGCATTGGGTGGAAAGGAATTGGCCTCCAAGATCTGCCCTAAAACCAGGTGATCCAAACGTTCTACATGAGCCTCTGCACATGAAACTGGGTCCGATGAAAAGTTCATTAAATCTTTTCCAACTGAAGGAGGCTGTTTCAAGTACCTAATTTTGGCATTTCCTAGCCTGTCATTCGAAAAAATAAAGGATGGTGTGTTTGAATATCCACAGATTCGGAAGCTCATCAACAATGAACATTTCATCAGGACAATGTCAGAAGTCGAAAAGATTGCTTGGTTATCATTCAAAGCCATTGTCAAGGACTTTCTTGGAAACACATAAGCAAATAATTACACAGAAATCGTCTAGAAACTCTTGGAGAGCTACAAAATGCGTGTTTGCAATATGAGCATCAAGGTGCATTTTCTGCATAGCCATCTTTCTAACTTCCTGGAAAACCTTTGTTGCAGTCAGTGATGAGCAAGGTGAACGATTCCAGCAAGATTTGAAGGTCATGGAAGGACGGTATCAAGGTTGATAGGATGTACATATGATGGCTGACTATTGTTGGAGCATCCAGCAGGATTGTCCTAACTAGTGTTGGTCGAATAGCTCACTATTCGATTCGGCAGCTATTTGCTCGAATATAAAAAAAAATTTGGGTGGTCGAATGTCAAAGTCGAACACCATTAAAGTCAATCTAGAGGAGCTGTGACATGTATTACACATACAGAATCTAGAAGCTAAACAGACCCTATCAAAGTAAAAAATACCCTTCCATATTAGGTTCCCTTTTCTGGTCATAGGGAGAGGTATTCACACCAAAAGACACCAAAAGGCATCAAGGCACCTGGAGCAATGCTCCCATATGGGCCTCCTTACCAAAGAATAGAAGGAGAGAAAGGGACTGTATCCCCTGGACCTCTATAAATGAAGCCACAGAGCATGGGAAGCAAACAGCATACCCCTCAGCCAAGACAGGAACCAGTGCATTCTCTTTTTTGGAAGTCTCCTCATCATGGAAGCATTGGGGAGAGTCAACACATGGATTTGGAGGAAAAGAGGTGGAGAGAATAGGGGTAGGGAACGATTTATTATGTGGATATTCTGTGGCTATACTATTTGTCAACTCCGCCAAAGGAAAAAAAGAAGACTTATTGTGTCATTTATACTCAGATCCTAGATTCAAAGATTAAATATGCATTTTGTTATCACTGTAGTGATACTGTAGTACCCCCCCTCCATGTTTTCCCAGGTATATATTATTTATTTTAAAGTAGAAGATGCTAGCTCACTAATTTACTAATGATTATTTGCAAAGCAGTGCAATATTTGGTTTTATCCTTTGAAACCTAATCAGAGTTACCTTTCTGAAAAGGAAACGTAATTTCTACAAAATAGAAAGAAATGCAACCCCTAGGGTTGAATAGGTTGCAACAAAATTAGGTCAGTGATCCTGGTCATTGGATAGTCTTACCCATTGTTGCACTGTGAGCTTTTTATTGGCAACCTTAGTAATACAAAATCTGAGCAAATTTTTTTTATATTATCCCTTGGCAGAGCAAAATAAAATAAAAAAGCAGCTTATGCTGCAATATTCACCTTTAATTTGGAGTTGTGCACACATTACTTGTATTTGTCCACAAGATGCCCTCAGTTTTCTTGGATGAAAAGGACTCAGCATCATTCAACCTGGAAGATTGGGACTTAATAGGGATAATGACCCCACCACAACATGTTTTCACTAGAGATGAGCGAGGTTCTTGAAAATTCAATTCGGCCAGCCCGCCGAATTTTCCTATATATTCATATATATATATATTCATATATATATATATATATATATATATATATAGATCGTGTCGTTATCTGTATGTACAGGATCGGTGCTATACGATCGTTCGCAGATATCGTGCAGGATCGTTCGTCTACAAACGATAATAATTGAAAGTGTGTACGTAGCTTAAGTGCACTTTTACACTACCTATCTTTACTCTACTATATTTAGTATATTTAGTTTATTAACTAGCTGATTGCCTCGTGTTAATTGATTATTTATTTATTGCAATCCTATATATTACAGGATTAGGAATCAAATAAAGCTTCAGTGTTAAATCAAAGAAATGTTTTTGTTTACAGGTTTTAAAAGTATAAGTACAATATACAATTTCAAATAATGTTTTAAATGTTTTAATAGGAACATTGTGCTCTTGAAACATCCTTTGTATAAAGAAAGAGGGAAGAGAAAGCATCTCTTTATGGCAAAATCACATATTTAAAAAAAATCTTAATATCCTTTATTCTAATAGCTAAAATACATACATAAGTACACACAACATTGGTCAAATTCATACAAACGGTAATTGTTTGAAATCTTTCATAAGTTTGTAGCCCGGTACACTGGGTCAATTTAAGTGATGTAGTTACAGTCTCTTCCCGACATGTTTCGCCCTTGTGGGCTTTTTTCAGGGTTTTTTTTTTTGAGACCCTAGAAATTACAGTGGTAAGTAGATATACATAAAAATTTAGTGATCCTTAATCAGTTAAGATTGGATTTGCATAGATTACTTACTTGGTATATTGACCTTGGGGAAGAAAAACAAAGTATATTCTCTATACCTTCCAAAGTAGGAGTTAACAAAGAGTGACTAGTTTGAAGACGCTTGTTTGAGTAAGTATGTTACTTTCAAAATTACCATTACCCAAGTAAGATTATTTTTAGCCTTTTATATATTTAACAATTCTAAATTGTCCCTATCCAAACTATATTGTGCATTTACCATTTTTGTTATGAACAGAGCCTTCAAACAAGCATCACAAAGATCAGTGGTGGACTCACATGAGTCCGAATCATATGTCTAGCAAGCTTGGTTGAAATGTGTCAATGAATTTCCAAGTGATGGTGGAACATAGCAAGTTTGGTTGAAATGTCTCCATGCATTTCCTCGTGATAATATACAGCATACATACACATATACATCTAAATATAGCTCTGACATATAGCACAGCACTGTACAAAGATGACTCGTGCAATCACATGAGTCTCATTCATATGTATAGCAAGTTTGGTTTTAATGTCTCCAGGCATTTTCGAGTGATGGTGAAACATACATACACACACACACATATAAATACATACATACAATTTTAGTTATAGAGATTATCTATTTATTCCTCATGGACTATTGTTTTGATGTACTATTGTACGATTATGTCGCTTACATAAGTGTTTAACTGCAACTTCTTGTAGGCTTAGTGTAAAACCTAGAGGGGATGTGGACATGGATAGATCAATCCCAGGAGATCGGCTGCAGCTCTCACAAAACAGAACAGAGCAATGTCAGCTGTTTGAATACAAAAAGAATTAGAGCCTAGACCAGACTTGCTAACGGTGGGTGGGGTGTGAGTAACAGCGACTTAACTGGACAAAATTTACAGCAGCTCACACAGTATCTAGTGAGAGATTACCTCCTAGATATAGCCAGGTATAGCAATTTGATACTCAAACCATCTTTGTGGTCTAGTGGGTTAGCAGCCACTCAACACAATCTACGCCCCCTCTAAGTTTTACACTAGGCCTACATGAAGTTGCAGTTACACACCCACATGAGCGATATTTGACACAGGAAGCAGAACCCCCTCACAAAGTATCTAATTTGTATTCAAATTTCTTAAGTTTAAACTATAGATAAATATAAAAGTACCTGAATTTGACCTAGAATCTGCTCTTTTCAGTTTCTGTACAGCAGAGCTGGAATTTTAGAGAAAGAGCAGTAAACATTTACACAGGCATGAGCTGATAAATAGGCTTCTCCTTTCACTGTCCCTTCACAGGATAAGGCAGGTCTCAAATGATTTGATAACAGAGTAAACTGGGTAAACGATTCTAAAAGTAAGCTAGTAGGAGAAAAAAAATACTGCATAGAAAACATTTGAATTGAGATGAAAATTGCATAAAAACCTGTCTTTGTTATTCTATCGTTTCTAAAAATAAATGTTGCCAATTATACACAATGTTTTGTGGGTATGCCAATATTCCTCAAAGGCATTGCCCTAGAGATGAATCAGAATGGCAATATTCCTTTGGGTATACATAATAGCAGATACTATGCCAAACATTTTATTCTCTTGTGGCGTGTGTAAGCTTTAGGTAATGCACTCACAAAATGATCTGCTATAAAACAAAAAATGGTATCTGTTCTAAATTATTGTCAATGCAGAAATTCTTTACAGTGAAAGAGCAAAAAAGCCTAAACTTTCAATTAGTTTAGATTAGAAAACATGTAGGTAATCTTTAGGTTTGTAACTAGGGAGTGTTTAAAATGGTTATCAGAACTGTAAAAAATTCATATACAGGTATTTTATGTGTTTTTTTATTCACAAACACACACACCTATATATTTTTTAAACAACTTAGGTCAATAATTTTGCAATCAAAGAAACCAAATGAAAGTCTGAATGCAGAAATTGAAGGGTTCTATGTTTAAAACATGGAATCCAACAGTAACTCAAACATTCCCTGGTGGGAACCAATTACTGCTTTAAAACCCATGGACCTGGATGATTCCCATGAAGGAATGTTTAAATGAATGTCTGATTTACTGTTTTATAATTAACATCCTGAGGCAAGTGCTAAATTATGAGCTGTGATAACCCTGCTTTAAGTAGTTGTTTGTATGGAAAGTGTAAAACATTTTACTAATATATTATAAGTATAAAAAATGGAATGGAAAACAGGAACTTTACACAAACAACTCAATACCTAGATAAGCTAGCTAGATAGCTCTGTAGACACGTAATGATGGATAAATTAATACAGACTCTATTAAAATGTTAATAGAAAAAATTATTGTATTTGTCATGACTTTTTACATTAGTACTGGTTTGACTATTTTATTTTTCATTTTTTAGATTACAGATCAGAGAACTATGTGTCCATAAAATATCTACTTTTATAAGGTAACACATTTAAAATAAACACATTTTTTCTTTTAACTTTTATTTAGTAACAGTACTTTTGTAACAAAAAAAAACATTTTTTGGTATACTTTTTGGGGGGGCAGAGATCCATTAGAACAGGGACACGGGGATAAGAAAATGAATTTATCAGTTATACCTTTGTTTCTTTTATGCCCCAGCTGACCTACCATTGATCCACTCATTTAATAGAAAACTTGAATAAAATGAGACCAATGCCATTGCTGACTCATCCTAATAAAAATGTCAGTAACATGGTTGTCATGCTTATCCATTGAATTTTGTATATTCTAAATTACCAACTTGAAACACTTTACCAGAATAGAAGTTTTTTCATTAAGTCCGTAATTGCAACCCTCATATTTCTCATAAAAAAGTTTACTTTAAACAAATCACTGGATTTTTAGTTGTGCTGCATCATCCATAAGTGTGATTATATTATATTTGTGTTAATTTTATTTGCTGCAATTTTAGGTTAAAAAGGTATCTTTCCATTTTGCTTGTAGAATTATAAACAATCATCACAAAAACGTGGGTTTTAAAAACAATGAGAATCAAAATAAACAATGGTGCACACAGTTTTGTTAAAGATTTTTGTCCCTTCAGAATTTACAAACCATAAAAATGAAAAATTTTGGTTACAAAAAAAGGTGTTTCACTTGTCTTTTATGGCAAAGCTTAACTAACATGCTAAAGTAACATGAAGGCAAACACTACTTTACACAGAATTTGTCTTATCATCATTCTCCGATCTCCCTAAATACCAGACTGCACTTTTTGTAGTATTTCTGTTCATTTTAGTTATCCCTGTGTCAGGAAATTTGGTAATAATTGTGGATTGCACAAACACTCGCACAGTGGGTAATCACCCACCCCACTGCAACTCTAGGACAGTGACAGCTGACAGAATACACCCGATCACAGTAGCTGAGTCTTTCAGGAAGCACTCGTGCTATTCTGGCCCACGGCTGCCCGAACCCTGCATCAACTGAAGGGGACCACACAATCTGGCTGCAGCTCGTATGCTCAGCTACTGCTGCCTCATCAGATCAGGTCATACTGGCCTCCTCCCCCCTGTACTCCTCAGCATTTATCACTTCTGGTCTTGTCCAACATCCCTGGGAATTCTGGGTAAAGCAATTAAAGTGTCCAGCACTAATACCACACTTAAAGGTCCACTCCTCTCAGTGAGGTCCACACCTCTACCTCTGACACTCCTGCATCCTGGGGTCCTGGCTACCTCACTACAGACATTTGTCTGTCTTTGGTAACTGTTCCTCAAATGTTAAAGAATTTCTTTTTGGATATAAAGAGAAGAATCATTTTGTTGAAAGGTTGCATGGCTCAAATTTACTTCTTCTTGACATTTGCCAATGTAGAGGACTTTTTGCTTGCTGTCATGGCTTATGATCGATATATTGCCATCTGTGACCCATATCACTACGTGGTGGTCATGAACAAAAAACTCAGGATCAAATTTATTGCTAGCTGCTGGTTGCTTTCAACAGCCAATTCCATTCTGCACACAGCTTTGACTTCACGGCTTCACGGCTCTTACTGCCGGTCCAACTTAATTAATCCATTTCTATGTGGATTCTAAGAAATGCATGCCAAGAAATTTGAAAGTATCTTTTTATGTTTTTACCTGCCTATGTAAAAATCTTGTTTATTTTAATGAATGTCCATTTTGAGTCATTATTACACGTTACCTTTTTTGCTTTGTTTTTTCATTTATGCTAGTGTATTATTGCCATGATCCAGGAAATGCTTTTTATGCTGTGTTAGTCCATATTTGTGAAATTCTATTTTCTATTTTCTTGTCATTAAAGTGGACCTATCATCACAGTTTAACATAATATAAAAATGGTGGCTATCCATACATAATACATACATACATAATAATAATATATAATAATATATAATATAATATATAATAATACATAATACATACATACATAATAATAATATATAATAATATATAATATAATATATAATAATACATAATACATACATACATAATGAAAAAAATGTATTTGTTTTTGTAATAATATTTATTACATTTTCTTTTTTGGGGAGAACCCCTCCCCTTCCAGCAGTAAAGTCCCACACTCCCACACTGATTTTGTACATTTGCCCTCTGACAGAAGAAATAACCAGTCTATAATTGTAAGGGTAGGTTTATTCTAGGTGAGAGACAGAATAACAACAAAAGAACCCTCAAAAACCCAGTGCTAAATAGTCAGATCTTGATGTGCATTGTAATGAGTTAATAGGTTTTTGATGCCCTATCAACCAGCAAGATTTCAGGCTCCCAAGTGTCTTCACTGTATGCAGGGAACGAACTGAAATTATCTGAATCCCTCTGTAAGGGAGTGCTCCTCATCCAAGCTTGTTACAGTAGCTGCAAAAAAGACACCTGTCCAAAGAAACAATCAATCAATCAATCAGATTCCAAACTAGCCACCATGGCCAAGACCAATGAGTTGTCTAAGAATGTCAGGGACAAGATTGTAGACCTACACAAGGCTAGACTGGGCTACAAGACTATCGCCAAGCAGCTTGGTAAGAAGGTGACAACTGTTGGTGCGATAATTCGCAAATGGAAGAAACAAAAAATAACTGTCAATCTCCCTCAGTCTGGGGCTCCATGCAAGATCTCCCCTTGTGGAGTTGCAATGATCATGAGAACGGTGATGAAGCAGCCCAGAACTACACAGGGGGAACTTGTCAATGATCTCCGGGCAGCTGGGACCATAGTCACCAAGAAAACAATTGGTAACACACTGCGCTGTGAAGGCCTGAAATCTTGCAGAGCCCGCAAAGTCCCCTTGCTCAAGACAGCACATGTTCAGGCTCATCTGCAGTTTGCCAATGAACATCTGAATGATCTAGAGGAGAACTGGGTGAAAGTGTTGTGGTCAGATGAGACCAAAATTGAGCTCTTTGGCATCAACTCAACTTGCCATGTTTGGAGGAGGAGGAATGCTGCCTATGACTCCAAGAACACCATCCCCACCATCAAACATGGAGGTAGACACATTATGCTTTGGGGGTGTTTTTCTGCTAAGGGAATAGGACACCTTCACTGCATCGAATGGACAATGGACGGGGCAATGTACCATCAAATTTTGGGTGAGCACCTCCTTTACTCAGCAATTGAAAATGGGTCGTGGATGGGTATTCTAGCATGACCCAAAAGACACAGCCAAGGCAACAAAGGAGTGGCTCAAGAAAAAGCACATGAAGGTCCTGGAGTGGCCTAGCCAGTCTCCAGACTGGTTGATAGGGGATCAAATACTTATTTCACTCATTACAGTGCACATCAAGCTCTGACTTTTGAGCACAGGGTTTTGAGGGTTCTTTTGTGGTTATTCTGTCTCTCGCACCTACAAAAAAACCTACCGTTACAATTATGGTCATTTCTTTATAAAGAAATGGTTACTGATCATTTCTTTATAAGAGGGCAAACATACAAAATCAGCAGAGGATCAAATGCCTCTTTCCCTCACTGCATGTCACATATCTGACAGGCTGTGGGCTACTCTTTCTGAGATCAGACATGCACAGAAGGGGCTTTCCCGGAATGTTAAAAAATGTGCTAATCGATGAGTAAGAGGGCTTCAAAGAGCAGAACATCCACAAAGGGCAGTGGGTCTCGATGGAGACGTTGATGGATGGGTCAGGGGACTTTGACCTTGATTTTTGGAGGTCACTTCAGCTGTCCCATTATCTACGGTCCCTCTCCCCAGAATATAGCAGTAGCCAAGTGAAAACGAGTTTTGAGACGGTATGTACAGGAAGTGGCTCTCTTAGACACTCTCTGTCCTATCTTTATGCTGTACTTAACTGGACCCCAGAGAACTTTTCCCCTTCATATCTACGGGCATAGGAGGCTGAACTGGGGTATACTTTGGAACCTGAGCAAAAAAGCAAGATTCTTTCTGTGGTTCACCGGTCCTCCATGAGCAGCAAGTATCAGGAACTGAGCTTTAGGATCCCTTCTCGGTGGTATAGGACCCCAGAGCGGCTACACAGCTTTTTCCCTAAAGTCTCAGACCGGTGCTGGCGGTGCAACCGGGAAAAGGGCACCATGTTACACATTTTCTGGTCCTGCCCGTTGCTGAGCCCCTATTGGGAACAGGTGAGGGCACTCATACAGAAGGTTACCACCCACAATGTCTCAGGAGACCCTGGGTTTTTCTTATTGCATCATAACACTATCTCAGGTAACAGCTATAGGAGATCGATTCTCAGACATCTTATAGTGGCAGCGAATGCCTGTATACCTATGTTGTGGAAAACAGCGTCGGTACCCACTGTGGGCATGTGGCTTCACAGGGTAAATAATATAATGCTCATGGAGAACCTGACCGCGAGCTTAAGGGGTACGCAGGAAAAATTCAATGTGATGTGGGGTAGCTGGATCTACTACCGAAACACCCGGAAGTTCAAGCGCCACCTGGATCTGAGTCTCTCAGGGTGAGAGGGGGGGATTATTTTGTATGTTCTCCTCGCTCTTATTTTTTTCTAATGCACTTTATGGTCCCACAGATGTACCCAGATGCTAATGATATGTTGTCTGTATCTACACCACGAATGTGTAACATACCGGTCCTTGTTTCCTGTACTTACCCTTAGCCTGTTTTGTCTTGATTGGTTACTGTCTTGTTTTTGTTGTTAATTATGTTTTTCAAAAATAAAAAAATGTTATAAAAAAAAATATGTGCTAATCACACACACTGCGAGATAGGGTTAATTGAAAATAAGATGGTCACAAACGCTGCCCCATCCTTGCCTGAAAGAAAAAGGAAGAGGATGCTGGCCCTCAAGGAATTAAATAGAGCGATATGTTTGTACATAAGTATGTACATAAAGAGAAATCTACCTAATTCGAATATTGACAGCAAATGAAACCTGACAAAGTTATTAGCTGTTTCTTACCAAAACCAAAGGTTGTCTGAAGTTGTTTTAAATACAATCTTTTAAAAAGTAAGCACTACTTGTGGAAATGGTTTTACTTTTAAAATATAATTGGAACAGACAAAAGTTAGAAAACATACATTTACCACCACCTAAAATCCCTGAAATCAAAACAAAGTGTCTCAGATTAGGTAGCAAGGAATAGAAGCTCTTTAGGAATTATTTAAACCTCAGATATAGAGGGTCTGGTGTTGTGTTTGCTATTGACATGTGCTGTGTCATAATGACAAGAACTAAAAAGCTCTCTAAAACCCTCAGAAATAATGTTGTGAGTCTAGCAAAAGATTTAAAAAAGATTGCCAAGGTATTTGAAATCAATCACATACAAATGGCATAGATTTCCAAGGTCCAATTATTTGTCCAAGGCTGGCCAACCCAGTAAAATTCAACATAACATCAGAAATGATGCTAAAAAGTCCAAGAATATCCACAATATATTGCAGGATCTGCAGAAAATGCATACAACAGTTGGTTTCAAAATGCATACTTCAACAATTAGAAATTGATAGCAGCAAGTTAAATTGCATGGGGGGGGGGGGGGGGGGCAAGAAAAAAATAGCATTTGCTAAAGTCTTCCAATTAAATAAAAAAAGTTTGATAAAAAAAAATCTGTCCTAATATATAAAAATTACAGGTACTTCAGTGCTCAATACCTCTTGCTATTTACCAAAGAAGACCATTTGGTAAAAAACATTTCTGTCCTACTATACAAAAAAAAGCAAAAATTTCAGTGTTTGGTAAAAAAAAAATTCTGTCCTACCATAAAAAAAATACGGATAATTCAGTGTTTGATACCTCTTGTTATTTATCAAAGAAAACAGTTTTGTACAGAAACATTTCACTTCTACTCTAAAAAAATACAGATATTTCAGTGTTTGATACCTCTTGCTATTTATCACTTTAGTAGAGAAAATGTTTTCTTCTACTATAAAAAAATACAGATATTTCAGTGTTTGATAACTCTTGCTATTTACCAAAGGAAACCGCTGGTAAAAAAAAAAATTCTGTCCTACTATATAAAAAATACAGATAATTCAGTGTTTGATACCTCTTGCTATTTACCAAAGAAAACCATTTGGTAAAAAAAAAAAAATTCTGTCCAACTATTAAAAAAAATACAGAGATTTTAGTGTTTGATACCTGTTCTTATTTACCAAAGAAACCGTTTGGTACAGGTGCATTTTTGCCCGAATAAGTAAAAGATGAGCAGTAGATGCAGGGGAAGGGGGCGACCTGCAGCATCTGGCAGGGGGCATACTCAGGGAGCCCGCCAATGTAGGACAGAAGCAGCAGCAAACTGTTGGAGGCACCAGCACAAATTGGCAAACAGGTCTAAGATGTGTGCGGAGCACCAGTACGCTGGTAGATTTATTGAGAGGGCGTACTACAATTATACAGCCACGTCATGTGGAGAGTATTGTGGACTGGGTCCCAGGTGCCTCAAGTGCAGCAGGCTCTTCCTCTGCAGCAGGATCCTCTTCTGCAGCAGTAGCAACCAGCACAGCTGTGACAGGAGCAAAGACAGGAGTTAGCATGGCTAATGTGTCTGTACCTCCCAATGACTCTCCCTTGTTGTTTGACGAACAGCTTGAGGATATGTCATTGCGAATTTCAGAGCAGGAGGCAGACTTTGAGACCCTTGGAGAGTGTGCTCAGCACTTGTTGGGAGAGGGTTCTGCATCAGTTCGTGCATTTGCACAGGTTAGCTTGAATCACAGGTTAGATGAAAATGAGGATGATGATGACCGTGATGTCACCTGGGAACCACCGGTACGTGTAAGGGCTAACAGCAGTTCCGTGTGGGGGGATGGACAAATTATTCCAAAAAAAATAATCAAGGATAGAGTGTCTGCACTCCCCTGCAGTTTCTTGCTCTATTCTTTCTGTAGGCTGCCATTGAAGACCTATCTGTATTTTTTTTCTAGGCCAACAACAAACACACAAAACATTTTTTTTATTTAGAGGTGCTCTGGACCAAGTTGTCTCTGGTATTTTTAGTACTTGGTTGAACCTTCTTGGTTGGACTGCACTTTCTGCTTTCGTCCAGGTTTCTCCCTTTGCACTTTCAAATTTTGCAGATTTGCCTTGAAGAGTTTCTGTAGCTGTACAATCTCTTCTGCCCTCTGCTGATGTTCTTGCTCTAGTTCCATGATAAGTTCCTCCGCGGCTGAATCCTGTTGTTGAAATTTATCAAGATCATCTAGTGTTCCCTCCAACTCCTTTTCAAACAGGCCCCTCTCTTTCATCATTTCTTCTTGTATATTCTGCAATTCCTGACGAAGGGAACGGGACGTTCTTCTCTCAGTGCTTGCATGACCTTCACCGTTAAAACCTTATACTTTTCCTCTGAACCTTTGAGATTTTTCAAAACACACAAGTCCCTTGAGACCATCAGTCATCTTTACATCATAAGATCCTGGAGCAGGAGCACAATCAACATTTTTATTGAACCTTTTGATAGGGGCCTTCGGGAAGGACATGGTTGCTGTCGCCATAATCTTCAATCCACCCTGTGTAAACCAAACATGACAAATGTAGCATTCATACAGATTCTGCCCAGAATGAGTTCTTATGTGCCTCTGCATGTGACGATCAAGATTTGAGCATCTTGGACAAGTATGACTACACCGCGTTCATTGGAAAAATTTCTTAACACATTTCTCCTTTTTTTGGTTGGATTTGGAGGCTTCAGGTTTCCCATCCCTCTTTCAGCATTCACTTCCACAATATCTTTCTCAGCAGCACCATCTTCTAATTGTGAACTGTTGTCATTGACTTAAAACATAACTTCTTCAGGTCTCTTAAAGATTTTGCTAGGTGCAGCCACATGTTTTATAGCTGCAGCAACATTTACCCCAGAGTCTTCATTTTCACCAAAGTCACAAACTGCAGCAGTCTCTACATTTCCCATGTAAGGGACAGTTTCAGCCTCTTCCCCTTTGCTACTGTCACCAACAGCTACAGGCTCCCCACTGGCCATATAAGTGATGGCCTTATCCGCTTCACATTCAATGTCCCCAATAGCTACAGCCCCTACACTGTCCATGTGAGGGGGAAGTCTAAGCCTCTTCAAATTCATTATTAGTTGGAGGCTCTACAGTTTTAAACTCTTCATATTCACCAATGTCTCCAATAACTACAGCTTCTACACTGTCAACATAGGTGAAGGCCTCAACCTATTTCTCTTTTGTCCCTTCATTCTCTCCCTCTTCCGACCTAACTGAAACAGGATCCCATCCTTTAGCCTGGACTTCAGTAAGTGAAAACTTTACAACAGAATACAACAGTAATTTATTCTACTACTTCTGTCCTACCATTGTCTAAAGTTTCTTCAATCACTGTGACCTCAGCAGAATTTTGTAAATCTTCACCTGATTTATCAAAAGCTGCATCTGAAACAAGACAGGCAATTTTCTCTTCAGCTGCTATGGAGGAACATTCTGTCTCATGATCATTACCAGTATTTGTTTGCTCCAGGGTAGGCACTCAAAATTTTTCCTCCCAATTCTGTGCTGCCAGTTGCTGCACCACCTCAGTCAGCATTCATATCATCCGCTTCATGATGTTGCTGCTGACGCCTGTCCAGTACTCCATTCACAAAAATTGTATTACACACTTCTGGGTGTTATTGGTGATGCACTACACCCAGCTCTAGATGCCAGTTACCAATGCCGTCCACGCTCCGTCTCAGGGCCCACCGCCTCCTCCTCCTGCTGTTACTGCTGCCGCCTGTCAGTAGTCTATTCACTAAAATTGTGCACTTCTGGGTGACATTGATGATGCACTACACCCAGCTACAGGTTCCAGTTACCAATGTGGTCAACGCTCCGTCTCAGGGCCCAACGCCTTCTTCTCCTTTCGCTGCTGCCCCCTGTCAGTACTACATTCAAAAAATTTGTATTACACACTTCTAAGTGGCATTGACGATGCACTACACCCAGCTCGAGATGCCAGTTACCAATGGGGTCCCCACTCCGTCTCAGGGCCCACTGCCTCCTCCTCCTGCTGTTGCTGCTGCTGTCTGTCAGTACTCCATTCACTAAAATTGTACACTTCTGGGTGACATTGACAATGCTCTACACCCAGCTCTCCATGACTCGCACTAATGTGGTCTCCCTGGCAAAAGCTGACCAGAGGCCACTCATTGCTACTGCTCTCACTGACCCACCTTCCGTCTCTGGTCCTCCATCCTTTTGCCTAATGTCACTGCACTACTTGTCCACAACTTTATGGGTGTCATTTCTAACACGTCATCCAGGTCATGTTACCAGCTAGCAATTTTTAATATTAATAAACAGGATTTATATAGCGTAAACACATTATGCAGCTATATCAATTAACCCCCCTAGCGGTAATCCCGAGTGTGACTACGGGTGGCTTTTATTTACAAAAAGCGGTAATCCCGAGTCACACTCGGGGTAACTTTAAGAGCCCCCCTTACCTTTGCCCCACGCTCCAGCGGCGATCCGATGGTCCTAGTGTGATGCCGGGCGCCGGTCCGTTGGGGGGTGTGGCCGGGCAGGAAATTTAAAAGCAGATTACTGAGGTCCTGGCCACGCTGCTGCCCGCATCTCCAGAGAGATGCAAAGCACAATGCAGGACTTCTGCATTGTGCTTCACATCTCACTGCAGATGCCAGCAGCAATAGCAAATTCCAGGGGTGGTCACCCCCAAATTTGCTATTGCTGCTGGCATCTGCAGTGAGATGTGAAGCACAATGCAGAAATCCTGCATTGTGCTTTGCATCTCTCTGGAGATGAGAGCAGCAGCAGCTCCAGTGTCTGTGTGCCTGTGTGAGCAGGCAGGGAAATCCCCACTCACATCACCCCGGAGGATGAGTCATCTTCCGGGTGATGTGAGTAGTGATGTATTGGGGGGCGTGTCTGGGAGGAAAATTTAAAAACAGATTACAATGTAATCTTCTTTTAAATGGTTTATACGGTACAATAACACCACATAACATGAAATAAAAATAAAAGTACATTTTTAATTTTATATTTTATTTTTAGATTACATTGTTGTCTATTATTTCATTATTTTTTTAATTTATTATTTATAATTATGTATTATATTATAATTTATGATTGTAATAAAATAAATAAATATAATTATCATACCCGGGAGTTAATCCTAAGAAATACAAGCACACAAAATAAACAAAAATTTCTATGTAAAAAAAATAGAATCACTTTTTGCATCAAAAACTTGACAGAATTAGAACGCTAGGGGGGTTAAATAGGGGTGCGTACATTAAATAGTGACACATTGTCCTGCCGTTTTAACGGGAGAGACTGTTGCTAGTGCATCGAGTTCACCCTTTCTCAATGTCCTAATGTTTATGCTGCCTTCTGGATGCTGTCAGTCACGCAAAAATCCTATTTGGCTGCTGTCATTTTGCCTGCCATTTTCTGGAAAACCACAAGGTCTTTTGGAACTTTTGTATTTTTCTCTTGCTACCACTGTTCTTCTACACTTACCTAGCCAATTTAGTTGTTTTAACATGTATAGGGGCTTTGCTAATAATGTTTAAAGTCGGCCTATTGGAATTCACAAAACCATTTCGCCGAACCCACCGGAAGTTTGAGGAAATTTTTGCAAGAGGCCTTCTTGCTCATCCCTAGTAGTAACCAAGTGTTGGATACTGTTCTTTAAACATAGGAAAATAGGAGTCTTTATGTTTTAGAGCTGCATTATTCAGATTTACTTCTACCTGATTTACACCACTGTTGCGATGGCCTACATGCAATTTGTGGTTGTTTTTTATCTTCAGCAAGATGTGAAGGTCATCAATTGCAGATTCTGAGCTTGATTCATCAAGCAAAATCAGAAGCTTGCGTATTTACGATCCGAAATTGGATGCTAAAAACCTATTTATCGACCATTTTTCAGCTGTCGAGAATATGCTGGCGTATTCACCCCGCTTTTCTCAAACAAAATGCTCACTTGCTTGCCCTGAGACGTACATCTCCATGAGCTTGACACTGGCGAGCTTGCATTAAAAGTCACTGTTCCTCTAAAAAAATCATTCTTTTAAATGGCACACATCTTACACTTAGCCCTAAAAAAAATGGGCTGTTCAAATGTTTCAAACATATATATTAGCTAAGAAATAAGCGTATTTTTAAATGACCTATTATTTTCAGGTTCAGAAAGAGTTAACTGATTTCAACTCTTTAAATAGGCGCCTACCTAATTGCTTACGATGTCCAACCCGAGGATCTGCCTGGTGATAAATACGAGACCTCACTTTTGCCAGGGGACTAGATCATCCAACTAAATTATTTTTTGCTATATATATATATATATATATATATATATATATATACACACACACATACATAGATGCAAATATACCTCTGACATATACCACAACACTGTACAAAGATCAGCGGTGCACTCACATGAGAGGAAGACCATTCCAGAGAGTTGGAGCAGCTCTAGAGAAGTCTTGTAACTGTGCGTGTGATGAGGTTATGAGTGAGGAAGTCATTAGTAGATCATTGGAGGAGCAGAGGGAGCGGCAGGGTCTCATGAGTCTCAGTCATATCTCTAGCAAGTTTGTTTGAAAATACATATATATATATATATATATATATATATATATAAAAATAAAAAAATTATAATAAAAACTATAATAATCAAAAATGTTTACATTTACATTAAACACGCACATATAATAAATGACTTGAACATTAAAGCCTAATTTGTTTTAATTTATCATTTATTAGATAGCTGTTCACTGGTGTACAAATGTAAGGGATTATATCAATAAATGATTACGGAATGTCAAACTGTCATAAAACAAACAGCCAAATTACATAGACTGCGCATGTCCCAATTACACGCAAACTCCTATCAGCTGTGTGCCTAAACATGAGCATATATAAGGGTGTTGTCTGACTTGCTTTCTTCTTTGACATATCGCACAGCGCTATATATACACACACACACACACACACACACACACACACACACATATATATACACATATGTGTGTATATTTATATATATTGATATAGATATATAAATATTGTGGGAGTTAGCTTGACAAATGGTAGGCAACTAGCAAGACTGGATGCCACATCAGGGTTTTATTGAAAAAAAAAACAACAAAAATTATCCCAACAGGATGGCTTAACTTCAGCTGGTTAAAGATCCAAGACATAAACACTTATCACATATCTTATCATCAGCTGTCCTGTGTGCTATACCAGTCCATTTCCAAAAAAAAGGCACAAAAAACTAGAGTCACCTTGTCTGTAGAGTCTTGTCTCTCTCTTTGTCTCCCTCTTTCTCAGTAAAACTGTGGGGAGGAATGTTACCAAGTCCTCTCCATTAGAGAAGTCAATGGTATTGCTATGTTATTGTGTTTGTGGTCATATTTTTTTCATTTCAATAATATTACTTTATTACCGCCTTTAAATGTTTGTCCTGTATAACTATATAATCGAGTTTTCCACCCTTGATAGGTCAAAATTGCATACTAGTTTGCTAGGTATTTTTGGAATGTAATATTTGTTGGGCCATTTTTTAACTAATTTGGCTTTATATGGAAGTCTGGGTTTACATGTGTGTGTGTTTTTTTTTGTCATGTAAATTTATTGGTGTCTGTGTGGTCTTCATATTTAATGTGACCTTTTAGCAAATGGGTTTATTTTGAATAAAGTAATTTTTTTTTTTGTAGTTGTTTGCTTTTTGGGGGTTTGTTTTCATGTGATCTCCTTTACAATCTCCCAGGACCTACAATTTAAAAAAAAATTATGCTTGTTTTAAGAAGTTCCCTTCTATGAATTGTTTGAAAGGCTAAAAACAGCACAATTGGCTAATTAAAACTAAGTTGTTTAATGTGCATAGTTGTGTGCCAAACCTCAGGAGTGTGGTGCGTATTTTTGTGCGCCAAGGTGTAACTGCTATGTGTACGTGAACTGTGTTCTATCAGTTAAAAAATGCTCCAGGCCAATTTTTCAGAGAAGGGTCCTCATTTTGGTAAGTTTTTCTTTTTATGTGTACATTGTTTGTTTTCCTTCATGTGCACTAATGTATGTACATTATATATATATATATATATATATATATATATAT
>NC_092871.1:54131559-54183153 GCF_032062135.1 Pyxicephalus adspersus | reverse complement strand
AACAAGTTAAGCAACAACACAACATCTGTTCATTTCTAAGAGTGCCTGACCCTGCTTGTGAGCTTGGCAATCAATGTGGTTTGATGTTGTGCTTTGCAACCTGGACCTCCTTCCATCACCATCAGGTGTGTTAGAATGAGTATGCAACTCAGCTGGACAACTAATTGACAACCTGCTTGGACAGCAAGTGGAAGTGTGTTTGTATAGAATAGTGCTAGGATCAGGCAGCACAGCACAATGAAAACAAACCTATAACACTACCACAAATGAACAGAGGAGATGTGTGGCAGTAAATCAACATGAGTGCAAATGTCAGACTAATAATAAAAAAAAGAAATAAAAACCATGACAATTTATTCATAAAAGGAAAATGTACATAATACATTCAAATACCAAAATGTGACAATGTGACTTTGAGAATAGGACAAAGGCAACGAGGGGGTTCTAATAGCACTTTGGAGTGGAAACTATGCAGACATTTGTACTGAACATTTTTGGAAAAAAAATGACAAAACATTGCTGAAGAATTGCTAAACAACAGAAAAACTATAATTACAAACCAGGCACAAAAATATTGCAGCAAAAGATGAAACTAACAATAATGAAGATTACAAAGTCACATCAATGCATACAATCCAAGCAAATTTTACTTGATTAATCACCCTCCCCCCAAACCAGTCAAGTTAAAATAGTAATAATGAAAATGCATATGTATTTAAATGCATTTAAATGTATTTTGACAGACACACACAAGTGAAATCACTAAATGTTTCTTGATACATGTATTATAACATCTTTGGCAACAATTCTTTTTGCAAATATTTGATTTCTATAAAGCCAAACTACAATGAAATTTGAATCAGATCCCAAATGCTTGATTACATTTTTTTGACATTCTTACTATTGTGTGATGACATTATATTGCTAATTAGTATATATACAGCTTGGTTTAAATTAGTTTGCAGGAAAACCAAAAAGTATCAAAACAGTGCAACAAATGTAACAATAAATGAATCAATTTTGTGAATGAGTACAATGAAACATAAAAATGTAGCACTTATCCAAAAGAAGGTGAAGCAATAAAAATTTAAACTGACCTGTAATGGACAGTAGATGGGCACAGAACAGGGAGCATGTGTGCGCTAATTAATTGCTATCACCTCACCATTGACAGAGCTTAACAGATCCTCCTGAATTGCGCAGCTGCAAACTAATCATCTTAATTGGCGTATTCTCAACCCCTATTGCTCATTTATCAAGGCAGGAATCCGCTGGCAAGTGAAGACGAGTGTACTAGCACTTGGCTTTGGCTCTGACTCCGGCTCACGGAAATACGCCTCGTATATCGGCGTGTATATACGCGCAGCACACTTACGCGCACTTGCTTGATAAATCAGGCCCTCTGTGTCAAACTCATTTCTAGTTGATTGTTGGTTTCAAATTAAAAATATATCTTTTATCAAATCTGTCCTTCTGACAGTCTAATTTAATTACACACTTACTTTGTGGCATGTTGCTCCTTATTGATCTATCCTATTCTGACATTCTGCTCTCCAATGAGCTGGTCATCTTTGTCAAATGAACTATGGCTCTAAATGGACAGTTTCTGATTATCCTAATCTCTCACAGTCACAATTAATTTATTTGTTTTTTCTTTGTTCTTTTACAGACAAGACTAATAAACACAATTCAATGTTTTTTTTTGTAGATTATATATACAGAAAGAGGCTTTGTTTACCGATTATACATTATTATACATATTTCGTTTTTTTAAAAAAGCCAAATAATTATTATTTCCCTTTACCCATGAACCCTAATGCTATCAGCCTAATGCTATCAGTGTTCACCATCTTTTACCTTCCAAATGTCGTTGGGTAACTTGAAGAAAACAATTTTTTTATGGCCCGTTTCACTTCCTAATTTCTCAAACTGTAAATAATTGGGTTCAGCACTGGTATAACCATGCAGTAGATGGCTGACACAACATTGTCAATTCTCTGTGAATCAATGGACATTGGTCTCATGTACATAAAGATTAGGGCGCCATAATACATAGTGACCACCGTGATACGGGAACTACAGGTTGAGAAAGTGTTTATTCTCCCAGATAAAGATGGGATTCAGAGAATGGCTGAAATGATAAAGACATAGGTAACCAAAATAAAGGTCATAAACCCAACTCCAAACATTGTAGCAGAAACAGACATCAAAATCCTATTGATGTACGCATCACTGCAAGACAACTGTAACAATGGCTGTACCTAGCAGTACATTCGGTTAACCTTGTTGGGTCCACAATATGAGAGAAAAGCTGTGGGAAGGGATTAGATGATGGAGTTCACAATGCCACTAGCCCATGCTGACACTGTTAACTGGAGACACAAGGTGCGGTTTATGATGATTCTATATCGTATAGGAATACAAATGGCAACAAAGCGATCATAAGCCATAATAGCCAACAGAACACATTCTGTAGTAGCACACAATGTAAACAGGTCAACCTGGCAAATGCATGCCCGGAAAGAAATCATGTTACTTTGGCTTATTATGTTGTTGAGGATGTTGGGGACAGTTACAGTTGTGTATCACATTTCTAGGACTGAGAGGTTGGCCAGGAAGACGTAGATTGGTGTATGAAGACAGGTGCTAGAAAAAATAGCTGTCAGAACAACTGTGTTGCTGATCAGGGTTGTCTGATATATAACCAGGAAGACTACCAAGGAAGCAAAACGAAGCTGAGGAACATCAGAGAGGCCCATGAGAAAAAACACAGCAGTTGAGTTGGCTGGACTTGTAACAGTCAAAGATGTACAAATTTGAGCAAAGCATATAAAAGATTAGTGTGCCACTGGGGAGTTCCCTTCCAGTCCTTGAAATGCAGGAAAGAAGAGAACATCTCTGCAAAGTGGACACAATGTCCATTGTCTGAGTACTATCCTTAGTGGTGTTGCTGTACTAGGTCGCCACGTGTGGGGTTTCAGAAATTCTGCTCTAAAGTGAAGATTTGTTAGGAACTGGTGTCATCAGGACAGACAGATAGCCACTAAACCCAACAGGATTTATAGCCTTGGAGAGCTTTAGTAAATCAGGGCCAGTATGTTTTTATGCTGACTGTGACTACAACTCTAGGTACCTAATAAGTGTTTCTGACTCCACAGCCCTGGAGATAAACAAAAGCAAATGTGTTTAAAGTTCAACTTAGGTGGCAACCATTACCCTCTCTATAGCTACAGTGGATCAATGAGGATTACGAGGTGAAAATGGAAAGAAATAAAAAATATTGCAGTTACTTTATTTAAGGACAGGCTAATTGCATTATACTCCACCAATGTTCCTGGTGCTAAAATTGATTGGAAATGTAATTAAATAATTTTAGGTTTTAGTTTTTTCTTTTTAAAAGATTGCCTATTCCTGCTGTGTCTCTAGGACATGGGACAGAATGTGAACTTCTTCACAATTAGATTTAGCAAAAAAAAAAAATCCTGTCAAAAATGTTGGCTTTTTACATACAGCATTTTATGTTATTACTCTGCTGATAAAAATCAAACACAACAAAGCACATCATGCCTATTGATCTTAAAAAGTTCCCAATGTGATCTTCTGGAGTGTGTTCTGGTGGAGGTACTAGACAATGCAACTAGAGATGAGCGAATCGAAACTGATGAAGTGGAATTCGATCCAAAATTTCAGGAAAAATTTGATTCGCAACTAATCTGAATTTCCTCGCAATTTGTGGTAATGAATCGCAATTTTTCCTAAAATGGCAGCTACACGTGTGAGGACATGGGGAATGGAACCCTGGGAAGGCGGGATGACCAATAATGCCAAGCATTCAGCCAATCAGCAGACAGCCAGCCCTGTGATGTCACACCCTTATTAATAGCCTCAGCCATCTTGGATTAGGACATTTTACAGCATTCCGAGTGCAGGGAGAGACACTCAAACTCAGACTCAGCGATTTACAAGTGCAGGGAAAGATTATTTGGGGATCCAAAATAGCCATTATACAGCTCTGTTATTCCAGCAATTTATATATACAGAAAAATATATAGGCAGATCACTGTTGCAGTTATTTGTGGTGAAAGCGTTTAGTGGCCTATTTCAGTGCAAAAAGAAAAATATTTACGCAGTTCACTGTTGCAGTTATTTGTGATGAAAGTGTTTAGTGCCCTATTTCTGTACAAAAAGAAAAATATATACGCAGTTCACTGTTGCAGTTATTTGTGGTGAAAGCGTTTAATGGCCTATTTCAGTACAAAAAGAAAAATATATATGCACATCACTGTTGCAGTTATTTGTGGTGAAAGAGTTTATTGGCCTATTTCAGTACAAAAAGAAAAATATATATGCAGTTTACTGTTGCAGTTATTTGTGGTAAAAGCGTTTAGTGACCTATTTCTGTACAAAAATAAAAATATATTCGTCGCTTTGCTTTGTGTTTTAATTTGCTTTTAATGTGCCATGCCCAGAGGAGTGTCAGAGGCCTAAATGTTTCTGGCGCAGGCAGAGGTCGCAGCAGAGTAAGGGGGCGTGTCATCAGGAGTCGAGAGGCCTGAGCTCCCGGTGTGATCTAGCGGTCGTGTCTTGACCAGCAACCCAGCGATTCTTGATTGGTTAACTCGGTCATCCACTTCGTCCGAAGTGACATCAGACATTCCCAGCCAACAGTCGGTGGGTTCGTCAGACACAACCCTTAGTTGGCATGGCCCTGGAGCAGCCCCTGTGCCCTCACCTGTCCTTAACCTGCCTCTGTCCTTTGCTGTCCCCTCAGCCACAGAAGTATTATATGTTGTGGGCTCAGCTCCACTATATAGCGAGGACAAGCTAGTAGAGGACAGTCAGCAACTACTGCCCAGCCAAGATCTGGAGGAGACATCTGCCGCTTCCTCCGCTAGGCAGGCAAGTAGTGATGAGGAGAGTGGCGTGAAAGGTGGTGTTGCGAGTGGTCAGGCTCCTGACCCAGAGACCGCTGAGGAGGACATCAGTGACGTGCATACACTACTCGATAATGATGAACCCAATCGCACTTGGGAGCTGGGTGAAGAAGGGGCTTCATCATCATCAGGAGAGGAGGGTGGCAGCTTGCCTGTAAGGCAGGGGCTTAGCCAGCAGGGTGGCAGCAGTGGTAGGTCGGGAGCCAAACGTGCCCCGGGCAGACAACCAGCTTCGCAGCAGCCTACCTGCCCGGGAAGTAATGGTGTAGGGGTTAACGGAGGCAACAGCAGTAGCAGTCAATCAGTTCAGGGAGTTGGGGGGAAATCACCTACTCAGCAGTGTGGCAGATTTTTAACATGGCCATATGTAGAATATGTGGGCAGAAGGTGAAGTGTGGCCAGGGTGCCAATGTTGGCATCACGGCCCTGCGTCAACATATGCAGCGTCACCATAAAGTGGCCTGGGAGAAACGTGACTATGATGTGGTGGTCAAGCCTGCCGCAGCAACCGCTGCATCACCCAGTGGCACGCACCGGCTTTCAGGCAGTCAAGGCACCACCTCAGCCAAAGGGAGCTGTATGCATTTCCATCTTCTGCTGGTCCAGATGGTCTTGCTACTCCTCCTCCTACTTCTCGTCAGTCATTTCATCAGCAATCGATCACCGAAGTGATTGCCAAGAGACAACAGTATGCGTGCACTCATCCAATGGCGCAGAAGCTGAATGTGCTCCTGTCCAAGTTGCTGCACCTTTCAGAGAATTGATGGCTTGTGCCGAGCCGAGGAGGAAAGTTCCAAGCCGTCATTTCTTTGCGAAAAAGGCAGTACCAGTCATGCAACAATATGTAGAACAGAAGGCGGGCCAGTCCTTGAGCCTGTCGGTGTCTGCCAAAGTGCACGGCAGCGCTGTCATGTGGAGCTGTAACTACAGTCAGGGACAATACATGTCCTTTACGGCCCACTGGGTGAATGTGATTTCTGCACAGCCACATCAACAACTTGGCCAGGTGACACCGCTTCCGCCTCCACATTCTCACGCCCCTGGTCCTGCGACAACGTCCGCCTCTGCCTCCTCATCCTCCACCGTGTCCTCAGCCTCCACTGCAGGGACAATTCACAGTGACCCCCCAGCATACCATATGTGCAGGGCACGGCGGTGTCACGCTGTTCTGCACCTGGTTTGCCTGGGCAAACGGAGTCACACAGGGGAGGAACTGCTCCATGTGATTTATCAAGAAATTGAATCATGGCTTTCTCCGCGACAACTCAAAATCGGAACCATGGTGACCGACAACAGGAAGAACATTGTGTCGGCGCTGCGTCAAGGAAGGTTGAGCCATGCGCCCTGCATGGCACACATCTTCAATCTGGTTTTCAAGCGGTTCCTGAAGTCTTCTACCCATCTGCAAGACATCATAAAAATGGCCAGGAAACTTTGCATGCACTTCAGCCACTCATACACCGCAAAGCACACCCTCCTTGAGCTGCAGTGGCAGAACGGCATCCCCCAACATAGGCTGATATGCAACGTTTCCACTCATTGGAATTCCACCCTCCATATGTTGGACCGACTATACGAACAGAGAAAGGCCATCAATGAATTCTTGATGATCCAAGCGGATAGGAGTACTCCCATGTGTAACTTCGATGTCAGCCCGTGGGAGCTCATGCGTGACACCTGCCGTTTGCTCAGGCCCTTTGAGGTCTTCGTTGGATACAGTGACAAGGTCAAGGGCTACAGAATCCTAAATCCCAAAACAGACAAGGTCACTTTTAGCAACAGCATAACTTTTGTTGAAGATATGAGAGACAATGTAATGACAACAGAAGAAGCAAGAACAGAAGAGAAAACTGACACTGACCAGCCCACCTCCGTAACTTCTGAACAAACAGTTGAAGTGAGTGCAGACTCTACTAGTACTGAAGAGCAGAGACAAGCAAACTCAGACATACAACCGAGAAGCTCAATGAGAGAAAACAAAGGTAAACCACCTGTACATTTCTCATACAAGGCAAGCACTGCCAGTGCCAATGAACCTACATCTTGGGAAGACATATCTCAGCTTTCAGAACAGGAAGCCAGCAAATGGATAAAAGCTGCTGAGGCAGAGATAAAATCCATGCATGTCACCAAAACATGGACACTTACAGAACTACCACCTGGAAGGAAAGTCATAGGTTGTAAATGGATTTTTAAAGTGAAGTACAATGCAGATGGCACAATTGAACGATACAAAGCAAGACTCGTAGCCAAGGGATATTCTCAAAAATATGGAAAGAACTATGATGAGACATTTGCACCTGTAGTCAAACACGCTACAATAAGGACTCTGCTGTTAGTAGCCTCCATGAGGAAAATGCAAGTGAAACATTTTGATGTGAAAACTGCATTTCCACACGGCGAGTTAACAGAAGAAATCTACATGGAACAACCACTAGGGTTCAAAGATGAACAAAGCCCAGACCTAGAATGCAAACTTCACAGGAGTAAATATGGTCTAAAACAAGCAACCAGAGCGTGGAATATAAAAATAAATGAAGTACTTACACAACAAGACTTTCAAAGGAGTAAAGCAGACCCCTGCTTATACACAAAGAAATTGGAAAGAAGATGGATCTACATGCCTATTTATGTGGACGATTTCTTGATTTGTTTTGAGCAAGAAGGGGATGAAGCAGAAATACTGAAAACTCTAAATCAGCACATTGAGACCAAAGATCTTGGCGACATAAAGAATTACCTCGGCATCCAGATTGAGAGAGAGAGGAAGATCGCAGTTTTCTCCTGAACCAAAAACATAAAATACAAGAAATAATTGAAGCATTCGGAATGGAAAATGCCAAACCAGTAAAGTCTCCCATGGAAACCAACTACCTGAAGGAGATGAATAGCCAAGACACCCTGTTACCAACTAATACTCACTACAGGAAAGCAATAGGGAAATTGCTGTATCCTACCACTGCTACAAGGCCTGACATTGCAGCAACTATTGGAATCCTATGCAGAAAGGTTTCAATGCAAAGTCAGATGGACTGGAATGCCGTAAAGCGAATTATTTTCTACTTTGCACTACAAGCTAAAGTTACCAGCGAACGATGAAAGCACCTTAACAGGATATGTGGATGCCGACTGGGCCAGAGACACCAGCGACAGAAAATCTACCAGTGGCTACTTTTTTCTTCTGTCAGGAGGTGCTATCAGTTGGACTAGCAGAAAGCAGCTCTCTGTTACACTATCTTCTACTGAAGCAGAGTTGTTGCAGATGTTGCAGCAGCTCAGGCAAGCCAAGAAGTTATATGGCTGAGACAACTGTTAACAGACTTTGGTCAACCACAGTTGAAACCAACAAAAATCTTTAAAGACAATCAAGGATTCCTTGATTGAACTCGAGAACCAAGCACATTGATGAGAAGTACCACTTTCATAGGAATCTTCAAGAACAGGGACTTCCTGAGTTACTTTATTGCCCGACTGAAGATATGACAGCAGATATCCTTACAAAGGATATATACAATATTATAACAAAAATAAAAGTACATATTTTAGTGCACCAAACATCATTTGCCCAGTGCCCTGATTTACATTTTGCACACTATTATCCCTGACCTTTTGACATTTTTTGATAAATTTGTTTTTTTGTATAAATTACATTGTTGTGGTCTAATATTTTATTATTTTTTATAATTATTATTTATAATTTTTTATTATATTATATTTATGACTATAATATAATAAATATAATTATCATACCCAGAGGTTAATCCTAAGAATTACAGACCCACAATATAAACAAAAATTTCTGCAAAAAACACTGACAGATTTAGAACGCTAGGGGGGTTATATATTTTCACTAAGCATAATAGCATGCTTTTTGTACAGACATATGTGCAACAACTATTATTACATATAATATATTCTAATATACTGTGATCACAGTAGCCCTTAATGTTTGTATATTTGTATTCTTTCTAGTGGAATTACCTATAGTTTATAATGTATTTTTTGTCTCCATGTTTTTGATGGTTTACAAAAAACACGGACTAAAGCTGGGTACACACTTCCAATTTTTGTCGTTGGAAAGGATCTTTCACGATCCTTTCCAACGACAAGGGAGTGCACGATGCATGAACGGTGCTGTACATACAGCACCGTTCATGCTCTATGGAGTGGGAAGGGGGAGAGCGACGGAGCGGCACCCTGCTGCGCGCTCTCCCCTTCCCTTTCATTACGATCAGCTGTCGTCCATCGTCTGTGGATCCGGCAGGTCGGTCGTCCGGACGATGGACGACACCGACTGTACACACGGTAGATTTTCGCCCGATAATTGGCCGATGCTGATTATCGGGCGATAAAAATCTGACGTGTGTACGTAGCTTTAGCCATGTGTCCAGCTCCATATTGACTAGTAAGAAACAAGTCTGCAACAGCTTTACAAGTCAAATAAAAGAAAAAGTTTTCTATGTTGTAAACTCAGCCAGTAATGTATAGTAGCAAAAAACACATGATCACATAATTTTCTAATCCTGCAATTATTCTTCACTACATGCTACCAAATCCTACCTACCTACAAATGTTTCCCATAAGAAATAAAAGGAAAATGAATAATTCATCCCCATGAAAAAAAAATCCTATTGTTATTGGCATATTATACATTGATGGGACTGTATAAAATAATTTAAACACTGCTTAATACTAAAATACATCAATACAAAAGAAAAAAAAAATTAGATGAAATTAGAAAAAAATTAGATGTGTGCAGCCGTTCTGTTCGGGACGTGGTGTGAATTTCAAATCTGTTTGTATTGCATTCAATACAAAACAACTGTATTGAATGCAATACAGCGGATTTATATGTGTAAAAGCAGTACATTGTCTTTTATAAACATTTATTTTACAGTATAATATAAAAGTATGAGTAAAATATTTATTTATTTAAAAAAAAAAAACAGTTAAACATTTATTTATTTAATTTATTATTTTGACATGATTTTGTGTTTCAAACATTATTATACTATTATATTATACTGTACAATTCCTTTTTTTGAAAAACAATGTTCTGCTTTTAGACATAAATCCAGACAGAAATGAACCGCCCAGGAGGTTAAATGACCCTAATGTATTTTGCTACATTTGTGGTGAATATTCTCAGCTAAAACAGAGAAGAAACATTACAGAATTTGTGAAACAAGCAAATCTTGCATATTTAGGTATTAAACTGGGGGACCAAGATAAGTATTTTACTGCCCATGTGGTATTCAAAACTTGTGTAGAGTGTCTACGTCAGTGGAAAAATGGAAAACTGAAAAGTTAGAAATTCGATGTTCCTATGGTATGGCGAGAGCCAAAAAATCATCATGATTAAAAAAAATTTCAATCGTTACAAGAAAAACAAGTGGGAGTACCCTGATTTGGAATCAGCAAGACGACCTGTGCCGCATGGTCCTGATGTTCCCATCCCAGTGTTCAGTACACTCCCTGATATTCCTGTATCTGACATGGAGGATATACAGGGTTTGAAGTGTAATCCAGGAGTTAGCAGTGGAAGTGAATATGAAGGAAGTGTTTCATCAAACCAGCAGTTCTCCCAAGAAGAGCTCAATAATTTAACACGTGACCTAAGTATGTTAAAACAAGCATCTGAACTTTTAGCATCCAGGCTAAAAGAACAGAACTGTCTGAGAACAGAAGTTAAAATAATAGGATAGGAGAGGTGACACTCCTACCATATTTAAGTGGAGATGGAGATTTTGTGTACTGTTGTAACATCCCTGGACTACTATCCCATATGTGAGTACCAGAATACCGAGCAGAAGACTGGCGGCTTTTCATAGACGGTTCCACTCGAAGTTTGAAATCTGTTTTACATAATGGCAACTGCTATGTATCAATTCCAATTGGCCACTCAACAAAAGAATATGAAAATATCAAAATGGTCTTACAAAAGATTTGCTAATATGAACATTATTGGTCCATAGGTGTTGATTTCTAAAAAAAATATAGTCATTCTGATGAATGACTACAGTATATGCTTAAAATGCACTTAATCTATTGTTCTAAACTGAAAATGCACTTTACAGATACCCTGAACTTGTGATTCCTTTGGGTAATCAGCCAGTATGACTTCAACCTGGCCTAGTCCACCCTCTAAATAAAGGTTTGGACACAGAATGTGCCATAAAACACCAAGACTAGGCCAAAATTATTTGATGTCTGTAGGCACTTTAATATTAAAATTCCACAGATAAAAGGATATGAGGAAAACTGGACAGCTAATCTAGAAGAAAATCTAGCAATATTTTGACCTTTGATTACCTCACTATGTACATAATTTCTTAACTTCCTCATTAGCATTATAGTGTTTGATTGTTTTAGATACCAATAGAAGAGCTATTGGGTGTCTGAACAAATAGACAAAACCACTGTCAGATGAAAAAACCCCATGCCCACCAAATCTAATAAAATAGATTGGAATCGATTGGAAAATGCAGTTAAAAGAAAGGGTCCAAAGAAAATGGTGAATGTTTACATCTAAAAAGCTTCTGAAAATATTTATCTCTTCACTAATTAACCTAACTCTAGGATTCAGGAGTATAAACAATTTAACTTGAGGCAAACGTTCCTCTCCCTCTTGGGGGTATGAAGCTTTCCTGTAGATAGGAGGGTTGAGGCTTTTTCTCATGCAATTAACACATTGTCACAATTATTTGCTTCAAGTAGTCACATAGTAAGTGGCCTCAATGGTACAATTGTTTCTTGAAATCATTTGTTAACACTTTTTTAAATATGGAAAACTTGAAATGTATTTGATAGTTTATAGTAATGTACTTGGGTTAGTGAAATGCAGGCAATTTGATGTCGTTATAATCATTATTTTTGGCCAAATAATAATGTGGTAACTTAGCACAAAGTTTGGTTTTGTAAAATTGCTTAAGGATTGCTTGCTTCTTTGAATTTGTGTGATCCCATGGGTGTGTTCTTTGCTAGGACTGTTTATTTGGCATGGCAACTTGGTTGTTTTAGGGATCATCCTACAGTTTTTTATGGTTACACTATGACAATAGTGTTTAGTCTCCTGTTCATGGGGTTAATTTTTTTAAACAAATGCTGTTATGTGATGTATTACATATTATGTTGCAGTAAGTTTTACAAAAAAAAGCATGTGCACCTAGAAGTCCTAAATTGCATATGAAAATTGGGGTTTCCCAGGGCCACTTCATGGGGGATTGGATGGGGCCCCTAAATTTATACTTCACAAATCTATGACTTTCATACTATGGTACCCTCTCAAATTCCCCTCTCTGAAACCCCAATTTCTATGGAAATGGGGGGTGGGGGGGATGTGTAGGAAACTGTAGGTGTAAATGTAGGTGCAAGTGGATCAAATCCACTAGTGGCTAGCACCACATAAATTTTTTTGCATCATTTATATATGCTGCTGGGACGAAGGGAAAGATTTGGGGGACCAATCTCCAAAAAAAGTATAAATCTGACCGTTTACACTTATAAGATGAAAGTATATGTGATTATAAATATTGTACAGAAAAATAGGGCACTATAGTAGCAACCATTTTGTTGATCTTTTTACACTGTAATTACTCTCATCATAATGTCAGCAAAATGTCTACCTTCAACATGCTCAGGGCAAATGCTTTTTATTTCTTCTCACGTCCAACCAACAGATCTTGTTTTGCAGGTTATATATCTACAAACCTCTAAAGGTAGATTAGTCACTATCTCAGCAATGCCACTAAGCTACATATCCACCACATATGGACTGTTTTTAATGATTTGAGGACAGGTTTGGGGCAAGGAATAAAAAGCAAAATTAAGACACCAAAGATCAATTATCTTTATTTGTATTTGCCTTTACAGCACATATAAACATAATTAATAAAATATACAAAACATAGAAAAAGAAAAGTATGTATTATGCAATCCATTTACACATATATTCCTTTTTTTAACTTACCTGTTTACACATCATTTCATAATCTATGGACAAATATTATTTTGCACTGAGGAAAAGCGTGTGGCCTTTAAACATGGACACAGACCATGCACTGTTAAAATGTCTTTCCTTGTGTCGTATGCATCTGGCCTCTCGCTAGGTCCAAGTCCAGAGAACATCAATGTATAAAAGAGAAAACATGACTATTTACATGAATATACCAATAATTAAACAAGAGTAGCCAACATTATGTTATCCACAAGGAAGCCCTTACCTATTTATCATACACAACAAAGGGCTTTCATTTGGGTATACTGTGTACAGGTTTTATAAACAAGGGGACAATAACTTAACTTAACCTAAAGAACTGAAGAATTCCCATCTCACAAGTCAGCCGAACAAGAAGCACTTTCTCATGATTGTAAACAAGATGGTGCTCGTGTTTGGCTAACCTATGACCAGAATATACTTTCTTTGAGAATGTGGGCTAACTTGTCAGTAAGCATTAAAAAGGTTACAATATAGCAGAAGTCATGCAAATGACATCTGCATGTTCTTATGTACACAACCTACCCAAATACTGCCTCACCCATCCAAAAAACAACAGAGCAGTGCTAGTTAAGAGTGTTGTGCAGACTTTAATGTCGACATTATGGATCAGCTGGTTAGAATGCTCACACTGAATAGTGTGTACTTTCTCGTATGTAAAAGTGAGTTAGTGCTCTAGTTAGATTAATGTGCAAACACAAATGAGTCTTCAAAGGCTAAATTGTGCATGTAAATGTATTTTACTTTTATAGAAATCAAATTTCCACTAAAATTTTGGGCATTACTGCCATGGTATGCCCCAAAAAAGCAGCATTTTCCCAAAGTAAATACAGAAGAATGCCCAGTTTGGGGAGCTGTACAGACAAACTTTTTGTCTTGTGCAGCCATCCTGCAGGCATTAATTACAACAATATGGATCAGCTGATTAGAATGTCCACACAATAGCCTAACTAATGTGCACTTACTTGTGTTTAATAACGAGAGCCCTAGGTAGGTTAATGCGCCTACAAAAGCTAAATTGTGCATGTAAATTTATGTTACATTTATTGGAATCAAAGTTGCACCAATATGTTCGGAAATACTGCCATAGCAATGTAGTAAACAATGGGGAACTTTCCCAATATTAATACAGGAGAGTGCCCAGTTTAGAGTGTTGTACAGACAGACATTCCTCTTAATGGCCATCTTGCAAGCTTTAATGACGATATTATGGATCGGCTGTTTGGAATGCCCACACAATAACCTAACAAGTGTGCACTTACTCGTATGTAATAACGAGTTAGTGCCCTAGTTAGGTTAATGTGCAAACACAAATGCACTTCCAAAACTTGAATTGTGCATTTTACATTCATTGGAATCAAATTTGAACCAAAATATTAGGTAATACTGCCGGGGCCATGCCCCAAAAATGCAGCACTTCCCCAAAGTAAATACAGGAGAGTGCCCAGTTTAGGGTGTTGGAAAGACAAACTAGCATACTTAGAATATCAAGGGCATCCATTGTCCATAGTGAAGAACATTGGATAAATCCATGCAATGGTTGCAAGTCTAGAGATAAAACCAGGGTGCACTTACTGGTAGTTTAAAACAAGTGCCCTAGTTTGGCCGACAGACTAACAGCATGATTCCATTAAATATTTTATAGTTGCAGAACACAATTTAAAAACATTGATTACAGAAAACTGCGATGGACAGACAAACCAACATACCTGTTTAGACAATGCTACAAACAATTAGGCACTTTTACCATTTACTTTATACAAGTGCCCAGATTAGGGTATTGTACAGAATAACTGGAACATGGAAATGCAAAATGGGTGCAGAGACAACAGCAGGGTAAAAAATGGCCCAAATTCCAAGGGTAATTAATCCACAGCGTGGCTCAAGAGGTGGGCGATAAAAGATGGATCCAAAACTTCTGAAAACCTAGAAGAAGCATTCCAAATACTTAAAATAATAATATATTACTAAAGATTTTTTAAAACAAAGTTTTGGGACTGTAGCTGGGCCAAACACTACATTTAGAAATGCAGGAAAATACCAACAGAATAGAATATATATATTTATATATATATAGCCAAGCTGCCCAAAAATGTTCTAAACAATAACATACTTTCCATGGATATAAGAGAACGGTGTTTAGTTTAGAGTGCAGGCAGACATTCCTTATGATGGTGATCTTGCAGACTTTAATGACAACATTATGGATCAGCTGATTAGCATGCTCACACAATAACCTAACTAGTGTGCACTTACTCGAATGTAATAACGAGGGAGAGCCCTAGTTAGGTTCATGTGCAAACACAAATGCACAACCTAAAACTAAATATTGCTTGTAATTTTATTTTACTTTTAAAGAAAACAAATTTGGGCAAAAAAGTTGGGTAATACTGCCACGGCAATACCCCAAACATTGAGCACTTTCCTAATGTAAATACAGAAAAGTGCCTAGTTTAGGGTGTTGTACTGACAGACATTCTTCGCGATGGCCATCTTGCAGACTTTAAAGACAACAATATGGATTAGCTGATTGGAATACCCACACAATAACCTAACTAATGTGCACTTACTTGCATGTAATAACAAGTTAGAGCCCTAGTTAGGTTAATGTGCAAACACAAATGTGCCTCTAAAAGTAAAAATTGTGCATGTCACATTATTTTACATTTATTGGAATCTAATTTGAATCAAAATCTTTGGTAAAACTGCCACTGCAATGCTGCAAACAAAGCAGCATTTTTCGAACATAAACACAGGAGGGTTCCTAGTTTAGGATGTAGTGCAGAGCGACTTGAGAGCCATTTTGCAGGCTTTAATGACAACAATATGGATCAGCTGATTAGAATGCCCACACAATACCCTAACTAATGTGTACTTACTCGTGTGTAATGATGAGATAGAGCCCTAGCAAGGTTAATGTGCAAACAAAAATGCGCCTCCAACGTAAATTGTGCATGTAACTTTATGTTACATTTATTGAAATCAAAGTTGCACCAATATGTTCGGAAATACTGCCACAGCAATGTAGTAAACAATGGAGCGCTTTCCCAATATGAATACAGGAGAGTGTCCAGTTTAGGGTGTTGTAAAGACGGACATTCCTCTTGATGGCCATCTTGCAGGCTTTATGATAACATTATGGATCAGCTGTTTGGAATGCCCACACAATAACCTAAAAAGTGTGCACTTACTCGTATGTAATAACGAGTTAGTCTGCTAGTTAGGTTAATGTGCAAACAAATGCACTGCCAAAATCTAAATTGTGCATGTAACTTTATTTCACCATTATAGAAACAAAATTAGCACCAAAATGTAGCATAGCATGACCCCAAACATTGAGCACTTTCTCAATGCAAATACAGAAAAGTGCCCTGTTTAGGGTGTTGTACTGACAGACATTTTTCATGATGGCCATCTTGCAGACAATAATGACTTTAAGGATCAACTGATTAGAATGCCTGCACAGTAACCTAAATAGTGTGTACTTTCTTGTATGTAAGAGTTAGTGCTCTAGTTAGGTTAATGTGCCAACACAAAGGCACCTCCAAAAGCTAAATTCAGCATGTAACTTTATTTTACATTTTTTGGAATCAAATTTGCACCCAAATATTTGGTAACTCTCGTGGCAAAACCCCAAAATGGAGCACCCCCCCCCCCCCAAAGTAAATACAGAACAGTGCCCAGTTTAGGGTGTTGCAAAGACAGGCTAGCAAGTTTATAATATCCAGGGCATCCATTGTCCATAGTGGAGAACATTAGGTTATCCATGCAATGCCAAGTCTAGAGACAAAACCAGGGTGCACTTAAGTTAGTGCCCTAGATTGGCCAACAGACCACCAACATTATACCATTAAATATCTTATAATTGCAGAAAACAATTTAAAAACATCAATCAAGGAGAACTGTGATAGGCAGACAAATATATATATATATATATATATATATATATATATATATATTGCCAACCTGCCTACAAATGTCCTAACCTTTATTACACTTTCCATGGATAGAAGAGAACAGTGTTTAGTTTAGGGTGCAGGCAGACATTCCTTATGACGGTTATCTTGCAGATTAAATGACAACATTATGGATCAGCTGATAAAAATGCTCACACAATAACCTAACAAATGTGCACTTATTCGAATGAAATAACGAGAGAGAGCCCTAGGTAAGTTAATGTGCAAACACAAATGCACTTTATTTTACCTTTATAGAAATCAAATTTGCAATAAAATGTTGAGTAAAACTGCCACAGCAATACCCCAAAATTGCAGCACTTTCTCAATGTAAATACAGGAGAGTGCCCAATTTAGGGTGTTGCCAAGACAGACATTCGTAATGATGGTTATCTTGCAGCCTTAAATAACAATATTATGGATCAGCTAATTGGAATGCCCAAACAATACCCTAACTAATGTGCACTTACTTGTATGTAATAACGAGTTGGAGCCCTAGTTAGGTTAATGTGCAAACACAATGGCGCCTCCCAAAGCTAAATTCTGCATGTAACTTTATTTTACATTTATTGGAATCAAATTTGCACTAAAATTTTGGGCAATACTGCCATGGCAATGCCCCCAAAATGGAGCACTTCCCCAAAGTAAAAACAGGGGAGTACTCATTTTAGGGTGTTGGAAAGACAAACGAGCAAGCTTAGAATATCCAGGGCATCTTTTGTCCATAGTAGAGAACATTTGATAATCCATGCAATGGTTGAAATTCTAGAGATTAAAGCAGGGTGCACTTACTGGTAGTTTAAAACAAGTTAGTGCCCTAGTTTGGCCGACAGACTAACAATAATATTCTATTAAATATTTTATAGTTGCAGAACACTTTTGCAGAACATTTTTATGTTGCAGAACATTTAAAAACATCAATCACAGAAAACTGTGATGGGCAGACAAACCAACATACCTGATTAGACAATGCTGCAAACAAATAGGCATTTTTCCCATATACTATATATACACGAAAGTGCCTAGATTAGGGTATTTTACAGAATATTTGGAATGTGGAAATGCATAATAAGTGCAGAGACAACAACAGGGAACAAAATGACCCAAATCCCAAAGGTAATTAATCCACAGTGTGGCTCAAGAGTCGGGCGATTAGAGATGGATCCAGAACTTCTGAAAACCTAGAAGGAATATAACAGGGAAATTATTGAAAGCATTCCAAATCCTTAAAATAAAATATTACTAGGGCTTTTTGTAAAACAAATGTTTTAGGATTGTAACTGGGCCAAAAACTGCATTTAGAAATCCAGGAAAACACTACCAGAGAAGAATACATATAAATGTTGCCAAGCTGCTCAAAAAATGCCCCAAACAATAACACACTTTCTATGAATAAGATGACGGTGTTTATTTTAGGGGGCAGACGGACATTCCCCTTTGACGGTTATATTGCAGACTTTAAAGATGACATTATGGATCAGCAGATTAGAATGCCGACACAATAACCTAACACATGTGCACTTACTCGTATCTATGTAATAACGAGTTAGTGCCCTAGTTAGGTTATTGTGCAAACACAAATGTGCCTTCAAAAGCTAAATTGTGCTTGTAACTTTATTTTACTTTTATAGAAATCAAATTTGCACCAAAATGTTGGGTAAAACTGCCACGGCAATACCCCAAAATTGCAGCACTTTCTCAATGTAAATACAGGAGAGTGCCCAGTTTAGGGTGTTGCAAAGGCAGACATTCTTCATGAAGGTTATCTTTCAGACTTTAATGACAATATTATGGATCAGCTGATTGGAATGCTCACACAATAACCTAACACGTGTGCACTTACTTGTATGTAATAACAAGTTAGTACCCTAGTTAGGTTAATGTGCAAACACAAATGCACTTTCAAAATCTAACTTGTACATGTAACTTTATTTCACCTTTATAGAAAAAAATATTTGCACCAAAATTTTGGGTAATACTGCCACAGCAATACCCCAAACCTTGAGCACTTTCCCAATGTAAATACAGAAAAGTGCCCTGTTTAGGGTGTTAAATAGACAGACATTCTTCATGACTGCCATCTTGCAGACTTTAATGACAACTTTAAAGATCAGCCGATTAGAATGCCCACACAGTAACCTAAACAGTGTGCACTTTCTTGTATGTAAGAGTTTGTGCTCTAGTTAGGTTATTGTGCAACACAAAGGCGCCTCCAAAAGCTAAATTGTGCTTGTAACTTTATTTTACTTTTGAAGAAATCAAATTTGCACCATAATGTTGGGTAAAACTGACAAGGCAATACCCCAAAATTACAGCACTTTCTCAATGTAAATACAGGAGAGTGCCCAGTTTAGGGTGTTGCAAAGTCAGACATTCTTCATGACGGTTATCTTGCAGACTTTATTGACAATATTATGGATCAGCTAATTGGAATGCCCTAACTAATGTGCACTTACTTGTATGTAATAACAAGTTAGAACCCTAGTTAGGTTATTGTGCAAACACAAAGGTGCCTCCAAAACCTAAATTCTGCATGTAACTTTATTTTACATTTATTGGAATCAAATTTTCACCAAAATATTGGGTAATACTGTCATGGCAATGCCCCCAAAATGGAGCACTTCCCCAAAGTAAATACAGGTGAGTGCCCAATTTAGGGTGTTGGAAAGACAGACTAGCAAGCTTAGAATATCCAAGGCATCCAATGTCCATAGTGGAGAATATTAGATAATCCATGCAATGGTTGCCAAGTCTAAAGACAAAAACAGCTGCACTTACTGGTAGTTTAAAACAAGTTAGTCTTTCAGCCAAACTAGGGCACTAACATTTTTCCTTTAAATATTTTATAGTTGCAGAACACAATTTAAAACCATCAATCATGGAAAACTGTGATGGGCAGACAAACTACATTTTGACAACCTGCCCACAAATGTCCTAAATATTACTACACTTTCCATGGATATAAGAGAACGGTGTTCAGTTTAGGGAGCTGGACCAAAAACTACATTTAGAAATGCAGGAAAACACTAGCAGAGAAGAATTTATATATGTGGCCAAGCTGCCCAAAAAATTCCCCAAACAATAGTACACTTTCACACTTTCAAAGACAGACATTTTTCATGACGGTTATCTAGCAGACTTTAATGACGATTTTACAGATCAGCTAAATGGAATGCCCACACAATACCCTAACTAATGTGCACTTAATTGTATGTAATAACGAGTTAAAGCCCTTGTTAGGTTAATGTGCAAACACAAAGGTGCCCCCAAAAGCTAAATTTTGCATGTAACTTTATTTTACATTTATTGGAATCAAATTTGCACCAAAATATTGGGCAAAACTGTCATGGCAATGATCCCAAATTGGAGCACTTCCCCAAAGTAAATACAGGACAGTGCCCAGACAAGACAAACTAGCAAGCTTAGAATATCCCGGGCATCCATTGTCCTTAGTAGAGAACATTAGATAATCCATGCAATGGTTGCAAGTCTGGAGATAGAACCAGGGTGCACTTACTGGTAATTTAAAACAAGTTAGTGCCCTAGTTTGCCCAAACAACATAATATTCCATTAAATATTTTATGGTTGCAGAACACAATTTAATAACATCCTTCACGGAAAACTGTGATGGGCAGACAAAACAACATACCCGATTAGACAATGCTCCAAACAATCAGGCACTTTTCCCATATACTATATATACAAGAAAATGCCTAGATTAGGGTATTGTACAGAATAACTGGAAATGCATATGGGGTGCAGAGACAACAACAACAGGGTACAAAAATACCCAAATCCCAAAGGTAATTATTCCACAGTGTGGCTCAAGAGTCGAGCGATAAGAGATGGATCCAAAACTTCTGAAAACCTAGAAGGAAAATAACATGGAAGTAATTGAAAGCATTCTAAATAAACATATTACTAAGGATTTTTGTAAAACGACATTTTGGGGTTGTAGCTTGGCCAAAAACCACATTTGGAAATGCAGGAAAACACTAGGAGAGTAGGATAAATATATATATTGCCAAGCTGCCCAAAAAATGCCCCAAACAATATTACACTTTCCATGAAAAGAGAGCAGTGCTTAGTTTAGGGTACAGACACACATTCTTCATCAGATGGTCATCTTGCAGATTTTAATGACAACTTTAAGGATCAGCTGATTAGAATGTCCACACAGTAACCTAAATAGTGTGCACTTTCTTAGATGTAAAAGCGAGTTAGTGCTCTAGTTAGGTTTATGTGCAATCATAAATGTCCCTCCAAAGGCTAAATTGTACATGTAACTTTATTTCATCTTTATAGAAATAAAATTTGCATCAAAATAATGGGTAAAACTGCCACAGCAACACCCCAAAAATCCAGCACTTTCCCAATCTAAATACAGGAGAGTGCCTGTGCCCACTTTAGGGTATTGCAAGGACAGACATTCTTTATGACGATTATCTTGCAGACATTAATGACAATAATATGGATCAGCTAATTGGAATGCCCACACAATAACCTAACTAGTGTGCACTTTCTTGTATGTAATAACGAGATAGAGCCCTAGTTAGGTTAATGTGCAAACACAAAGGCACCTCCTAAAGCTAAATTCTGTATGTTTTTTTTTTTTTACATTTATTGGAATCAAATTTGCACCAAAATATTGGGCAATACTGCCATTACACATGACAATGCCCCCAAAATTAAGAACTTCCCCAATGTAAATACAGGACAGTGCCCAGTTTAGAATGTTGGAAAGAAAGACTAGCAAGCTTAGAATAAACAGGGAATTAATTGTCCGTAGTAGAAAGCATTAGATAATCCATGCAATGGATGCAAGTCTAGAGACAAAACCAGGGTGCACTTACTGGTAGCTTAAAATACCGGAGAGTGCCCTGTTTAGGGTGTTGCAAGACAGACTAGTAAGCTTAGAATATTAAGGGCATCCATTGTCCATAATAGAGAACAGAAGATAATCAAGGCAATGGTTGGATAATCAAGGAAAAGTCTGAAGACAAAACCAGGGTGCACTTAGTGGTAGTTTTAAAGAAGTTAGTGCGCTAGTTTAGCCGACAGACAAACCAACATACCTGATTAGACAATACTCCAAACAATTAGGCACTTCTCCTATATAATATATACAAGAAAGTGTCTAGTTTAGGGTATTGTACAAAATAACTGGAGTGTGGAAATGGAAAATGGGTGCAGGGACAACAACAACAGGGTACCAAATGGCCCAAATCCCAAAGGTAATCAATCCACAGTGTGGCTCAAGAGTCAGGCGATTAGAGATGAAAACCTAGAATCAATATAATTGGAGAATTAATGAAAGCATTCCAAATACGATTTTACTAAGGATTTTTATAAAACAATGTTTTGGGATTGTAGCTGGGCCAAAAACTACATTCCGAAATGCAGTAAAATACTAAAATAATGGTAACTTTATTTCATCTTTATAGAAATAAAATTTGCACCAAAATGTTGGGTGATACTGCCACAGCAATACCAAAAATGGAGCACTTTCCCAATTTAAATACAGAAGAGTTTAGGGTGTAGTATACAGCGACATTCTTCATGAGGGCCAACTTGCTGGCTTAAATGATTACACTATGGATCAACTGATTAGAATGCCCACACAGTAACCCAACAAATGTGCACTTATTCAGTTAGGTCAATGTGCAAACACAAATGTACTTCCAAAAGCTAAATTATGCATGTAACTTTATTTTACCTATATATAGAAATCAAATACTGCCACGGCAATACCCCAAACATTGAGCACTTTCCCAATGTAAATACAGAAATGTGCCCAGTTTAGGGTGTTGTACAGACAGACATTCTTTATGACAGACATCTTGCAGACTTTAATGATTAAGGATCAGCTGATTAGAATGCCCACAGAATAAACTAAATAGTGTGCACTTTCTCCTATGTAAAAACGAGTTAGTGCCCTAGTCAGGGTAATGTGCAAACACAAATGTACCTTCAAAAGGTAAATTGTGCATGTAATTTTATTTTACATTTTTTGGAATCAAATTTTAACCTAAATATCGGGTAATACTGACATGGCAATGTCTCAAAAATGGTGCACTTTACCATAGTAAATACAGGAGAGTGCCCAGTTTTGGGTGTTGCAAAAACAGACTAGCAAGCTTTAAATCGAGGGCATCCATTGTCCTTAGCGAAAAACAATAGATAATCTACACAATGGTTGCAAATCTATAGACAAAACCAAAGGGCACTTACTTGGTAGATTAAAACAAGTTAGTGCCCTAGTTTGGCCAACAGACTAACAACATTATTCCATTAAATGTTCAGTAGTTGCAGATACAATTTAAAACATCAATCACAGAAAAATGTGATGGCCAAACAAATCAAGAGACCTGATTACACAATGCTCCAAACAATTAGGCTCTTTTCATATATACTATATACAAGAAAGGACCTTCTTGCAGGGTTTAATGACAACATTATGGATCAGCTGATTAGAAGGTCCACACAATAACCTAACTAGTGTGCAGTTTCTCATATGTAGTAAGGAGAGGGCCCTAGTTAAGTTAATGTGCAAGCACAAAAATGTTGCAAAGACAGACTAGCAAGCTTAGAATATCCAGGGCATCCATTGTCTATAGTAGAGAACATTAGATAATCCACGCAATGGTTGAAAGTCCACACAATGGATGCAAGTCTAGAGACAAAACCAGGGTGCACTTACTGGTAGTTTAAAACAAGTTAGAGTCCTAGTTTGGCCGACAGACTAACAACATTATTCCATTAAATATTTTATAGTTGCAGAACACAATTTAAAAACATCAATCACAGAAAACTGTGATGGGCAGACAAACCCACATACGTGATTAGACAATACTCCAAACAATTACACACTTTTATGCACACCTATATGCTATATACAAGAAAGTGCCTAGATTAGGGTATTCTACAGAATAACTGGAGCATGGAAATGGAAAATGGGTGAAAAGACAACAATGGGGTACAAAATGCCTCAAGTCCCAAGGGTAATCCATCACATGTGGCTCAAGAGTTGAGCAATAAGAGATGGATTCAAAACTTCTGAAAACCTAGAAGGAAAATCATTTGGAAATTATTGAAAGCATTCTAAATACTTAAAGTGGGATAAGACTAAGAATTCTAGTATAACAAAGTTTTTGGATTGTAGCTAGGCCAAAAACTACATTTAGAAATGCAAGAAGATCCTAACAGAGTACAATATATATATTTTGCCAAGCTGCCCACAAAATGCCCTAAACAATAAAGCACTTTCCATGGATATAAGAGTAAGGTGCTTAGTTTAGGGTGCAGACAGACATTCTACATGACGACCGTATTGCTGCCTTTAATGACAACATTATGTATCAGCTGATTAGGTTGCTCATACAATACCCTAACTAGTGTGCACTTACTTGAATGTAATAATGAGAGAGCCCTAGATAGGTTAATGTAAAAATACAAATGCACCTCCAAAAGCTAAATTATGCATGTAACTTTATATTACTTTTATGAATTCAAATTTGCACAAAAATGTTTGGTAATACTGACATGGCAATGCCCCAAAACTGCAGCACTTTCACAATATAAATACAGGAGAATGTCCAGTTTAGGGTGTTGCAAAGACAGACAAGCAAGCTTTAAATAGAGGGCATCTATTGTCCTTAGTGGAGAATTTTAGATAATCCACACAATAGTTGCAAATCTACTGACAAAACTAAAGGGCACTTACTGGTAAAATAAAACAAGTTAGTGCCCTAGTTTGGCCAACAGACTAACAACATTATACCATTAAATATTCAATAGTTACAGAAAACAATTTAAAAACATCAATCACAGAGAAATGTGATGGGCAGACAAATCAACATACCTGAATATACAATGCTCCAAACAATTGGGCTCTTTTAATATACACAAAACTGAGATAAAATCTCACTGGGATGTTGGCAGTGTAAATTAAAACTTGAGAACCGACTACTAAGTTTCTCTTTTCATATACACTAAATTAAAAAGGACCTTCTTGCAGGGTTTAATGACAACATTATGGATCAGCTGATTAGAATGCCCACACAATAACTTAACTGGTGTGCACTTTCTTGTATGTAATAACGAGAGGGACCTAGTTAGGTTATTGTGCAAACACAAATGCGCCTTCAAATGTTAAATTGTGCATGCAACTTTTTTTTACCTTTCTAATAGTTATTACAGGAAAGTGTTCCATTTAGGGTGTTGTAAATTCAGACTAGCAAGCTTAGAGTATCCAGGGCATTCATTGTCTGTTATAGAGAACAGTAGATAATTCACGTAATAGTTGGAAGATTAGGGGCAAACTAGTGGGCACTTAGTGGTACTTGATAAGAAGTGAGCGCCCTAGTTTGGCCATCAGACTAACAACATTTTACCATTAAATATTTAATAGTTGTAGAACACAACTTAAACACATCAATCACGGAAAAATTTGATGGGCAGACAAACCAACATACCTGATTACACAATGCTCCAAACAATTAGGCACTTTTCCCATATACTATATACAAGAAAGTTCCTAGCTTAGGGTATTGTACAGAATAACTGGAACATGGAAATGGAAAATGGGTGCAGAGACAACAACAGGGTACAAAATGGCCGAAGTTTTAAAAGTAATCTATCTACAGTGATGGTCAAGATTCATAGATGCATTTAAAACTTCTCTGAAAACCTAAAAGGTATTTATTTGGGAAATTATTTAAAGCATTTCATATAACTAAAATAAAATTTTACTAATGATTTTTGTAAAGCAAAGTTTTGGGATTGTAGCTAAAAACTACATTTTAAAATGCAAGAACACAGTAACAGAGTAGAAGATATATATGTTGCCAAGCTGCTCAAAAAATGCCCTAAACAATAGTGCACTTTCCATGGAGATATAAAAATGGTGCCTAATTTAGGGTGCAGACAGACATTCCTTATGACGATTATCTTGCAGACTTTAATGGGGAATTTATAGATTAACTGATTGGAATGCTCACACAATAACCTAAATAGTGTGCACTTACTCGAATGTAATAATGAGAGAGAGCCCTAGTTAGGTTTATGTGCAAACACAAATTCACTTTCAAAAGTTATTTTGCATGTAACTTTATAGAAACAAAATTGTTAGGTAATACTGCCACGACAATGCCCCAAAAATGGAGCACTTCCACAATATAAATACAGGAGAGTGCCGAATTTAGGGTGTTGCAAAGACAGAACAGTAAACTTAAGATATCCATGGAACCCATTGTCCATAGTTAAGAACAGAAGACAATCCACGCTATGGTTGCAAATCTAGAGACAAAACTAGTGGGCACTTACTGATCGCTAAAACAAGTTAGTGCCCTAGTTTGGCCAACAGACTAACAACATTATGCCCTCGCTTGGCAGATGTTTTTTAATTTTTGTTTAATTTGTTTTTTATATTGCTTTTTTTTTTTTTTTTTTTTTTTTTTAGAAAACAGTATTGAATCTGTCAGAAATATTTTTTATTTTTAGTCATTGCTCCAGATCCTAAAAAAAAATTAACAAAACATTTTAGCATTGTAGATTTATTTTTAAATTTTATTTGTGGCCTATCTACAATCCCAAAATGTTTCTTTTACAAATAGTCCATAGTAATTTCTTATTTTTTTGGTTCACTGCTGGAGAACAGTAGATAATCCACGCGATGGTTGCAAGACTTGCGGCAAAACTAGTGAGCTCTTACTGGTAGTTAAAAACAAGTAAATGCCCTAGTTTGGCCGACAGAATAACAACAATATGCCCTAGCTTGTCTTTTTTTTATCCCTTTTTTTTACATTTTCCTTTGTAAAACAAATTTTTTAGTATGTTGCTAGACCAAAAACAAAATTTCAAAATAAACCTACAATCACAAATCTTGTAAATAGTGATACTTTACATGTAAATCTATAAAAAATATTTTTAAAAGCCCTTACTCGAGGAGGCATCATCTTCCAAAAAGTACTTTTAAACATTCAGGAAAATTGGTCATTGCATGCAATTTCCAGAAAAGTATAAGCAATTTTTTTTAATCAAATCTAGCTAATCATACCCAGCATAAGTCATAAACATACCTGTCCATGGATCTCTTGACTCATTTACTCTTCAATTTCCCTCCACCTTTTAAAGAGCCTCTTGGAAAGCCTTCTGCTCATGTGACATCATCTGATTGTTTTGCATATCATTGGGTGAGAGGTATTGTTTAACTGTGAACACACAGGGGTGGGGAGACCCTGATTAAAGAAACCCTTTGGAACCAAATGTTGAATTCAAGTAGAGATTGGAATCTATTCATCTACAGGACTTGCATTCTAATGAAGTTTTGCAAGACAATGAGGAAAGTTTACATTCTTGAAACTCAGTTGGTTGATCTTTTCCTGCAATTGTTATTTATTTACTAATTAAGTTAGCTAAGAGTTTGGTGGGGTGGAGAACAAAAAATTACAATGATGTATGATGTTTTTGTCTGTTCATATGAAGTCTGCAGTTGTGTAGACATACACATTAAAGAATATTCAGGTAACCCATGCAATGGTTGGAGGCCAACTTGGAAGCTGAATGATTTGGTTATGATAGATGATCAAGGTTAATCTTTAAAGACGCCTCTGCACTTCCCATATTACTTCATCAAATGCAACATTTAATATGTTCAAATTCAACAATTATTAATGACAACAATTTTTGAGAGGAGTCTGCAAGCACATTTAGGTAATAATGAAATCCAAAAACCTGAGGCTAGGCTTACCACAAACTTGGGGCACCCATCTGAAGAAACAAGCAATTTTGTTTTCAACAATTGGATATTAGTACTGTTGAGGTGATTTCTCTTCACTTCTTAACTAAGAGGAACGTCTCTAAAAAAAGAAGAAATTCTTGGCAAGATTTTTTTTAGCCTTTGAAAGATTTCTTCCCATTTTCAGTAACAACAATAATTTTAGGTGAATGAAGACCTGGAATGGTATTTTTTTAAATCATGTGCTCTTAGTTGGCAAATATTTTCAATCCTGCATCACATCCATTTACGGCTTGCTGGATCACCCAGGTTCTCTCATGATAGTCTATCATCTCCAGTTTTGAGGAGTTTAAATAAATCAGGTCCATTGTGTGGATGTTAATACACGTCTTTTTTAAATACTTACCCCAGTTATTATTTTAATTAAAATAGAAAAAAGTTGTATGTGATCCCAACTGAGTGAATTTTTACTTTACTTTTTGTCCTTGCTGTGGCTGTTCAAGAAATAAGGGGAGTAGTTGTCACAACAATAACATGGTCAAAATTGTATTCTTTCCCTACTTGTCCATAAATTTTTTTTTTTGTCCTGGAGCTGCTGGTTTTAAGTTAAGCTACGTACACACGGCAGATTTTTATCGCCCGATAATTGGCATCGGCCAATTATCGGGCGAAAATCTGCCGTGTGTACAGTCAGTGTCGTCGATTGTCCGGACGACCGACCTGCCGGATCCACGGACGATGGGCGACAGCCGATCGTAATGAAAGGGAAGGGGGAGAGCGCGCAGCAGGGTGCCACTCCGTCGCTCTCCCCCTCCCCTCTCCATAGAGCATGAACGGTGCTGTATGTACAGCATCGTTCATGCATCTTGCAGCCCCTTGTCATTGGAAAGGATCGTGAAAGATCCTTTCCAATGACAAAAATTGCAAGTGTGTACGCAGCTTAAAAGAAAAAGCCTACAGATGACCCAATCCTTCCTCAATCCATTCACAATGAAAGAAAACATAATATAGAACCCATCTGAAACTGTCTGACTCCAAATGACCTTTCAAACTTCCCCATATTTTACTTTTTCTAAAGTGTGGCTTGAGTACAGTGATAAGTTATCCATGGATGATGTTTCTAATGATTGTTGTTTTGCAATTGTTCACTAAAGGTGCGTACACACTTCCAATTTTTATCGTTCCAATCGAACGACGAACGATCGATTGGGCAAAAAATCGTTCGTAAATGTGTGTACAATATCTACGAACGATCGTGTCGTTATCTCTAAGTGCAGGATCGGTGCTATACGATCGTTCGTGTATATCGTGCAGGAACGTTCGTCGTTCGTTTTCCGACGATAATAATTGGAAGTGTGTACGTAGCTTAAAGCTCCTTTTTACTATAAGATGTGAATAGACTGCTTTGAAATCATTCAATATAAAGCGGAAATACAATTGTATATTTAAAATGTCAGCTTGGTAATGTGACATGAACATTTAGATTATTACATCTAAATCTATTGAGTTTGATTTGATACTTAGGTGAAGGAACTGGTAATTTAAAAGAAGCTTTAGCAATGAGACAGATCTATTTAGAATGCATTACAGCTGTAAAGAAAGACATGTGGTATGTTGCCTTCGGCACCTTTTGTCTTATCCTATTCCAGGGAGGGAGAGTTCTACAGGTCTAATCTACTTCCATATCAACACATTTTCTGCTTGAGTCTTTTTAATTGCAAATTGCTCCTTGGGCGAATATTCAAATCCAACTGAGTATTTGGCTCCACTCCCCTCTCATAGACTGGCACCCTGATTAGGTGGCTATAATGACCCCCTTGTGCCTTTCATCCAGTATGTTGTTTGAGTTTTTTTTCCTTGTAGGCCTGAAGCCTAAACATAAGTTTAAGCTTCCTTGTAGGCCTGAAAGTTGGCATAAATAGACTCACAAAGCATGGGCATAGGCCTTACCTCAACCATATCAAAATTTTGAGATTGATTGGAAACTTTGCAGGCCACATTTTGTCTTCCTGCTCATATCAGTACCTGACCACACAAATGCTCTTTTGGTTCAATAGCCATTATTCCAAAAATAGAGCCCATTTACGGAATGGTGAGGTTTTCACAAACTTTTAGCCACATTATATATTTTACCTCTGTAGCAGCAGGGTGGCCAAATCACCCAAACCTCAACCATTCGATGCATAGGATGAGTGTACATTATTATTATGTGATGGAACAATCCCAATAACATAGAAATAGGATGATTGATGAAACCAGATTAAACAATCACATGTTTGAGGCAGCAGCAATTGCTCTTAAAAGTTTTCAAAAAGGTGTCCAATCAGCAATTTCTTCCTAGACAAATCTTGTATGGTAGGCATACACTATGGTATTTTACACTGTAATTGCAAACATAATTACAACCAAATTAAACCAACCCTTGTGATTGGCTACAAATATTCAATGCACAATGAACTTGTTCAAACATTGATCTGTGTTTTCACCAATATATCTAATTGAAATGTTACTTATGGCACAAAAAGAGATTTTTCATTATAATATTGTTGATAATCATTCCACAAAAAAATACCTTGCCTAATCATACAATACAATGAGTTTGATGTATTTCTGATTGATTCAACATTTTATCCAATTAATCATCTGATTATTTCAAAATATTGAATAGTATATGGTTACTAAAAACATTTCTTAAAACTTGCATATTCTGACAAACCTGGCATACATGTGTATGTGACAGAGAAGACAGATTCCTTGGGCAGTTGAATTGTGCCAGATTGTTCTACACTTGTTGTTGTGTTTTGTCCCACTTTATCACTAAATTGTTGGCACATGAGTCTCCTCTGTCGGTTCTTCAGTCCTTCTAGATCACCAAAAGTCTAAATTATATAAAGGACTAATTCAGGGAAATAAAAATATTTATCATTCACGATTAGCAATACCTAGCAATGTTGCCCATCAATGCTTCAACATATGGACAGGTAAATAGATCTCCATCCTTCATTGACCTGCTCAGATCTTTAGCTCTGTTTAGAGACTTAGGCTGCGTACACACGTGCAAAAATTGTCGTTGGAAACGAATGATCAACAACAGATCATTCGATAATTGTTAACAAAAAAAGGGCACAGCGACGCCGACGAACGAGGAATCTCGCTGGAAACAAACAACCGTTCCAGGGGATCTGAATGGGCGACGAACGTTTGTATTCTATTGTGTGTGCAATCGTTCATCATCTTGATCATGGATTGTTCTGTGATACACTTTCTACTGTACATGACACCTCCTGCATAGTTTGAATGATTGTTCAAACAATCGAATCTAGTGTGTACATTATTGGTGGATTATATTTGAATGTTCAAAATCATCGGGAATAATCGTTGATCGTTTGTTTTGAAACAATAATTATTGCACGTGTGTACCTAGCCTTAAGCCCTGTACAGATGTCAGATAAATGTCAGGTGATCACAAACAACCATTTCCAGTAACAGGACTGGGCCCTGTACACACAAGGCCATTCTGTTGTATAGAAAAGGGAGGAGGGAGGACGAGTATAAGGCACCTCACTATGCTCTCCAATGTATGAGTGAACATTGGTTGTTTGCTATCAGTCGTTCATCAACCATCCACGGCAGATTGACTTTAGTCCAATGAGAGCAAAACTGGTAATCTTAGGGGACAATAATCTGACGTTAGTACATAGCTGTAGTTACTGTAAAGTTTATCATTTAATTCCAATCAGGTCTGCCCTGTATAGTTCCCAAATCTATTTCCAGCCACCTTGGAGACTTTTGTGTGCACATTTTGGGGTGTTCCAGCTTCTGTTACAATCTTCATAATATAAATAATATTTCTCCATAGTTTATACAAACTCAAAAGCGCAGCTGGGAGCTTTCATGATGATCAGGTCAGGTGATTTAACTTTCCATCAGCCACCAAACATGAATATCAGTTTTAGGTTGCTTTTTAAAAGTCATCTGGGCCAACACACAGCACATGTGCACCAAACCCTTTTCTTCAGCCACACTGCAGTGACAGTGAGATAAGCACAGCTAGGCATTTGCTCAGCTATGTTCAAAAATGGAAACCAATAATTAACCAGCTGCTAACAGATAAGACAAACATCAGTGGTGGGACAAAGTCCTATAGAACACAAAATGCTAAAGACTGCCCCTTACCATGAGCTATAAGCTAATTCAGCAGCATAGCTTGTAGGCCCTTTTTGTATACCCTCTTGCTGAAGTGCTAAGCCTACTGTTAGGCTCATCCTGGGCATCATAATTTTTACTTCATGTTAGTGTGATGAAATCAATATAATTATTCAATTAGATGGCCTAAGTGGGTTTGGATCAAAATAAAAAATATTAGGTTGGGTTAGTGAATCTAGCTACACATATTTATACTTTATAAAGCTACTGAGATGTAACCTAATTTTTTTCTCAGGTATACTGATGTTACCTTTCCTGTTGACTTTTAGGCTGCGTACATACATGCAGTATTGTCTTTGGAAACGACCAATCCGCGACAGGTCGTTTGATAATTGTTAGGAAAAAAATTGCACAGCCACTGCTCAACGATGCCGACCAAAGAGGGGGCGACGATTGGGCGTAATCTATTGTGTGTACGGTCGTGGATTGTTCTGTGATACACTTTCTCTTGTACATGTCACTTCCTGCATCGTTTGAACAATTGGTGGATTATATTTGAACGATCGTATCGTTACAGCATGTACAGAATTGTGTACAATACGATCATTCAAAATAATCGGGAATAATCTTTGATTGTTCGTTTTCAAATGATAATTATTGCATGTGTGTACTTAGCCTTAGACCTCCTCCCTGTCTCTGCTCTGGCTGTTTCCCCACTTGCATATTCACCTCCCAGCTATTTGCACTCTTCCCAGGACCTGATAACCATTTCTTTGAAGCCACAGGGGTGTTAAAACTCAGTGACAAATCTACCCCCCCCCCCTTCCCCCTCATTTCATTTGACCTGATTGTTTTATACAATACCAACATAATGTTGAGGTGGCCATTTGTGTCCTGACTCGTGAACTAAATTGACACCTTTTGGGTCAATGTAGTAATTGAATGATGATAAGAGCACAAGCAGGCCTGGGAATAAACAGCAGGTCACTTTTGTTGTAACTAGGTTAAGTAAGAGTAAAATCACCCCTTCCTAGGATGTTTAGTTCTGCTTACCATAGCTCAAGGCCCAACTTAAGTTAGGCTAGAACATGTGTGGGCATAGATGAGAACTTAAAAAAACACAAAACAAAAAAGTGCCTCTATCCACTTAATTTAGATTGTCTGATTTACAAAATTGTTCCATTTTTTTATCAATATATTGTCAATGTGAACAAGAGAGAAAATACAATACAATCAAACTGAAATTTAAACATGGGCAAATACCATATCAAAAAGGTAAGAATAAAAGTTTGCAGAAGAGTCGGAAACTACCAAGATGTGAGGAAATCCTGGAAAAGGCAAAGACATTAAAACAGTCAGGATATTGAAATGAACTAAAAAGTGCTCTATAAAGAACATAGGAGTAAATATTGTCATTATAGTTGCTCAAACGGTAACAAAAAACACAATATAAATATGAAACTTGTCAAAACATCTGAAAATTTGATATACACAATAGGCCACGTTAAATATAAAACTACCTTCAAATAAAGGTTGAAGAAAAAGGTACATCACAATTTCCGGGAATAAATAAAAGATTTAAAGATCTAAATAAAAGGATGGGATGGAGGAAACATGCTACACAGAGTCCAAATTTGCTGAAATGTATCCAACTTGTCCTCTTGCCAATCAGCATTTTTAAACCTTGATTACAGAAGGTTTATTTGCAGGTATTGACTAAATTAATCTAATCACAGAATAACAAAAAAAGTTTTGGTAAGGTAGGATAGCTACACAAGTAGTGGCCATTTTTGAGGTAGTAAGGCCATTTTTCCACTTTGTGAACTACATCTAGAACTAAACTCATAGGGAGGGGTCATCAAATTTTGGAAACAGTTAAGTTTTTAGGTTACAGAGCAAATGTAAATGAACAGTAAGTATACAGTATATTTTTCCACCAATAAAAATGCACAAGCTGTTCAGGAATTATAAATTTGAGGGCCCAGACTGATTGTACCAGAAGGCAGGGCAGAAGACTGTAAACATTATTATAGTCATGGGAATGTTACTGACAGTGAGCAAAATTATAAAAAGGCACTTAATATTGTTTGTCAAGTCATGCTTTATCAAATGAAGGAAACTTTCACATTTCCGTTAATCAAAAGGGAACGCTTAGCAGGCATTCATATTCATTTTCTTTTTTTTTTTCAACAATAGCTATTGGTTAGGGATAATAAAATTCAGCAGACCAACTCTCTTTGATAAATATTGGAGAGGGATATCAGCAATGGTCAAGCAGGGCCTACTGTAACTTTCCCTGATCAAACACTAAATGGCTGGATTGGGCAGATGTTCTCAAATATCTATAGATGCTGGCATGTTTAGTGTGGATTGATAGACTTATATCTTCATAGACAAGAAGATATTTTTCTCTTGGGAACATCTTCTGCTCTTCTTATGCCATTCTTTATTATTTCAGATGATACGTATGAACCAAGACTTAAGCCAATAAATCAACAGATGCCCGTTTATTTCTCCAGTGGCCCAGTGTAACCAGGCCAGCAATCTAGCTAATTGTTCACCTTGTATTAGTAGTTAAAATAAACTGGTAAATAAATACTTCATCCCCCTCTCACCCTCATTACCCTCTAATGAATTCATGTAGGAGATGACTTATTGTAATGATGGCGCAAAATATGACCTTATGACTGTTCTGCACTAGCAGTAGACCCTAAATGGGTGGCACTTAAGGTGCGTACACACTTCCAATTTTTATCGTTCAAAACGAACGACGAACGATCGATTGGGCAAAAAATCGTTCGTAAAAAAGTAACCAACGACGCCGAACGAGGAAAGTCGTTGGAAACGAACGACCGGACCGGCGGATCGGATTGGACGACGATCGTTGAACATCGTTCGTGTGTACGGTCGTTCGGTGATCGTCCATGGTCTGAGCATGCGTAATGAACGAACGTTCGTTCACTTTCCTGTCGTGCACATAGTTTCTCTATCGCTCAAACGATCGTATCTATTGTGTGTACAATACCTACGAACGATCGTGTCGTTATCTCTATGTGCAGGATCGGTGCTATACGATCATTCATAGATATCGTGCAGGATCGTTCGTCGTTCGTTTTCCAACGATAATAATTGGAAGTGTGTACGTAGCTTTAGATTGCAAAAGCAATCTATCTCCTATGGACCTGTTTGTACAAGATACTGTTCTCGCAGTTTTCATCCTTCTTTGTTGCTCAATCCTGCTCATTTGCTCCAACCATTTTGCAATTCCTTTATGGCTAATGTAAATGATTGAATCTGTAGAAATTCATTTCAGTGAACATTCACCCAAATTTTGGGCCTTGTCATTGGAGGTAAACATGCAGCTGAAAAATGTTTACAGATACTTTCTGAAAATATTTAATGTAATACTTTAATGCTTCATATTAGAGTGAATACACAACCTTCAACAAACACCCAACTGCTATAGACTGCCCTGGCCGATTGTAAATTCAGCAAACCAACTCACTCAAAATTAGTTAACTGTAGATTATGATTTATTCCCACACAAAAAAAAAAAAAACACGTTTAACCAGTTATCCTACCATCCAGATGATTTGATTGTATGGTTAACATTGAGGTGACCTCTCCTATTTGTGGAGGAAGTGAAGTCCGGTTCTACAAGACTAAGTTTTCTTTGTTTGGCCCCCAGCAGGGGTTTAATTGCCTCATTGCATTCAATAGTTTTTAAACAGAATTTCTCCCCAGGAGGGAGGGTGCAAGATATTTAGTGTCACCCAAATCTACTTCATTTACACACCTATCAGAAAAGCAGCTGCTGTACTGGAAAATCCTGTGACCCAGGAATGGGGGAAGAACCCATGACCTAAGGGATGAAAGGAATTCCACACCACCCCCTGCAGGGTCTACCCCAATTGTTACAGCCCTGGCTGTGGGTAACAAGCCTTAACAAGACACTTTTTTTGTGATCTTATAATGTTAGACACCCATAGCAGTGCACTCCAAATGTTACTTTTTTCTCTACAATATATCACCCAAGTACACAAGTCTGTTATACTAGAAAAACATACATCACAAAAAATAAATCACTTCCAATCCTGATTCCAAAAAGAGCCTACAATCATGTTTTTTTTATTCTAATATGGGATTTTATCGAAAAAATAAACCTTCCAGCTCCTTGCACCCCACCATTCTGTCAGTTTGGGCCCTAGAAAAAACAGACTGGGAAATTGCCCAGTTGCCCTATCCTATAAGCAGCTGTTGGGCAAAGACTGCAAAAATAAGGGAAAAGAAGAGCAGGGACAGATTGAAACAAAATTTGGCCATGGGCAAGTATGAAGTGGCACTCCCAAATTTACATAAATCAAGCTACCTACACCCCTCCATTTTGTCAATTGGAGCCCTGGACAACCTAATAAAATTAGGCTTTGCATACAATAATTATTGCTGCAAAGACAAAGGCTACATACACATGTGTAATAATTGTCGTTGGAAACGAAAGATTATTGACCAAGCGTTTGATAATCGATAACAGAAAAAGTGCACAACAGGCCAAGGACGCCGATTAACGAGGAATGTCGCTGGAAATGAACCACCGTCCTGGCGGATATGTTTGGGCAACGATAATTCATTATCTATTGTGTGTACAGTCGTTCAGTGATTGTGAATCGTTCTGCGGTACACGTCACTTAATGCATCCTTCAAACAATCGTATCTAGTGTGTGTACATTATTGGCATTAAGTTATATTTAAACGATTGACTTGTTACAGCAAGTACAGAATCATGCACTATTTGATTGTTCAAAATAATCGGGAATAATTGTAGATTCATTATTAGTCGTACACTTTCTTACGATAATTAATGCACATGTGTACCTAGCCAAAAGGTCTTGGAAGGTAAAATCATATCTTACCCAACATCAAGGTTATTTATATTACTTTTATTTTTTATTTCCAATACTTGTAAACATCCTGCCTCTCCCACAGGAATTTGTGTCCCCCTGCTTTCAATGTCAGTTGGAGATTATCACATTAAAAAAATTAAACAGCCTACCCAATTTTTGGAAATGCACATAGAATTACAATCTTAAAAAGAATGATGAGCTCTTACCCTTCTTTGATTCAGCTGCCACATTACAGACCCAGAAAAGGTGAACAAGTACACAGTTGAGGGTGCCCTTAGATTATACCAGCAGGCAGGGTGGAATGGTATAAGCTCTTTATTAGACATAGGAATGTGTTACTGGTAGCGAACAATATGGTGTGTGTGAGAGCAACTCCTAAATGTTCTGCAGTCCAAGACCAAAACCAGCTTTAAAAATGTAGCCCTCTGCACAGTGGTTTAAAGAGTACTGGTCACTCTTCATACATAATCGTCATGAAACATTGAGTTAAATATCATTTAGTTTGGGTTTACATCTTTTATAATTGATATAAATGTGTTCCAAGGGATTTTTAGTGGCTTGGGAATTTTCTAGTATATAGATTTGCACAAATACTTTTTATCTCTTTATGGTATAGATTATACAGTGCTATCGACATACCAGCAAATGGACCTTGCAGATACACAGGTATCACTGGTACAATCATTTGAAAGTTAATTCCAGACTGGAGATCTCCATTTAATTGTGTGATTTGCAAAATAATATTTTTAGGCCATAGACTTACAATGTATGCCAAGTCAAGTTTTTCCAAGTTATACAAGCAACCAACAGGTATATACAGAACTAAACCCCCCCCCCCCTTAGCCCACCCCCATAAACATGTCTGTTAATGGCTTCTACGCCTACCTTCATCCCATTTATGCCCAGCCAAGTCTAACATGGGAAAGGACAAGTGGGCACATCTAACCCCCCACCCTTTACCCCACTGACAAAGTCCCTGCACACATTTCAGGTACTTTTTTTTTTTTAACCACTTGTCCTTGAATTCTTCTTTTTACATTTAATACCTGGTTATCTAATTAGTGTTTAAAAAACAGTGCACAGAGCCCAGTTTTTTTATGGTTGGATCTGCTATTATCTTGACCATTTCCCACTCTCACAATTCACTCTGCAGTAGACAATAGGTAACTCAAGCAATATTAAGAGTAAAGAATGACAGGCAAAGCAATAAAGTAAACCAGGCAGACATGCATATACAATGATACTGCTCTCAGGCTCCCATATCTGCAACTAAGCCTGTAAACACATGTAGTATATACAAAACAGACCTAACAATTCAAAGAAGATTAGACTGTCCCCTATGCAAGGATGACATGCAAATTATACACAAACAGGAATATAGGTGTTCACCCTTTGGCTACATACACCTGTGCAATAATTGTGGTTGGATTTCACAATACTTTACAACTATTGCACGATGCATGAACAAGTGCTGTACATACAGCACCGTACTGCTCTATAGAGAGGGGGGGGGGGGAGAACAATGGAGTGGCACCCTGCTGCTCGCTCTCTCTCTTTTCACTTCCGTTAAGATCGTTCGTCATCCATGGATCTGCCAGGACGGTCGTTCAGGCGATGGACGCTGTACACACCCCAGATTCTCGTCGAGGAGAACCATTGCACATGTGTACATAGCCTTAGACCTATGAGCCATTGTGGTCATAAAATAAACACTTGTTTTATTTGTGTTTACATAATCTTGTACAATAATACAAAGCAGTATATATGTTTGCTCAATCATGGAAAAAATATGGATCAAAAAACCTATTATAAAATATATCAATAAAAAATTTGGGTAACACTATTAGGGCATATAAAGGAAACAGTGTTCGGAAACATGGGGTTTTTAATTATCTGGTTATTTATGGTCTCCTCTCCAAATAAGGCTAGTTACCTGGCATTTTTGGAAACTCATACTTCAGTACTTTGTTTTTTGTTTTTTTTATTTGTAACCCTGTTTCAGGTCAATGGAGTCAAAGTGGTGTGGTTGAAACCTCTTTTGAAAAGTCATCTTAGAAAGATCGTGAACTGCTTGCAAAGATTTCCACCCTTTTCCTTAAGGTCTTTAAAAGAAAGAAAAAAAAACATTTGCTAAATGTTGCTTTATGCCTAGTGGTTGAATATGGATGTCCCGGGATAGTTTCCCTGCACACTTTACAAAACCTGAATGAAAATATTTTTACAGCAACAGGCCCAACTTTGTTGGACCCCTTGCCTAGTGAGATGACCATTAGTAGAAATATAATTGATCTACGGCAAGATAATCAAAGCGTTACGGCAGGTAATCAAAGCATTACAGAGAAATGCTGTAAGTGATGCCTCAACAATACTGTACATAGGACAAATGAGGCACACAAGCATAATGGTTCTGTTAGCTCAGTGTGGTCCAGTACATTTTTATTTTCTGCAATATGGGGGAAAAAAAAAAAACACTGTGGGACCCTCCTGTCTCAGTTTTCAGAAAATCATAACTGGGAAATAACAGCATTGTTATTAGTGTAATTGGCATATCAACCTTCCTTCATGTGGTCATTTCCATGGATTTCCCCCACCCCCTCAAAAACTATTGCCCTCCATTTGAAGATTGCTTGTTTGAGAACAGACAAATAAGACAGAATCAGACTTTGCAGATCCCAGTGGCCCAATAGATATTCTCTTTAGATAAATTACAGGTGTGTTTACGAGGAAAAAAAAAATAGAAGTCTTAAGAAATATGCACACAAAGCTGTACTCCCAATGCGGCCTATTAAAGCAATTATTCATTATTAAGCCAAATTTAGGGAGCATAATCTGTCAAGCTGATCAGATGATGCATGTTAACATTAATAAATAAAGACTTAACTCTTGCCAGGTAAATTCAGAAAGGTCATGCTTAAAACAAAATATTAAACATTAATCAATGTCAAGATGATATAGAAACTCACAACATCCACACTAAGCTACGGTTCCTATTGGAATAAGATATATAGTGCTTCGGGGGTAACCAAGATTTACTTATGATTGATAAGAGTAAATTTAGAATTTGATGTGTATTTCAGGAAAATGCCTGCACGCGTCACTGTGATCAGTGATTGAGGCAGTAAAAGGTTAATTGATTTTTTTTTTCTTACATTATGCGTTCCAAATGCTGGCACTTTTTGATACCTCAGACCTCTTTCCTAAAGATGGCTAACCAAAATGTGTGAGCTGTCTGAATAGCTCGTCAAGCAAGTCTAAGCATATCTAGTAGTTAAGTCACATTCAACTGAACATGATAGTGCAATATATGTTGTGCAATATATGTTTTGCAAACTTTAAGTTGCTTGTTTAGTTACAAATTCATGAAGCAACTTGGACCTACAAAATGTCTATTACAAGACCTAGTCCAATTGAATATGACTTACTACTATTAGATATACAACAACCTGGATTAATGAGTACACTTACAGGCAAGCTTAACCAAACTTTGGAGGCTTTTGTTAGAGAAGGGAGGGGCCATTTTCAGTTTTTCTCCAACAATCATTACCTGGTGGTCACGGTATGTGGACAGTAATACAATTTTGACAGAGGTTCTAAACTTCTCACTCAAGAATTTAGAAGATGCACATCAAGTATACAATAACAATATTTTCCACAGATTGTTTTGGAATGATGAGAAAACTGATAAGCGTTTACCTTTACCTACAATTACCATACAAAATTGCAACATGAGAAATTACCATTTCAATGCAGACTGCTTTATTTTTTAAAATTATTTTCTAGAACTATTGTAGAAGAAATCTTAAACTCCAGTGAAACTACACAACAGTGTTGCAACAATGTGAAATATATAAACATACAATACATTCAGTCACCCACCCCTAAAAGTGGATGAAACAGGGCTGTCCAATTCTAGTCCTCCAGAGCCAGTATTTTCATGTAAACTACATCTTACTAAATTTTCTGCCTGAAATATACTTAAAATGTGTGCAGATTCTGACCTTATGGAGTATAGTTGGACAGCCCTGCTCGGATATCTTTTTTTTTCAGTTGATCTGATTGTTTCATGCAGCATCCTTAATTGAATATATTTGAGGGCATACTGGAAAACGACAGCAGAAGTGTTTTGGCCGAACAGTTCAAATACTAATTTTTTGTATATAAAGCAGCTAGGATAGGCTATGATCAAGTTTCAACCTTTTAGCCATAAAAAAATAATGTACATTCCCCCTTCCATCATTTCCTGACCAGGCTGAAAAGCAACAGATTCGATATCTGATCAAAATACATTTCACATTGCAATTACTGAATGGTCACAAGAGGTTTGCAATAAGCAGGCTCGGCTCACTGTTTCATGGCAGTGACATCTGCTGGCCCATGCCTAGTTCTGTTGAGAACCATTAGCAACCAAAGAGCTGCATGCAGGACTTTTAATACATGTAAAAAAATAACAAAACATGCATTACAGTGCTTTACATGGGTACACAAAATGACTCTCTTGCTCTAGTTTGGTTTCCAGAGTTATATTATCGTACACCAGTCCCTTCCACAAGCCCTTCTCTTCCAGGTTAAGCGTTTCACCATTAACCTTTGATTTGCGAATATAGGCAGTAAAAGGGATTGAAGCATTTTCCAATTTAGACACAACTAGCTGAGCTGTGACTTTGCTGTGCTGTGGTACATCCACAGTAATGCTCCTCCTCTCTACTATGGATCGATAGGTAGATGCAGTCTTTTGGAAAGTACCATTGTAGGCGATGGTAGCTTCAAAAGCCATAATGGAGACTGTGGTGGAAAATGTGGAGTTCAAGCCCCAAGTTGTTTCCCACATGGTGGTATCAGTAGTACGAACCTCCCAACCAAGGGTGAAGATGTGACGCTGAACCACGTCTGTGTTGTTGACAAAGAACTCCTTCTTTAGTATACATGGTCGGCAGCAAAGCTTAGACACATCTTTAAGCTCCACATTTGAGATATCAAAACAAGGAGGATACAAGTCACCCAACCCAGTACGAAGCCGGCAGCAATTTTCTGCTACGGTTTTACCAGCCTCAATAATGTCCCCATGATGTTTAAAAGACCTGCAAACATACAGGCCATTGGAGGCTTTTAGTATAACTTTTTCTCCATCGTTGAAGACTTCAAACTCGCACAGCTCATCAGGGGTACTTTTCTCAATCTCCAAGTAGGTGATTCCATCACAGTCTTCCCAACTTACATACATGTCTCGAAAATCCTTGAGCAAAAGCTTGCCATTTTGAAGTAATGAAATATGGAATTTACTGCTAAGGTCCTTCATCTCTCTGGCATGAATTCTGTATTTGTTCCCGTTACAGTATGAGCACCAGTACATCTCATTGTCTGTCTGAAATGAGACCCCTTCCTCTGTATTCAGATAAATGCAGAGTGGGCCTAGTCCTTTAGAAATTCCCTAAAAAAAAAATAAAAAAAAAAAATATATATATATATATAATATATATATATATATATATATATATATATATATATATATATATATATCAACTAAGCCATCTTGACCTAATGACACCTGAGCTAAAACTCCTTGATGATGTTCCATCTTTTCAGAGTGTATCTAGATAAATATTTCCAGAGTATCATTGGTTATCTACAACTACCATGCTTTATTTCTTTCTCATATTCCTCTTTTTTACCCCACATGTAATTCCTGCTGGTCCACCATATGCCATTAGGCTTTGAAATTAACCCGTCAGGATATTATTATGGGAGCCACCAATGAGATTCAAATTTTTAAATTAAATAGGGATAAAGGCTGTGATCCTGATTTCAGTGCTCTGAACAAGGTATGGAGGAACAAACTAAGACTTATCTGATGAAAATGGATACATACTTATTTCAGGTCAGTGCCCCAATAGTAAAACTACATTTGAAAAAAATAAATAAATGGCCAACATATGACTGTTGTCAGTCAGGTTTACATAAAATGGTTTACCCATCAAACAGTCAATTTAGTGTACAGTAGGTGCTAAATTAAAAACTACCTGAAAGTCTCTTCCTTTATCAGTGATGGGAATTTTATTAGCAAGATCCCTTTGCAGTGTTTCAAGTCTGTGCGCCTGCTGTGCCTATTAAGGGTTGCAATCTATGTGCTTAATGCTTATCTTATATGGTCTTAAATAGCCTTGAAGAGGCTAGAAAAACACAAAGGTGAATGAAAACGTCACTACAAGGAAACACTGAATGAATACTTCCAGGTGGACTGGAACAATGCCAGGAATCACTACAGGGACTTCTTGCCATTAGGAATATTCAAGACATAGCTAATGGACTATTCAGGCCAAATTACTTCAAAATATCACTTTAAGCAAAGTTGACCATTTTTTTTCAAAGTTTTCAATAGTGACGATCAAGGTTACTTAAACCCAATTTCTACACATTAATTCCACCTTTGCTAGGAACCAAATCACTTGGTCTCAAATACCATTCCTGTTCAGCTAACCTGTTAATCAAATGGCACACATTGACCATGTTTAAATTAAAATTGAAACACTAGCCAAAAAACTTTTCTAGCTTTACATGGAATAAACACGCTTAAAACCCCTATATGGCCACATATGGGGGGGGGGGGGATTTCACCAAAATCTGATATTGATGTCACAAGTTTCTAGTGACTTTGTTTTGGGCTGGCACACAAATTGGCTTCAACCAACAGTTATGGCAGGTACACTTTATCCTGAAGAACAGCCATAACAAAGTTTCTCACCATGTTGTTATGACTGAAGGGAATCCTAAAAAAAACAAAAAAAAATATATAGCTTTAAAACTTGTGCACACATCAAGAACAAAAATTAAAGATCAAACAAATTGAACCAAAATTCAATGGATACATACACACATACTTACAGGTCTTTAGATGTGGTGGGAGCATTAGGTTTTACCTTTTAGGCCAAGTACAAATAGTACCTACCCATGCAGTAGGAGATGAACCAGAAGCTTAGAAGAAAGCTGAGGTTCTTTATGCCATGTTCAGTAAATTATGAATACCCCCTGCATGCCATGTAATGTAAAAAAAGAGGAAGATATGTTCATTGTACAAATCAGACGTGCAGCCCAGTGACAACCAAATGCAATGGCGCAAGCATAATTACCCCAGGTTTTTTATAGGACTACCAGAAAAAAAAAGAAAAAAAAAAGCCTAAACAAAAGGATAACTAATGCTGACATGCTACAATGCATTATATTTGTGTCAACATACTCTAACCCAGTGTTTCTCTAGCTTTTTAAAATGAGGAGACCCCTTGAAATAAACTTCAGGTCTTCAGTTACCCCCCTCTATATAACACCTGTATTTACAACTCACAGGATATGTGGTAGTCAGCAAGAAGAATGCCACCCTTACAGATAACCAAAAAGATCATTGGTGTCAGTGGTAACTGACCTGAAAGTTACAAACTGCTTATTATCAAGGAACCCCCCAGAAACCTTTGGAGCTACCCTAGAGTTCCTCATAGCCCTAGTTAAGAAATACTGCTCTAACCTGTAAAGGTGTTTAAGGGCTCTGGCTAGAGGCAGCCCTTATATACCCAAAAAGCATTAGAACACAGCACAAAAGATTAAAAAAAAATGAAGGGAAAATGTAAAGTAAAGCGTTTCTATCTTTTTTTTCAAAAATTTTTGAAATTACCAACATCTGCCAATACAAGATTATTTCAGTATGAAGAGCTAGTGAGATCACTAGAGATATTTATGAAATAGTAAAATAAATGACCTGACTCCCCTCTGAAACTGTGTGCCAATGAACCTCTATACAACACCTTGCTGATTGTTGCACAGATCCTACATATACCCAGCTGGAAATATTCATATTGTATCTGGAAGGCTGTTTTTAAATACTAGATCACTGAATTTCCCTTGAAAGAGGTGCTGCTTAAAAAGTGTTTCATCAACAAAAACCAGAGACTTACATCTAATGTGGTTGAAAAGATGTGGCATGGTGTACTGCAACACAGAGAAAAAACATTTACTGAATTCTGCCCATGTAAACTTTTATGGCGCTGCAAAATAAAGGACAATTGGAACCTGTACAGATAGAGGGCCCAGTCCTGACACTGGTGAATATTTGGATTTTAGGGTGTATTGACATGGCTGAATTTCTCCTCAATAATAATACAGTATTCTATTAGGCTTTGTATGTATGGCCTTCAGCTGAAGGACTCATGTTGGCATGGGTTTGATACACACCTCAAAAGCAGGCCAGCAAAACCCTGTCGGCTTTAATGAAGAAGAAGTAGAAATGGTACACATACATTTTGTCAAATATTATGTTTGCTATTCAAGTGCAGACTTTGAAAATAACTCCCAGGGACACTCAGACTAAGGACCAATTCACATATGTGCAATATGGTAAAGTGGTTGCATCTCAGTCATTGGTTTGACGCTATGCTATGCTTTATGAATAGCAACCCAATGCACCCTGACACATTTTTCTGAAAATGTACTGTAGTGCCTCATTGTGTGCTCCTAAAAACAATTCAGGTTTGATTACTAGACTGTTGGAGTGAAATAATTTTTGTACAATATTACTCACCACAAATAACACACCTCTGAGCAGAAAGACAAACAGCACCACACATACACACACAGACCCCACCCTCCTGAAATTTAACATCCGGTGCCAGGGCAGCTGCACTTCATCAGCCCCTAATTAGGAGTCAGGAGTGAATGTAGGGTTGGTGTGATGAGCTGAGCAAAATCAATTCATTTTATTAATCTGTACTACAGGGGGGTTTTTTCCTTGCTTACTGGGTGGTCACTGAGAAAAAAAGGGAATAAAATCCCTCCAACAGGGAGATTGACATCTTTTTTTTGTGTAACTTTTAAAGAATATTATATGAAAGATTAAAATTATAGTCAGAATCTCACAGCTCCCTGTGTTCCACTGGGTGTCCCCTGTTTGATCACCAGGGCAGGAAGTAAGGTGAATCTCCCTAACAGGGACAAAGGAAGCAATACATTTAGAGAGGTTGGAACCCTTCCATGCCCAATCCAAAACTTAAAACAATGTTATGGCTAAAATTGTTCTCAGAAGATTACTGTTGAAGTATGAGGGCTACCTTCTATATAATTCTTTTTGGAAAGCTCTCTACTGTTCCCTATTTTGAGGGATCATCCCTCTTATGGAACAAAAAATCTAATTGTCCTGCTATAGAATCTTCATTTGTTCCTCTTTTTGGAATTTTGAAATTCCAGTCTAAAGGGATAGTAGTGGTGAAAATCACCTGTAAGTTTTTAGCGGACCTATATTTCATTTGTTTTGGAATAAATGGAGAATGACATTTCGAGAGATTTTTCATCACTACCTATTCTGGGGACAAAACGACAGGAAGTGCAGGAATCTCTCCATCAGAACCCTTAGTGGCAGCAAAACCTGACCAGACACGTCTTGACCTTGGTATGATAGCCCTGAAACTAGCATTCTCAGGGCAAGGTGTGCAATGGCAGCGGTGTGATTTGCTCAAATCAGGTCTTCTTTAAAGCCCAAAATCCAGTGCATTTTATTTTAATTTTATATACAGAAGAGATGGGTTACAAGCTTTGTTACGTATAAAATTGTTCCTGTGTCCCCATGAAGTGAAAGTAGAAGCCAAATGTATCAGTGAGGCTGGTAGGATACTGGCCAGGTGGGAAGCCTGGGTGAGGCTCAAAGACTTGCCAGCTCTCCTCAATCAGAACAAATATTCCCATTGACCCAGGCTGGGTTAAGACTACAAACATTTTACATGGTTTTCTATGGGCTCGATAACTGTTATACATGAGGTGTCCATGAGCAGTAACAGGCCAACTCTGTTCACTCTTTGAGTGTTTGAAAGTGGTTGCCAAATTATAGGAAACAGTTTCCTTTTTTTTGTCAATTGAAACTATTCATAAAAATCACTTCCAAACTTCTAAAAATATGTGCAGGCATCAACTCAAGTCTCTATTGGCAGCGAGGAAACTGTTATCCTGACAGTAGGGTAGATTGAGTGAGCACTGTCATAGAGAAAGGGTAAGGAGCGGAGTCTTGTGGTTCCATCCAGTTATACTGATAGGATAGAGCAGGCATGTCCAAAGTCCGGCCCGGGGCCAATTGCGGACCCTGTTTAGATTTCCACCGGCCTGCTGCCTTTATCATAAAATCAATAAAATGCAGGCCGTCATTGTTGACTACAGTAAAAAATACACACGTACACAAAAGCTAGAGTTGATCAACCGCCTTGCAATTATCGGCCTGCTACTCGGCTGGCATAATCGGCAGGACGGCAGTCCCCATGTGTGCACAGGGAATCCCCTACGTCATTATGGTGGGTGTGTGCTGTGCAGGATCCAGACTGACCAGGCCCACTCTGTTTCCAAGAACGTGCTCTGCACGGTGCACAGGCAATCCCTCACATCACCCTGGTGGGTGTGTGCTGTTCGGGACCTATGCAGACCACTCCCACACTAACCCTTAATGTTAATGGTTAAAAGAATGTCAGGCTGAAAGGTCTGCTCCCACACATTTTCACCTCACCAAATCTGGCAGTCTTTGCAAAAAGTTTGGACACCCCTGGGATAGAGTAAGAAAGCGTTGTCATAGAGAAGTGAGGAGCGGGGTCTTGTGGTCCTCTCTTGGTATATTGATAGAGGGAGCATTATCATGGAGAAGAGGGGAGGACCAGAGTCTTGTGGTCCTATCCTGTTTTGTTGATAGAGTAGAGTGAGGGAGTGTTGTAATGAGGAAGAGCTGAGCGGCAGGTGGTCATATTCTGTTATACTGATAGAATAGAGGGAGGGAGCATTGTCATGGAGAAGAGGTGAGGGGGGATCTCTGTCCTGTATTCCTGATGGAGTATGAGAGTGATGGAAGGTTTTCTTCTTAGGAGATGATGTGTTTAATATACATTAACAAGGTGAAAATAAATTTAGGAAAAACTTTAAAGAAAACTAATGTAGCCTTCACATCTAAGGAATAGCGATCCATAACATATGACACCATGTGATTGTTTAGATACACGTTACAGAATTTTACAGTGACTCAAAAAAATCAAATTTTGAATGGACTATGAACGTTTAGGCCCCTAGCTCTGAGATGGTACATTTTTCATACTGTACCATAGGAAACCATAGGGATTTTTACCTCAGATCAGAGTACAAGGATTTTTTTTTTCTCATGTTTGTCTGTTCAGGGCAGGTTTGTCTGTGTAGGAATGGGTTCTGAATAGGAGATATGTTTCTTCCTTATACAGAGCATGTGCTCTTCAAAACCAGGGTGTCGTGTTTTAGTTGTTTCGGGGCTTTGTAATGGGAAAGTAGGTACTGAGTGGGCCTTCCCACTCCACCTAGGTACACACCTAGGTTTGGCTCCAGCCAGACTGGGGATCTGTCAATAAATTACACAGATGGGCTGTGTCAGATGAGTCTTGGTTTTGGGAAGTAGAATGGCAATAGGTAGGCTGCAGACAAGCTAAAATCTGAGCTCTGCGGAAGAGCTGTGTTTCGTTGGATGGAAAGCTGCTTATTTGATTTTTGGGCTGTGGAATAATTGCTAAAACTGTACTGTAGAGGACTGTACTGTGGTCTCAAAAATACTGCACTTTCTTACAAGCTGATGTAAGCTACCCTTGGGTTTTGTTTAATTGTGCTGAGAAAAACTATAATTTTTTGGAGCATGTAAAAAGACTTTTCACAAATTGGTCCACTTGCTTTTTTCACGTGCTAATCCCCCACAATATCACATGGTCCCTTCAGTTTTTATCCTGGAGACAGAGAAAACTTTCCCCATGTAGAGAGGAAAGGAAGGTGCCCTCCTCACCTCCTCTTGTAATAACAGTAGTGACTTTTTGATATCCCGTCATTTTCTGTCCAAGTTATAATGGTTACCAGGAACAATAGACAGGTTGAACCCCCCCCCCCCCCCCCGCCCCAGTAGGGACAAGGACAGCATTTTTACATGAAGTTTATATGGTTTTCCAAGGCCTTCATAGTTGTCAAACACGAGCAGTAACAGGTGATCACTGTTATGCTTTTTCAGACATCTGTAAACATCTCTGGGAGTTTGAAAATAGTTGCAAAAGCCTAGGAAACCGTTTGTTTTTGTTTTTTACCTGAGACCATTTGTAAAAATCACTTCCAAACACTCAAAAATACCTGAAAGTGGCACCAACTCAAGTATTTTGAGGTGGTAGGGGAACTTTCTCAACCTTTTTAACATAGGGGGTACCCTTGAAATAACTTTCAGGTCATTAGGGAAGCCCTTGAAGAATGTCTCTTATATGGCCAGTGGAAAGAAAATCTCCCTTACAGATAGCCAAAAACATCATTTGTGTCACTTAAACTGACCTAAGAGGCACAAAATGGTCATTGTCCAAACAACCCCTAGCAACCTCTGAAGGAACCCTAAAGTTCCATTAAACCCTGGTTGGGAAACACTAGAGCAGAGTGAGTAATCATTGTCATGGAGATCAGGAAAGGAGTGGAATTCTGTGGTCCTGTCCTGTTATCGTGATAGAGTAGAATGAAGAAGCAATGTCATGATTAAGAGGAATGGGGCAGAGTCCTGTTATGCTGAAGGAGCAGAGTGAGGGGGTGTTGTCATCTCTATTCCAATCACAAGGTGGAAATAAACCTAAAAAACTCAAAAGAAAAAAGAAAACTAATGCGACAATCACATCTTAAGAGTAGTGAGCCATAACATATGACATTTGTGATTGTGTTTGAAATATGAATATTGGATAAACTGACTATGAAAGTTCTCCCGGTTGAGAAACTAATTGCCAGAACTTTTTTTTTCTGATTTCCATGTTGTACTATAAGAAATTATACCATGTGGGATTGATTCCAAAGGGCTTTGCAGGGCTTTTTATCAAAGATCAGAGCACAAGAATTGTTGCTGCAAGCCAGAGAGATCATCAACAGCATTCACACCATATTCAGGTGTACGAAAATCACAATTTATAGACAAATCTTTCCTCCTTCTCTTCTATTCCATACTGTTCATCCTGCAGAGCAGATTCACCAGTAGATTGTAGTGTCATTTATCTGCAAAATGACAGCAATGCCACAAAATATACTTCTCAAGAACAGAAATATTTAGGATTTTATTCAAAGCAAAATTATGAAGAGATCAGACATTACACGATTTTTAAAGAACTGGCAAGTTCGTTATATGAGGATTTTATAAAAATTGATCAATATATTTTATGTAGCAGGAAGTGAGGTCCTTTGTTAAGAAAAATTCAGAATAAAACGGTAAAAATCAATAAAAATTATCACATGCAAAATATGGGTATGTGTTCTAGCAGCAGAGCTGAACCATCATTATAGTGTACAGCACTGTATATGTTTAGTGATTATTATAGGGCTGTCTTATACCATGACGTTGTACAAAGCATTGCAGGTCATACATGCAGAGATTTAGACTGAAAATTTAATTGGAACTGATTTATTTAACATAGCTGATAACTGATAATTTGAACTGATTTTAATCACATAATTTTATTAATAATAATAATTCAAAAATTTTATTATCTTACTTTAAAATTCTGCAAAATAATTGTTTTAGAATGGTCCTTCCCTGTGTTTAGCTTGCTTTTTTTTATTCTCCAAAATCAGTGGTGTGTGGTCAGATTAGATCTGTATATGTACGGGAGCCATTAGTGATACAGAAAGAGGTGAGTAATGCAATGATATGAATACCGGTACATGTACTTTTATTATAATTATAGTGGCTTTTGTTTATTTTCCAAATTATAAAATACACAAGGAATAGGGAAAATATTTTTTCATAAAGATGTTTAATAACATCCATACATTTTCCTTCATCATTATACACACATCCTTCATCAATATTGCTTTAGTAAACCTTCCTAAGGACCATGCAACCCTCTCATAGCTGTATACATGAGATCAGCAGCTCTAAGATCCATCCAGCCATAAAAAATAATATTTTTGTTTTAAAAAGGCAACCATTTAAAGCCAAACCAGCTTGGAAACAGTGATGTATGTGATGTTGTGATGTATCTGGACCAGATGCAACATAATTGAAAAAAGAGTATTATATAGGGCAAACAGTTCAACTTTTAGGATAATGCAAATTGAGAAATTGCTCAGGGCCCCTAGGGCAGCAAAGACCAGGAAAGGCCAGAATTGGGCTTTAAGGTACACAATGCTTTACCTACCTAAATTATTCAATTGAAATTCAGTTTAGTAGACACATATAGCACTGAATCCAAATTCTCTCCTGTTGGGGGAAGCAGATTATTAAGTGACTGTCACAGTGCCACTGTTTCATCCAGCATATGGGTCAGCACTGGCTGGAGCTGGAAGTATAACAGGTGCCCTTTTAAAACACTAAAATAGCTGTAGCTTTACTGAATAAAGAGAACCAGTCAGAGTATCACTGTCATGTTAAGAACACAGTGGGGTTGAATTTCTCAAGGTGTTTAGGTTGTTTACTCTGCAGGGTATTATTTACTCAGCTGAGTGAAAGAGGTGAAGGCTTTAGTGTTTCAGCCATTCAATCAAATGTAAAATCAAAAGTCATGTCCTTTTTTACATTTGCATGCGCATGATTTGGTATTATTTGCAAGGTATATTTTCTCTATATTTACCTTTTGATCAGTAACACATTCCATATATACTGTATAATAAACAGCAGTTGCAAAGTTTTTTTTTTTTTCTTTACAGTTTGAACTTCAGTCTAGAGACTTGAAGCATTTACTCAGCCACCCTAAATGATCATTTATACTACACACTGTAACTTTGTACCAAGCTGCAGCAGGGTTCAGACATTTAGTAGAACCACCAGAAAACGTACATGCAGGACTTCTATGGTTGTGTCATGTCTGAGCAAATATCATAGTCTAGTAGATGCTGACCCTAGATGAAGCTTGAACAAAGATGGAGGACAGAAAAACAGATTAAGGTATT
>NC_092871.1:54063910-54131506 GCF_032062135.1 Pyxicephalus adspersus | reverse complement strand
ATTTCTTTGAAAGGTCATAAATACCAGGAAGAGATATGTTTAAAGACATTGGTGCTGGGAATTAGGTTTTAGGTGAAAAAGAAAGCAGTGTTTTTTTGTGATGTTGAGGAAAATTTTATTAAAATATGAAATATTATATGTGAACAGCCAGCAGTCAGTTGGACAACTATTGTTTTCAGAAGTAAAGGTCAGTAATGAGAGGTTTAGAGTTTAATGGCAAAATTTTGGCATTTTTCGTAAATGTGAGAATCAAGGTTAGCTCAAGCTAAGCCTTTTGCAGTGTTTCTCAATTTTTATAACATGGTGGTACCTTTGAAAAAACTTTCAGATCTTCAGGAAATCCCTGCTATAAATACTATACTCACAGCTCTCAGTACATTAATTTGGTGGTCAGAAGGAAGACATTGCTGGCCACTGGATAGAATGTCACCCTTACAGATACCCAAAAAGATCATTTGAATCACTCAAACTGACCTGTCGGGCACAAATTGCTTGTTGTTCAAGGAACCCCTAGCAACCTCAGGAGGACTCTAGGGTTCCAAGGAACACAGGTTGAGAAACATTCTTCTATTTAGACAATTGGGATAAAAAAAAAGAATTTTTGATGCTTTTTTTTTCAGGTTGTTCTTTTATTGTTGGTGACTCCATGGAAAAAAATGATCAGCTAAACCATACTTTTGTTTCTGATTTTATGGTTGTTGGCCTATCTGAAGATAAAGATCCTCAGCCTCTCCTCTTCCTGGTCTTCCTCTGTATATATCTCATCACTGTCACTGGTAACATACTCATCCTTTCTGTTATCTCTTCTAGCCAGCGACTACACACTCCAATGTACTTCTTTTTAGCCAACCTGTCCATTATTGACATCATCTTTTCTTCGGTTACTGTTCCCAAACTTCTCTTTATCTTAGCTACTGCCCAAAAGTCTACCTCCTTCTTCAACTGTGTCACCCAGCTCTCACTTTTCCAATTTTTTGTGGTGGCTGAATGTTATCTTCTAGCGGTAATGGCTTATGACCGATATGTGGCAATCTGCTTCCCTCTCAACTACATGCTTATCATAAGCAAGGAGGTCTGCATTCGGATGGTCATTGCCTGTTGGACTTGCGGCCTTGTCAACTCATTGATCCAGGCCATTTCCATCTTACACCTTGACTTCTGTGGTCCCAATAAGGTAAACCACTTTTTCTGTGATGTCACTCCTCTTTTCAAGTTGTCTTGCTCTGACACACGGCTTGGGGAGGCTGTGTTTTTATTAGTGGTGGTTGTAGCAGGTATGGGACCATTAACTTTTATTCTGGTGACTTATGGTCGAATCATTGCAGCAGTTTCAAAAATTAGTACCAGTAAAGGACGTTTTAAAACTTTCTCCACTTGTGCCTCTCACTTCACAGTGGTGGCACTCTATTATGGTAGCGGCATCTTCAGCTACATTTGGCCGTCCTCCACTTATGCCATGGACAAAGATGTCAAAGTTTTGGCCGTACTTTATACAATTATGACCCCCATGTTAAATCCCATTATTTACAGCTTGAGGAACCAAGAGGTAAAACGAGCCCTGAAGAAGGCTTTGGAAAGCAAGAGAATAAAATAATACAATATTGCAATCAGAGTTTGGCAGATTTTTTTAAAACTAATTCTGCAAATCACACACTTCCTGGTCCTGAATGGCTGTGCTTTCTCCTCCACTGTATCTGTGGAACCTATGTCTGCCTTTGTTCATCTCCATTGGATGGAAGCTAATAAGTGATTAGTAACTTACAGACAGAAAACAACAATATGTGTGCTTTTAGTTCAACTTACATGATATGACAAGGGCACAGAATTTTTGGCAAAAACAACAGGTATTTTTAATACTTGTTAGCCAACAAATAAATAAAAACAAATGCAGTGACCACATTTAGGGCCTAATAAGCTGCAATATATCACGTTTGATGAAGATTGGTTTTAATATTTTTAGTCAAGTTGGTCCCTGCACTTCGATCCTGGACACAAACTGAGAAAGTTTTTGCTGTATTGATGAAATACCCACTTAGACAGCAGTCAGTGAAGGTGCCCCCTGACCTCTTGTTCTTGTACAATGCTGACTCCCATCACTTTTGTTCATTATAATGGTAATAACAACAATAGAGAGACCGAATCACCCCAAAAGGGATAAAGGCAGCAACAAACTTTCAATAAAGGTTGTTACTCTTCTCTACAAAATACAAAACAATATATACTTTAAGGAGTCTCTTTATGAAGACACATCTTTTACCTAGGATTCACATTCTTCAATTATATCCAGTTAAAAAATGTGTTTTGAAAAACACAGGTTCACCTACTTTACAGAAAGTACAGAACTGGTTTTATGTCTTGCCCTGTGCTGTGCTGTATTTTTTTTTTGCTGGTAAACCAGGTTTCCACTTTCTAATGAATGTCTAATGAAAGAATAATGTAATCCTCAAACTGTTTATGTGTAGGCTATAAAATAAATAAGCAATTTTCTCATATGGCTTACTTTCGGGCTGATTCATTTCACCTTAACTTTTACTGCTGCAGTACCCCAATTCACTACTGCAAAACCTTAAGGTCATGTGACACACAATCTGCATGGAACCTCCCTGTTAGACTAGACATTGTTGATCATAGATACATCCTTAGTCCTGCCAAGCACCCAAAAACCTTTTTAATTTTTTTAATGCAAACATTTAAGTAACTTTACAAGTTTGCACAAATAAATCATTGATATAATATACCAGTCATTCCTAACTAGGATTCTGTTAAACCCCAGGGTTCATAGTAGGGGTTTCTCAAGCTGTGGCTGCCTGACCTCCCATTTTGAAGATGTCTGCGTAGTTCTGGGACCAACACCACTTGCTAGAGTCAGATACATTACCCTATTGATATTTTTAGTTGTCAATTAAGGTGGTATTCTTTTTTGGTTTCAGTAAGTTTTTATTTTTTATTTTTATATAACATATAAACAATAAACAAAAATAGTAGTGGTAAAATATTGTATACAGAACTCAGAAACATACAGACATATAAAACATGAAAAGACAGCATATCTACATTTTGCGGGCAGTAATGTTTACTTTGGACCACAGAACCAAATCCTGGGATCCCCCTGAGTATAGTACACAAAAATCAAGCCTTTAAAACTGTATACTGTCCACAAACATAAATACCAACACAAGACATGAACAAAATAAAGAAAAGGGAGTAGGGTAATGGGAGGCAGGTCACCCAGATAAGTGATTTCATCCACTAGAATATTACTACATTGATACATCTATAGTTATACATACAACAATGATCGGTCCCAGCCCAAAGTCATATAGTTTTCAATCCATGGGGACCATATCTTCTGGAATTTGAGTAAAGAGTTGGTTAGTAAAACTCTCATCTTCTCATTCACTAAGAACCAAGACATTTTATTCTTAACTTGAACTAGAGTGGGGACAGCTGACCACCAAGCCTTGGCTAACACCATTTTAGCTGAAGTAAACAGGTAAGTCAACAATTTAAGTTGGTTATTCGTACAAACTGATGACTTCAAATTTAAAAGGGCCTCAGCAGGGCATTTAGAAAAAGATGGTATAATGTCCCGCTGTTCTACAGCCCCTGAAACAGTCACCAGAGCAGGCAGGTTTAAACTTAACTAAACGAGATGGCACCATGTACCATCAAATATTGTAGTTGGCTTCCACCGCTGACGCATTTATGCTACAGTGGGCTGCCGTTTTCCAAATTTGTGCCAAATTTTCCTGCTCAAATGACATGCCTAAGTTGGTTTCCCAGCGGGACACATAAGAGGGTGTGAATGTAATTTTCTGTACTAGGTCACTATAGAATGGTCGAAAGAACCCCCTTCGATCCTGTACAAATAACTGTTCAAACCAGGTAATATTAAATGGCCCAGGGGACCTCCCCAGCCTGGTCTGGGCAAAGTGCTTAATTTGTTAAAAATGTTAAGGTGGTATTCTAGCTACCACTGTAAGAGGGGTATTCTTCGCATTGGCCACCAGTTTAAAAGGCTTTTCCTCACTGACCCCCAATATTTTGGTTTCAGCAGGGTTCCTCAGGCATGAAAAGGTTGAGAAAGGCAATGATGCTATTTTTTTTTCAAACACCCCTACCTTTTAATCAATAAAAGACAGATCCTGAGCCTTGAGCCAAGTGGATTAGCACAGGCTAAAATAATGTCAACAGTTTGTTGCAGATAAGAGAGGGCATAAATTTAATCTCCTCTCCCCTGTCCATCATCCAGACTGTAACTTTATAATCAGTAACAAAGTAAAAGGCTGCAATAGGGACTAATCTGTGTTAGGCTTTTTTTATGTCCAGACAGAAAATTTTACATATCATTGTCATCTTTAGGCCAACATCTCAGTCCAGCAAGTAACTGCTGACACTGGATGATGCTGAACAAAGGCCGTAATATCCTTTTGACGAGGATTTTGTATTAAAGTCATGAGTAAAAGAAAGTACACTGTTTTTAATTTTTAAGGGTTTGCTTTTCAGGACACAATAAAAACAATCATCTTACCCTAGCAGGTTTAAAATAGGTTAATACAACCTCAGATGGTTAGCAACACATAGCATGTTTTATCCTGGTGTTGTATTTTTTTTTTTTTTTTTTTTTAACGAAGACGAACAAAGTCAAAATGGAGAAACAGTGTGTAAAAAAATAATTATGCCCTTCCATAGGAAGTTTGACGTTCATGCATCATGCAGCCCCTTGTCGTTGGAAAGGATCGTAAAAGATCCTTTCCAACGACAAAAATTGCAAGTGTGTACGCAGCTTTAGTCACGCATGGTGGTAGAGGGGTGGTGATTTAGGCTTGTTTTGCAGCAACAGCACCTGGGCATTTTGCAGTTATTGAGTCAACCACAAAAACTCCTCTGTTTACCAATCTTTGAAACCAACTGGTGACAACTAAAACTTTGTCCGAAATTGGGTCATATATCAGAATAATGAGGCCAAACAAACTAGCAAATCTACAACAGAAAAGAAAAGAAATCAGGTATTGCAATAGCTCAATCAAAATCTAGACTTCAAGCCTATCTAAATGCTATAAAACCTTCAGAAAACTGTGAATAAATTTATATCCACAAACCTCAATGAACTGAAGCAATTACAACTAGCCAGATAATATAAAATACTTAATAATTTTATTAGTAATGGCAAGCATAAAGAAAACTCAACAGAACCTAAAAACAGTAATGGAAAGGAATGTTCCTCACATTTCAAATGTAATCAAATTTAAATAAATCCCTATGTATTTAGTAGATGTTCTGCTTCTTCATGAGATAAGTAAATACATAAACAACAAGAAGTAGCAAGGACACTATAACTAAAAAAACATTTATTAATTTATACTGGTCACCAAAGATATAGAATATAAATCTCTGACCCAAATACCCTGAAAGTTCACAAACCATTGGTCCAGGATGTCACTGCCCTGAAGAAAACACATGCATCCCATGATACTTATTATATATTAAATGTTAAGAATGAAACAAAAAGAAAAGTTGTGCAGATGTTATAATATTGAACTGATAGCTTGGAAATGTTTTATTAGAAATGCACTTTATACTTTTCTACCCCTTTGTACTGGCATAAATGTTTAGGGGTGATATCCCTTAAACATATCCCATAAAAAGTGTCCTTATTCCTTTGCTATGGAGGAAAAGAGGGGGGTCTAACCAAGCCTATTAGAGTTGTATTGGCCATATCAAGTCAGGGATCTTGTGTCATAAATATCTGTTGATGGTGGTGCTAAGTTCGCAGATGAAGTGATGGTGTGCAGAGCAGCTATGACTTGATATTAGGGTCTCAGTACATCTACTACAAGACTGTTTATACTATATAGAGGAACTTAGTTGCATCCTACTGCAAACACCCTTTGGAGATATCATATCCTCCTGATTCTGCATACAAAAAACATATGACACTACCCTACAGGACCATATACAACCTATGCAAGCAAACAACACATGTTTTCAAAACAACACCCCTGAGGAAGCCATACTTGGAGAAAACGCTTTGGGTACTACTAGCAACATGATTTTATGGTCAAACATTCTTTATGATTAACAACTACATATGTTGACGAGTTGTTGCATGTCTAGCACCTATTTGGCCTATGTTGAACCCCAAGAAACCATTGTGGTTCAATTCAACCTTGGAATATTTTGTACTGTATTCAGCACCTTCTTAGGGCTCCAATTATATTTTGGTTGACCACTAGATTGTTTAGTGGTTCCTTTCATTTTTTAAGTTCTACCGTATTTATTTTATATATGTCTATAAATACACTATTTGTGTCAAAAACCCCTACTTAATCCCTCTCTTTGATTTCATGTTCTATTTATTTTGAGGGTAGGGACTTTATTGATTTTTCCAATACAAATGTTATATATTACCACCAAAATACAACTAAACTATAAACTATAACTGCTCATGAGGGCTGTTTTGGAGATTATTAGAAGGTCATGCAATATGTCTTTCTTAATGATATATAATGATTTTCTATTTTAAATGATATATGTGAATTTCCTCTTTGCGGTGTCGATTTTCACTTATCCTAATTAATGAAGTGAAGTTGTGCTGACTGCAGTCAATTATTATGCGAAAGCTGAATTCCTGTATTTTTGACTGGATATGTTTTTGCGAAATTTAATTTTTCTGCATTACACCTTATTATTAAAAAGAGATGAAAATCCAGTTTGCAAAATGATAATTAACCATAAAAATACTCATTCAAAACAATATATCAATATAATTACCATGTTTAAACTTTGTTGTTCATTCTTTGGAAATAAAGAAAAAAGGCAGTTTGTTCTATGTCGAATTTCTGCTATTTAATCTTATTTTTAATTTACAGGTATTGCTTTTATTAATCATTTTATTGCTACATCCCAATGGACAAGAGCAAATTTTACATTTCTGCTATTTGGCATAAAGGTTCACATCATGTAAGATAAATTGTTATATTATATTGTGTAGTTTTCTAAGACAAAAGAATGCTGGTGATAATAGTGTTGCAGAAATGATTTGAATTTTCATGCCATCTAAGACTAAACCTAAACAAAACTATAAAAAATTAATTTTTTATGCTTTAATCAAGGTCAGGTTTTATGCAAAAAAGTGTTACTGTAAAAAAAAGTATCTATTTCATTCCATAATTTGTCCTGATAAAAAATTACACCAAAGCCTATTTTTTATTTTTTTTTATGTGAAACAAACAAACCAAAGCAAATGAAAACAAAAAAGATTACCTATTAATGCTTAAAAAACAAGTTGTGGAAAAAAAGAAAAAAGTACAAAATCCAGGTACTAGGTTTATTTTATCTGGTGCTTGAAAATGTTCTTTACAATAGCTTAATCCCCATTTACTAGATTTTGGCATCCACTGACAAAAATCTAACATGCATAGGGCTGCATACACACGTGAAATAATTGTCGTTGGAAAGGATCTTTCATGATCCTTTCCAACGACTAAGGACTGCACGATGCATGAACGAAATCTGTACATACAGCACCGTTCTGCTCTAAGGGGGGGGGGACAACAGAGCGGCACCCTGCTGTGCTCTCTCCCCCTTCACTTGCATTAGGATAGTTCGTCATCCATCATCCTTGGATCCGCCAGAACAGTTGTTCAGACGATGGACGACGGGCGATGTACACACGCCAGTATCTCGTCCAATATTGGCCCTGAGCCAATTATCGGACGAGAACCATTGGAAGTGTGTAGGTAGCCTAATGTGTGATAAAGATGTTACTGGCTGATCCTTACACTTTTACTACCATGAAGGCTCCCTTGGATTTTATTTTAGTTAAATATTTTCACCAAAGGAAATGCATAAGTAAATCCCTTCAATAATTATTGTACACATCTGTTTTTAACCTAAATTATTCTAATAATTATTCTAAGTGTGATTACCTCTGAAAAACAACTACACACACCAATGTACTTCCTCTTAACAAACCTTGCCATTGTTGACATCCTTTTGTCTTCTGCTACTGGCCCCAAACTTTTTTATATTTTGGTCACAGCACAAAGGTCCATTTCCTACATAGAACGCAATACCCAACTTTATTTCTTCCAATTTTTCATGGTAGTATAGTGTTATACCCTAGCGGTCAGGGCTTTTGATCGGTACGTAGCAATCTGCTTTCTGCTCAACTACACCCTTATCATGAAAAGTGCAGTCAGGAAACGGATGGTTGTTTTTTTGCTGGTTGGATAAGTGATTTTGTCAACTCGGTAATCCAAGCCATCTCAATATCTCATCTTAACTTTTGTAGATCAAATAAGGTGGACCACTTCTTCTGTGATGTCACTCCGCTGTTCAAGTTGTCCTGTTTCAACACACAAATTGGTGAGGCTCTCTTCATGATTGTGGTGGATGTGGCAGGGTTTGGGCCAGTCATATTTATATTGTTGACTTATTGTCTGATTATTACTGCAATTACAAAGATTAGCACTAGTGTTGGTCGAATAGCTCACTATTCGATTTGGCAGCTATTCGCTCGAATATAGCAAAAAAATTCGGGTGGTCGAATGTCAAAGCCGAACACCATTAAAGAAATGGGAGGAAAAATTCAGTTTTTTTTCAGCACTGTGTAAAGCTTCTACAGCCTCCAAACAGATGTAAAAAGATACATTATAAAAGGATACATAAAAAGATACATTGTAAAAAGATACATTATAAAAGGATACATTGTAAAAAGATACATTATAAAAGGATACATAAAAAGATACATTGTAAAAAAATTGGAGCAGCTCTGGAGAAGTCTTGTATCCGTGTGTGTGATGAGGTTATGAGTGAGGAAGTCATTAGTAGACTCGGCTGAGGGAGTATTTTTTTACCAGGTAAGAAATGTAAGTGGGACTGTGTAGGGAATTGAAGGCAAAGCACAGGAGCTTGAATTTGAATCTAAGGTGAAATAGAAGCCAATGTAGAGATCTGCTAAGAGAGTCAACGGAAGAGGGGAGTGAAAGGGTCTGAGACACTCCATTTTGTTGCCTGAGACACTCCATTTTGTTTCATATTCTAGTTTTTAGTTATGAGAGCTTAGTTATGAGAACTAAATGTATTCCTTGGTTGTTTAGACTATATGTGTATAAACCTGATGTTCTGCCAAGATGAGTGTCCTTGTTAGTTCTGCTAGACTCAGATATTGTCGATTGTTTTTGAATAACAAGGTGTTTTGTATGTGTCTGAAATTATGTCGCTAAACAGTTTCATTTAGGATATGTATTTTAGTAATTTTCCATTCATTCTAATAAATGAGCATGCACAATGGCATATTGTTATGGTATATAAACTAATGTTTGTTATAATAAAGTTGAAGATTGCTTGATACCATACGAGTGTATGTGTCGTTGACCAATTCTTCCCAGGCGCCTGTTCTGATGCACTGAGAGACACTGGGATGGTGAGAGATCTGAGAGGAATAGAGCCAAGAAACCTGCAGATCCTTTCAGGGAGGTGGGAAGGATGGATGAGTCTGGCTGCAGCGTTCATGATCTATTGTAGAGGAGAGAGTCAGGTTAGTGGAATACCAGAGAGGAGGATGTTACAGACGAGAGATGATAAGAGCATGTACAAGGAGTTTGATGGTCTCTGTGGACAGGTAGGGGCAGATTTTGGAGATGTTGCGCGGGTGAAAGTGACAGGACCTGGAAATGCTCTGAATATGGGAAGTAAATGAGAGGGCAAGGTTAAAGATGACACCAAGACAATGTGCCTGAGGGTAGGGCTGAATAACAGTGTTGTTAACAGAAATATGTCGGGGAGATTTGGAATTTAAGGGGGGATGATGATGAGTTCTGTTTTATCCAGGTTGAGTTTCAGGAATCGGTCAGACATCCATGAAGATATGGCCAACAGGCAGCATGAGACCTTCTCCAGGACTGAGGGAGACAAGTCAGGGGTGGACAGATAGATTTGAGTGTCATCAGTATACAGATGGTACTGTAAGCCAAAGGAGGATATAAGACTACAGAGAGAGGAGGTGTACAGAGAAAAGAGAACCAGTCCAAGGACTGACTCTTGGGGAACACCAACAGGAAGGAGAGTGGGGGAGGAGGGATTACCATTGAAAGAAACTTAAAAGGAGCAGTCAGACAGATAGGAAGCAAACCAAGAGAGAGCAGTGTCACTGATACCAATGGAGCGCATGATTTGTATTAGAAGGGGGTGATCAACATTGTCAAAAGCAGAGGAAAGACCAAGGAGATGGAGGAGGGAAAAGTTGCCTTGAGACTTAGCTCTGATGAGGTCATTGGCCACTTTAGTTAGGGCTGTTTCAGTGGAATGGGCAGCTCTAAAACCAGACTGGAGAGGGTCAGGGGGAGAGTTGGTGCTCAGGTAATCGGTGAGTCTTTTGTAGACAAGGCGTTCAAGAGGTTTGGAGACATATGGGAGATGGGAGATAGGATGGTAGTTAGAGGGTAGGGAGGGGTCCAGTGAGGGTTTCTTTAGGATAGGGAGAACTATGTCAAGGAGGGTGAGGTTGCAGAGTTTTGAAAATACCAGGTCTAAAGTGTGTCCAGCTATGTGTGTGGGGCCATTGATGTTCTGTGTGAATCCAAATGAGGAGGTAATGGAGAGCAGTTTGGCTGAGGAGAGAAGGTTGGGCTCATCCATTGCAACATTAAAGTCACCAAGGATTAGGGTGGGCAGGTCATTGGAAAGAATGTGTGGGAGTCAGGAGGCAAAGTTTTCCAAAAATTGTGATACAGGGCAAGGGGGGGCGGTAGACAACAGCAACAATGAGGGGTAAGGGGGCTAAAGAGATGGACAGAGTAGACTTTAAAAGAAGTGAAAATGAGACAGAGTGTATTTACAATTAGGTGAGAAAATGGGACCCACACCACCCCCTACTATGTTGCCAGGTCTAGGAATATGTGTGAAGTGCAGGCCTCGATAGGAGGGGTAAGAACTTATGGGTAGGGTGAATGGGGATGAGGTTAGGAGAAGGGAATGTCTTGCTGAGAGTATGTGGAAGGGGGAGGCAGTGTGGGGGACCAGGGTTGGGTGTGATGTCACCAGAGAGTATCAGTAGAGAAAACAGGTGCAGGAGCTCAGACAGAGAAATAAGGAGAGTAAAGGAGCAGATAGATAATGAGTTATCAGATTGGGGAGGACAAGGAGTAGTGCCAACAAAGAGGGAGCAGAATAAATAATACATTTTTACAGATAATTGGGAACCATATGCATACATTAAACAATGTAGCAAACTGAAGTCCATGAGAGGCAGTCCTGTAATATGGGTTGAAGTGAGCTTCTAAACTTGATGATTTCCTGGAGTGGGATATGATGATTCAGTCAAAGAAATGGTTTGATGAAATACCAGTTCAGAATGGCAACAGCACAGGATGTGTTGGAGTCCAGGTGGATAAATCAGTCGAAAGACAGGAGATGGGATTGCAATCAAAAAATACTTACAGACGGGGGCGTGGCTTGGCAATGGCACTGTGAGCAGGCACTTTCCTGGAGCTCTGTGTCCACCGCGGCTTTAACAGCTAATACTTCAGATCACACAGCTTGTTTCCACCCCACTCAGTGATGTCTAAGCAGCAGAAGAATAAAGAAGCAGGGAAAACCACTAAACGGGACAACTTACACAAAAATTTCCCTTCAGACTTGGCAGCTTCAGCAGGAGGATGTGCTCCCAAGATGGCCCCTGCATCTGCAAGTGAAGCTGACCACGTGGAGTCTGCTGATCGGGTGAGTGAAGAGGGGACTTTCCCCCCAGCTGGGATCCCTGCTGTTCTGACACACTCCTGTCAGTCATCTGATTCCCCAGCTGAGTTCTCAGATACAGTGTCCTCTGCTCAGCAGCTGCCCAGAGAATTACAAGCCCTCCTGAGACCTTCATTCCTGTGAAACCTTTCTACTCTTGTAAGTTTAGAATTCTATCTCCTCTCCTTGTTTTTTGGGAACGGCATATCTTCCTGGTTTCACTTACTAGAGCTGTATGATTTACTTATAGTTATATACGTGTTTTATGTTGCTGCTGCTGGTGAGCCAGCGGCTCATAGTGTTTTTGCCTACACTACCCCCCACATAGGTACACCCGGCCTCTTGTAGAGGTGCGTGTTGTGGTATATTGTTTTACTTACCTAGGTTTAGGGCCTAGAGCTCTATTTCTTCTTCCTTTTAAGTTGTTTTGTTTTTCTTGCTGCTTTTTCTTCTTTGTGTACCTTATTTTATTGATATCCTAATTTCTTCTTTCTTTTCTTTCCTCCTATTCTTTACTAATTTCCCCCACCCTTCCCCCTCCCATATCTTACCGTTAGACCACAGGAATTATGACTATCACACTCACATCTCTGAATGTTAAGAGATTAAACTCTCCCTCAAAACCTTCAGTCTTATTCAATACACTCCGAAAATGCAGAAGCCATATTGTCTTTCTGCAAGAGACACACTTCCGCCATGACAAAATCCCGGTCCTGCGTAACAAACAAGCCAAATACAGTTATCACAGCACTTCACCCGATTCTAAATCTAGGGGAGTTAGCATTCTATTAGATGGTTCTCTTCCATTGTCTCCCTCTTTGTTTAAAGTAAATGATAGAGAAGCAACTATTTACATTTGTAAACATATACCTACCTAATAGCGGCCAGTTGACTGTCCTTGAATATATTCTGACCCTCTTATCTGAGTTGGCTCAAGGTACCATCATTATAGGAGGTGATTTTATTTTAACTTTAGATCCTTCCTTAGACATATCCAAGGGCCGTTCCCACCTGCCTTACTCCCATCATAAACGTCTGAAAGCACTGCTACATGACAATCAATTGATAGATATCTGGCGTATTCAACACCCCGGAGACAGGGATTATACGTTCTACTCCGCGGTCCATAATACCTACTCCAGACTTGATTAATTTCTGATATCCCATGATGCCATTTCACTGGTTAGCCACTCAAGTATTGGTTCCATAACTTTCTCTGACAACACCCCTATTATGATAGAGATCTCTGGAAAGATATATGAATGTAAACCCAGTGTTTGGAGGCTAAATGAGGCACAGCTCAAAGACCCTGAACTGACCGCAAAGATTGAGGAAGAACTTTCCTCCTTCTTTGCCAACAATGCAGGATCTACAGACAATCCACTTTATGTATGGGAAGCTCATAAATGTTATATTAGAGGTCTGTTCATACAACAGAGCTGTAGACTCAAAAGACTAACCAAACAAAGGCTTGATACACTGTTACAGGAGTTGCATCGTTTAGAAATGTTGCACAAAAGGCTTCCAGCAATAGACCTGGAATCCCAACTACTCGCCACTCGTACACAAATTAACTCCCTGTACAGAGAAAAGGCTAAAACACAACTTACCCGTTGCAAACGGTACTACTATGAACATGCCAACCACTGTGGTAGGGCATTGGCTAGGGCGCTTAGGTCTAAGAAAGCGGCCATGTATATCCCTAAAATCAAAACCTCTTTGGGCACCCTGGCACACGCCACCCCTGACATTGCTAACACCTTCCATGACTATTACAGTCTACTGTATAATTTACGAGGGGACTCTAGTGGTAGGTCATCTCCCGACCGCCAGATCGCAATACAGGAATATCTCAGTGCCTCCAACTTACCGACATTGTCCTCAGACATTATAGAGATATTAGATAAACCGATAACACTGCTTGAGCTACAAGCGGCAATTCGCCGAGCCGCATCAGGGAAAGCTCTCAGGCCAGATGGTCTGACATTAGCCTACTATAAGAAATTCTTCCCAGTACTAGGCCCGCATTTAGTTTTAGCGTTGAATGCACTCACTGATGGTCAGACTCTTCCTCCTGACACATTAGCGGCCCACATATCAGTGATACCAAAACCAGACAAAGACCCTCTCCTATGCTTCAATTATAGACCAAAATCGTTGCTTAATTTTGATTTGAAACTTTTTGCCAGCTTATTAGCGCATAGGCTGACTCCAATACTGAATGATATTGTCCATCCTGACCAAAGCGGTTTTCTCCCGATTAGGGAAGCCAGGGACAACACGATCCGTACCCTGAATATTATTAACTAAGCACATACTTGCAACACCCCTCCAATGCTCCTCTCCACTGATGCTGAGAAGGCATTTGATCGGGTGGACTGGACGTTTCTGCTCTCCACATTGACACATTTGGGTCTTCCCCCTCGTGTTCTGCGCTGGATAGAAAAGTTGTATTCCTCCCCCAGCGCCAGAGTACGGGTTAATGGTAAACTCTCCCACTCCTTTTGTATTACCAATGGGATGAGAGAGGGATGCCCATTATCTCCTTTGCTGTTTGTGTTGACCCTGGAGCCCCTCCTACGAATAATTTGTGAAAATGGAGATATCAGGGGAGTCCAGATTGGCCCCACTGAACATAAGGTAGCTGCTTATGCGGATGACCTTTTATTTTATGTTGCAACACCAGTAACTACTTTGCCGGTTCTTATGCGAGAGCTAGACAGATCTGCCTCGCTCTCTAATTACAAAATAAACCTGCAAAAGTCGGAGCCACTGAGTGTTACTCTTCTCAGAAAAATTAGAGAGGCCTTGGCCCCTTCTTTCCCTTCAAGTGGTCTAACTCAGCTATTTCTTACCTGGGAACACAGATTCATGCTAATTTAATGCGAATTGTAGCTCTCAATTTTATCCCTCTATTAAATAAAATCCGAAGTGATCTACAGAGGTGGAGACAGATGGCATTTACATGGTTTGGGAGTTGCAAAGTGCTTAAAATGAATGTTATGCCTAGACTGTTGTATATGCTGCAAATAGCACTCCCAATACACATCCCACTTTTTATCCTTCGAAAATTCCATTTGGAATTTGTAAAATTTATCTGGCTTAATGGGGCGCCCAGGCTTAGGATGACATTACTGAGACTCCCCAAAGCCAACGGAGGAATGGCATTCCCTGACCCAGTTTTATACCATCAGGCAGTGCACTTGTCTAGGCTGCTGGATTGGTGCACTAATAGCCGCTCCAAACTGTGGGTTGGGTTGGAGGATGCATGTTCTACTGCCCCCATTGCCACATTGGCCTGGTCGACACCGGCGGCCAGGACGGCAATGTACACCCATCCATTGATTGGTGAGACCTTGAAAGTGGTCACTAAGTACTCCTCCTCTCAAAACGTAACCATATACCCGTCTCCAATGTCTCCCGTTCTAGGCGATCCTGGATTCCCCCCAGGCCAGACCGACCCAATATTTCGCCAATGGCATGCTTTGGTCGTGTATAGAATATTCCATTTCATACACAATGGGGAATGGCAACATATTCCGACCCTACAAACAGAAAGGGATCTCCCTTGATTGTCGCCCTGGCGCCACCCACAACTCACTTATGTTCTGAGATCCTTGCCGCAACCAACTACAAGTTGGCCCCTCGCTGGTACAGGACACCGGTGAAGCTTGCTAAGATTTTCCCGGGGTCGGATAGCACTTGCTGGAGATGTGGCGACACACAGGTTACGCTACTGCATGTTTTCTGCGAATGCTCAAAATTGCAATTATATTGGAGTTCGGTTGCTAATATTATCTTAAAGCTTACAGAAGTGGATATAAGGGGCAATCCAGCCCTGGCACTTCTTCATGTTTTGGACATGTCCCGCAAGTGCTATAGTAACTCTCTCCTGAGACACCTTCTCTAAGGCCTATATCCCAGCCTTATGGAAGAATACTGCCCCTCCGAGGGTAGTACATTGGTTGCAAAGGGTTGCTGATATAAATCACATGGAGGATATGATATCCACTGACGCTAAGAAAGCGGAAAAATTCGCACAGACTTGGTACCACTGGATCCACTTTATCACTACTGAGGAATATTGCCGTTTGTTACGACCACCCCCCTAGATACCTGAGTATTCTGGGATGGATGCCTAATTGCATTCTGACACTGTTTTAGAGATGTGATTGATTCTATAGCTGGTCAATGTCCACTTTAACCCCCCATCTCTCTCCCCTTCCTTCTTCCCTTTTTCTCTTTCTTAGTTAATTTGTTTGTTCTTCTTTTATTTTTATTTTCTTATAAAAATGTTTTTGAAAACCTTAAGATATCATGGTTCCTGCTACTGATACAGCACAACGGGTTGGTTACAATGTTTGTATTTCTATGCGGTTGGCCGTTAAGCCACAAGCTTGAAGATATGTATTGTTAGAACCTAACCTTGCTGTATGTTCTTTTTTGAACTGTATATTACGACCACTTTATTTTCTTTTCTCTGTATGTACCTAAATATCTGTTAATAAAAATAATAAAAAAAAAAAATACTTACAAAACCAAAATGCAGTTTGGACTTATCGAGGGTGGAAAACTGGATTAAAAAATATATTATGCAGAACAAACATTTAAAGGTGATATTAAAGACATGTTGCAATGAAACAATATGGCTACAAACACAATAACATAGCAATAACATTGACCTAATAACCTCCTGGGCGTTTTTTTTTATATTGTAGACCTGTAACTTACCGAAATATGTCCAAACAAGGGTCCAGTAGACATCATGAATATAATAAAGTTTGAAACACACAATCATGTAAAAAAAAAATTAAATTTAATAATAATAAAAAAAAAAATACTGAAAATACTGAAAATGATTGCAAAAATTCTGTATACTGTATAGTACTATATTTTTCTAAAACACGTCCCTAGTGTGGTAAATTTTAAAACGGGGCAGCGCAGAGTCCAATGTCACATACCTATAGACAAAACCACATAAATATATTTTGTATTATTTTATTGGATTGGATACAGGAGTTTGTATTGAATCCAATACTAAATATTTGAATTTACAGCCACACCCTGTCGGCGGGCGCACGCACTGTTGTCATCAGGAATCGCCGAGGGATGCTTATGTGAATGCAGAGTGTTCTAATTCTTTCAGAACTTCCATGCAAAAAGCGTTAAAAAAACAGCTTTTTTTTCATGGAAATTTATTTTACGTTGTAGGCTATAATATAATATATATATTGAAAGGATCTGCTTCTACTTCTAGTTCCTCGAATGCACCCTGACTTCTCCGTCACCCATAGAGACAGACGTCTGGAGAGATACCCCAATAACACACACGCACAAGTATGGTCTTGGGAATATTCTCTAATCTTTATTCTGACAAAACGGTTTTTTATACACATAGATAAACAAGGACATTGCCGCCACACACACAGCCTCCACAGCCACCAACCCCTGGCCATACACAGTGTTATTTGATAATTTGCAATTAAACTGAGTAGACAGAAAAAGAAGAAAAACAACTCCTCGTTTTGAAAATATAGCTTATACAAGTATTTGGCTTCACATTAATTCTATTTATACAGTCCTGTAACAATACTTATTTAACCCTTCAATCCCCTCTTAAGTCATGAACAAGACTTATTTACTTTCTACCATAGAGAGGTAAGTAGCATATTTTGTCCAAGATCTGTGGGCTTTGGACACATAACCCAGAATGTTTGTATAAGGAAAGAGATACATTGGATACAACAACATAAAATAATCAAGGAAGCAATTATAATTACAATACTGATAAATAATGTTCTTAACCAACTCAAATCTGGCAGCCAGCTCAATAACCAGTCCCACCAGGAGGATGAACATCCTCCTTGATAATATTAGCAATTTCATGTAACGCTTGAATATGGGACTGGATTGATCTGGAATGGTCAGATAAATTAAAACAACACATTCCTTTAAAATCCTGACACCCTACGTTATGTGTAAGTAACAAATAATCCACAGCAAATCTAGTTTCTAGCACTCTTCCTCTTAATCCTTGTAGATCTAAAAGCATGTTTCATAAGGCGGTAGAAGTATGATTCAGAGATTTAGCCAGGTCAAATGCAATTGAATTTATAGTACGAGTATTATATATATCCAGTCCAGGCACTCCCAATATGGAGGCCCCCAAACTTGTATATTCTGCACGGCTGAGAAGGGGTAGAGTAGAGTCACAGTTTTCTCATAAAGTCTTGGTAACTGACCTGTAAGCTCTCCTGACAGGGGGTTGTCTAGGAAGGGCCAAAGTTAGCATGGATAATGCACAGGGACCTCCAATAACATTGGCAGGAATAAAATTGTAAGTGCTGTTACCACATGACAAAAACCATCTCTTAGGGAGCATAATATTATGGATAAAACTGCGAGTCACAATGGTCCTATTACAACTAATGGAATTGTTCAGGGAGCTAGCAATCCTACTATTCTTTTTACAGGTGTCGTTAATATAATCATGTACACTATTCTTTGGTAATCCTCTTTTTATGTCTCTATCATCACAATATAAGGTCATATCCTGAGAAAAGGTAAAACAGGTCTCTGCTGCAGTCACATTATTAGTAAATATTCTAATATTATCCCTGCTATTTCCTAATTTCTGACATTCCCCACAGAGGTCATCCAAGGGAAAAAGAGATTGTGTATTTTTAGTCGCCGACCAGACTTTAAGGAGGGATTCACTGGGTGTAGGCACAGCAATAACACATTTTTTATAAGGTCCAGTGGGCTCTGTAAGTTTTTAAGGCACAATGAGCTAACATTTAGGGCATTTGCCATCCTGACTATACTATTCTTTTCAGAATAAAAGGGGCCAGGAGCAAAGGGATCTTGATCCTGAGCTCTTTTAGATACTGACTGATTATTCGGTGTACCACATAAAAAACCCATCTCCTCTGGATGATAGATTCAAGTAGTAGTAAGCCAGATTGGCAAGAAAACACAAAGATTATTATTTATCAACAGACAAACAAATCTCCCAGAATATTGTGGGGTCATCATCTTCAGCCTGTGGCAAGGCACTTTTCAGGGAGACTTCTTCTGAGTGTCCCTCTTTGTTTAGGGATTTCACACCTGCTTCACCCTCTTTATCTTTGTTCGACCCTGGAGAAGAAGCCTCAGGGACCCTTTTCACTCTGCTAGCGTGAATCCAGATTGGAGCCTCTTCTGTGAGAATCGCTGTTCTGGTGACCGCTACCACTCAGGTGGGTGGTCCAAACGGGACTGAACAGGTGGGTGGTCCGAACTCAGTCTTTTTTCATCCTTTTGCCAGACGCTGGACTATCACCACGTCTCCTGGTTGGAAAGGATGCATAAGTTCCTGTGGATAGAAAGGAGAGGCACGAGCAAAATCTTTTTTAACTTGATCTAAAGTTTCTACAAGTTTCCTCACATATTTTGCCTGTACTACTTCTAGATCCCCTTTTTCTATCACGGGGCCTTTGGACCCCAAGGGGTGGGGAAAGGTCTTCCCATTAGGAGCTCAAATGGTGAGTAACCAGTATACTCGTTAGGCTGCATCCTAATTTCTGCTAGGGCTACAGGCAAAAACTTTTTCCAATTAGTGAACGTGCCTCCAGTAATTTTGCTTATTTTTTCTTTAATTGTTCTATTCATCCTTTCTACTACCCCAGAACTCTGAGGGTGGTAAGGGAGGTGGAACTTCCAATCAATCCTAAGGGCTTTGGAAAGCTCCTTACATACCTCGGACGCAAAAGCTGGGCCATTATCTGAGTTAATTTGAACAGGACATCCCCATCTGGGGATAATCTCTTGTAACAGAATCTCTACCACAATTGTGTGGTTTCATTGGTAGTAGGAAAAACCTCCAGCCATCTATAGAACATATCCACAATCACAAGGGCATACTCCTGCTTTCTTCCTGTCTTTGGAGTATGGGTAAAGTCAATTTGTAAGTGAGTGAATGGCAACGTCAGGTAATTCAGATGCTGGTGTTGGCCATTCTTTGAGTTATTTGGGTTGATTCTGAGACATATAATACACCGTGAAACCATAGGACTGTACATTTGATCTAAGGCTTGGTATAAAAAAATCTGTCCTAATGAGGTCAGTGGTTGCCTGTGCTCCCCTATGGCCAAGGTCATGATATTGTGCAATTAAAATTGGGGCGCTTGCAAATGGAATACATGGTTTCCCCTCTTTGCAGATAAGATCCGTATCAGGGTCTTGTACTGCACCTAACGACTGCCATTCTAACTTGTCACTACTTGTAGCCAAATCCTGGAGGCTTAGCAATAAATTGTCAGTAAGGGTAATTTCTGGAACTAGGGAGGGCATTTGAACTGTTGCTGCCTGTCTAATAGCAGCCTCCTTTGCTGCACTATCAGCTAGGGTACTCCCTTTAGCTATGTCCGTTTGGAGGCCAGTATGTGCTTTACAATGGACAATAGCAACTTTGCTTGGTAATTGGATGGCGGCTAGGAGATCGTGTACTAGGGTGGAATGTGAGATTTGCTTCCCATCTGCGGCTATGAAGCCTCTTCTCTGCCAGATTACCCCGTGGTCATGTACAACCCCAAAGGCATATTTGGAATCAGTGTATATATTTATATCTCTTCCCTCAAAAAGACAACAGGCTCTAGTGAGGGCAATCAGTTAAGCTGCTTGGGCTGACTGAAAAGGTATAGGATTCGATTCTAGAATAACATCAGGGAGTTGAACCACAGTGTATCCCGCATGATATCTGTTGACATTAGGGCGGGAACAGGATCCATCCACAAAAATATCAGGTGCTCCATCAATGGGTGTGGAATGTAGGTCAGGTCTAGGTAAGATGTGTTCACGTATGAGTTCAGTACATTCATGGGGAGGAGGCAAATCATCCTGCTCTCCCTTATATCAAAGTAGGGCATTTAGTATAGCCTTTGGAGCGAATGTGGGTGCTGAGTATTTAATATGAAGTTGAGGATTTGAAAGTAATAAGACTTCATAGCCACTCAAACGTTGTGCAGACATTTGTTGTGTATGTATGCTTTTAAGTAGGGCCTGGACATTGTGTGAGGTATGCAGAGTGGTGAGGTGACCTACGGTGATAGGTGTGGTCATCTCAGCGACCATGGCACAGGCTGCCAAACTCCTGAGACACGCAGGCATGCCCTGAACCTGTACGGGAACCATCTTTGAGAAAAAAGCAACAGGGCGGAATTTGCCTCCATGTTCTTGCGCCAGGACTCCTGCCATGGTTTTACAATTGTCCCTGGCAAATCAGTGAAACATCACGCCATAGTCAGGTAGGCCCAAGCCAGGACTTGAAACCATTGCACATTTTAAATGACTAAAAGCTTGTAACATTTCATCAGACCATTTAATGAAATCAGGCATACCAGTCTTAGTGGTTTGTCTCAGAATATTATCATAGTAGGAACAATCAGCTACGCATTGGCGGCAGTAACCAATCATGCCAAGAAAAGTTAACATGTCTTTCTTGGTTTGTGGGTGGGGCAGACCCAGTACAGCAGTAATTCTGGCATGGCTGATTTTCCTCTCACCTTTACTGAGAACAAAACCCAAATAATCAACACTTTCAGTACACCATTGTAGTTTTGTCTTTGACACTTTGTGTCCACATTCACATAACCACAGTAACAAGCTAACACAGTCTGCCTGGCAGGCCTCCCGAGTAGAACTACATATGAGGAGATTGCCAACATATTGTAGAAGGACAGAACCATGAGGGGCAGTCCAAGGGCGCAGTGTAGCTTGGAGGACAATGGAGTAGACTACCGGGGAGTCTACATAACCCCGAGGCATTCTACACCAAGTATACTGGCAATATTTAAATGTAAAGGCAAAGAGTGGCCGTGTCTCCTTGTCAGCTAGGACAGAAAAAAATGCATTCTTTAAATCAATAACAGAGAAAAACTCTGCATGGGCAGGAATAGCTGATAGCAGAGATGGCACGTCTAGGACCACTGGGGCTATGGGTATGATCTGAGCATTTACTGCTCTAAGATCCTGGACAAACCTAAAGGTATTGTCAGTCTTTCTCACTGGGTTGATATGTGTATTATAGGGGGAGATAGTTTCCTCAATAACCCCTGCCCCTAGGAATTCCATCAACATAGGCTCAATTCCCTTTTCTTTTTCTGGGGAAAGTGGGTATTGTTTAATGTAGACAGGTGAAGTGCCAGGCTTAAGCATTGCCTTATATGGTGTACAAGAGATTAGGCCAACATCCTGGTCAGTAGTTGCCCAAACCTCAGGAGGGACTTGATCAAGTAGCGAATCCTTAGGTTGGCATTCCAAATATAAAAAACAATTACGGTTTGGTACATGGATGGGCATGACTGAGGATGTGACATGTAGGTGTTCTGTCTTACTAATCCACAACTGCAACCTCAACAGAACAAACAAATCTGATCCTGAAATGGTGTGTGAACATTGACTGGTGAATCTACAAGAAAAGGGAGAGGATGTCCCTCTATATTTAACACAATCAGTGTCTCCTAAACATAACCCCTTAACCATGTCCATTTGGAAGGTGTCATTAGCCCCTTCCCGAGGGAATGGATTTACACTCTTCATTCCCTCTGTCCATCCTGCCATATTATCCACCCAGGGAGTAACTAAATAATAGTCTGTGCCACAGACACCGGCTACATAATCCTTACATATTTCTCCTATATACGGAGGGGGCGGAGAGACCTTTCCTTGTATTGCACCCATTTCTTGTAACTTAATTGAGACGGAAGCAGAGCTAAACTCCCCCCCTGGACTGGCTGTACTGAACCGTAAAGGCTCCAACAATTCCTGTCAACTAAGTACAGAGGACTTATGTCTATGCTCAACTTCCTTCTCAACTGCCTGTTAGTATTATCCCTTAAAACCGTCACTTGCATTCACCAGTTTCTGGGTCAGCGGGTTTCCCCTCGCCAGAGTAGTGGGGTGTCTTACGGTTCTCCAGGACACACACACAATAAAGTTAGTACAGTTTTCACAGTATCGTTTTCTGCTTACCTTCAGCACAAAATGAAATAACTTATTGCTTAATAACTTCATAACATAAAAGAGAGCATAAGAAAGCGACAGATAAGAAGCAATAGAAATTGGCTCACAAGAGAAACCAGGGTGCAGACAATAGTTAAATTTTTCCCTAAAGAATTCCTCTTTTAAATTGTTCCCTAAAGAATTCCTCTATTTAGACTTAGCCAGTAGTCTATTTAATTCTGGGGACTTCCCAAAAAAGTCCACAGTTTCCCTAAAGATAGATACTTTCCCTTTCAGTCTATCTTAAGTGGATTCGGGATAGAAGCAACAGAGTCTCAGAAAGGATCAGAATTCCCCTAAGCCTCAAGGCAGGGACTTTCCGTACTTACCGAATTCTGTGTGCTCTAACCTGGAACGAGCCCTCAGCTGAAAGGATCTGCTTTTACTTCTAGTTCCTCGAATGCACCCTGATTTCTCCTTCACACACAGAGACAGACGTCTGGAGAGATACCCCAATAACACACACGCACAGTATGGTCTTGGGAATATTCTCTAATCTTTATTCTTACAAAACGTTTTTTTTTTTACACATAGATAAACAAGGACATTGCCGCCACATACACAGCCTCCACAGCCACCAAACTCTGGCCATACACAGTGTAAAGCTGCGTACACACCTGCAATTTTTCTCGTTGGAAAGGATCTTTCACGATCCTTTCCAACGAGAAAAGACTGCACGATGCATGAACGGTGCTGTACATACAGCACCGTTCATGCTCTATGGAGAGGGGAGGGGAAGAGCGACGGAGCGGCACCCTGCTGCGCGCTCTCCCCTTCCCTTTCATTAGGATCGGTCGTCGTCCATCGTCCATGGATCCGCCAGGACGGTCGTCGGACGATGGACGACGACCGACTGTACACACGGCAGATTTTCGCCCGATAATTGGCCGATACCGATTATCGGGCGAGAAAAATTTGCCGTGTGTACGCAGCTTTATTTGATAAGGCAAACCTAGCATAAAACATTTCGAAATTTCACAATCTGGTTACAATTAAACTGAGTAGACAGAAAAAGAAGAAAAACAACTTCTTATATGAAAATTTAGCTTATACAAGTATTGGGCTTCACAATAATTCTAGTTATACAGTCCTGTAACAATACTTATTTAACCCTTCATATATAAAATATAATTATATATATAATATATAAAGATTTCTTTGTATTGGACCCAATACAGCTGTTTTTTATTGAATCCAAAACAAAATGATTTTCATTTCTCGCTCCGCCTCCCACCCGCACCAAAGTCACTGGTAAACCCCGGAGATCGTCTCACACGCCGGGTGAAGACAGAAGAGAGAAGACATCTCCGGAGGAGCTGCGGGGACAAAGTAAGTGTTTTTTTTTCAGTTGTTATTTGACTGTCATACAATGTTGTATGACAATCAGATTGCACTGTAATGCTTGATTCAATTTTTATCTACCCCCAGCCTAGTTCGGGGTAAACCCTTTCAGCAAGTTTTTTTAACCTGAACTAGGCTCGGGGTAACCGCCCAGGAGGTTATTTGCAAGATGGAAATTGAAACAAGACTTTATTTTCCGTTCAGTTCAAAAAAACTAAAGTTCAGAAAATTATTTTTAAAATCCAGCACTGTATTTATGGAAAATGTATGTAATTCCAACAATTATAAAAAGTTATGAGTTAAAAAGAATGTATACCCCCTTTAATTCTTAGGTTTTACATAACAGGAGGTGTGTAGGTGTGTTTTCTCCTATTCTGTTTTAGATTTGCTGTTGTGCTTAGGATAATTGTCCTATTAAGTGTAAAAATTGTAGCCAATCTATACATTTTTTATTATACGGAGGTGTTCATGGTGTAGAGTTTGAGATCTGGCTGTTTTTTGTTTTTTTAATTTCTCAGTTAGTATGGTTTAACCTTGGGGTGGATTTTTGCTTGGACACCCTCTTGTGAGAAGTTTGGCAAATGTTTTCCACTTTCTCATTGCACAATGTTTGAAAACAGCATTAAATTGTTAGGAAATGGCCTTAAAAGTTTTCCCAGATTGCTAAGCCACAACAATTGCTTATGTCTTTCCTCCTTGGAATTGTCTTAACATACACCTGAATGCTCCAGCCAGACCAGCAAATGGCCAAAACTGTTTTATATGCTTCGGCTAGTTATGCACTTACCTTAGGGTACGTACACACGTGCAATAATTGTCCTTGGAAGAAAGCGATTAATGACCAATTGTTTGATAATCATTAACAAAAAAAAAGTGCACAAAGACGCTGATGAACGAGGAATGTCACTTGAAACTAACCATCCTGGTGGATCCGTTTGGGTGACATTGTGTGTACGGTCGTTCAGTTATCGTGGATGGTTCTACGGTACACTTTCTATGGTACATGTAACTTCCTGCATCATTCAAACGATTGTATCTAGTGTGTACATTATTGGTGGATTATATTTGAATTATGGTATCGTAACAGCATGTACAGAATCGTTCACTATACGATTGCTTAAAATAATCTGGAATTGAAAGAGGATGTTATAATTCTGAAGCTCATTTTTAATTAGATGTGGGGTGGAAAAAAAGGATCAATGGGTTGAATATCAATTTCTTATTTCTTCAAAACATACTGAAGATCTTTTTGCAAGAGTGGACATAAAAAGTTACATAATTCTAATCCCAATTGGGAATCAGGAAGATGTTTTTGCAGTAGAGCAAATTGGGTCAGTCAGGCTTTATAGGTTTTGCAAGTTTAGTTAGAAGTTTTTTTTTGTTGCTGTTGTTTGTTTGCAGACATGTTTTTAAAGTTTGCTGTATTACAGCTTAGGTTACAGCTAGTAATCATAGGTCATCCCCCTTCCATCTTTACCTCTGGCTGCCCACAGACAGAGTGCAGTAAGTGATCGTTGTCCCCTATGGATGGCGAGAATGCTTTTTGCATGATCAGCAGGGAACTAAAGTAGGAAAAAAAGTGATGTGGGACCCAGAACTATGCAATCATCATCACATAGGTAGATCAACAACAGTTTAAAAAGGCCCTTGCAACCTATTGAGGAGTTGAGATTCTGGTCTAGGATGTTCTGATATAAAGATACATTCTTTGAAAAGAAAAACTAAGGACTAGCTACCATCCCCTGTACCTAAACCACCAGAGACAATTTTAGGATGAGGCAAACTGGGCAATTGACCAGGGTCATCACCTTTATCAGTACAGATTAGCAGAGAGAGCAGGTAGCTGGAATAATGAGAAATTGTTGGCCCCAGTTTATATTTTCCTATGACCCCATATCTCTTACTAGGTTTTGCTGCTGACCAACTGCTTAAAGGTTTTGGAAGCTGATATGGCATGACAAAAAGTAGAGGATAAGAACACCTAACCAGGCAAGCATTTTAATACCCTCAATAGCCCAGAATGCAGCTAATAGGTTCAGCTGTCACAGTTACCTGAATGCTTATTTCAGGTGTGTAACTGACCCCACTAACACCAAACGATCAGCTTTACATCCAGGCTATGAGCATTCAATGAGCAGCAATGGCAGCTTATATAAACCCTCATTATAGGTCCAATTTAAATATTATGCTGGGGTTGCTGGATAAAAAAAGAATCACCCCCCCCCCGCCAAAGTGCAAATGATCTAATTGACGAAGTCATTCACTAGGTGAATTGGTTGACAGTTCAATTGGGGGAAAATAAGAGCAAGCAGATTTTTGGGGTTATTTTATATGTGAATTAATCAATTGATGAAGTTGCTTGTGAATAAAATAAGCATGGTGTACTTTGGAGGATACTAGTTATGATATTTATTATTTTTAAGATTTGACATTTTATAGGGTAAATAAAAACGGGAGAGGCCTATACAAGGCATAGTTACATGAAAGGAAAGGGCTGTCCTTGACATCATTTCTCAAATAAAACATATGTTCAAACTCCACCAGGGTCTGCTTTCTAAAACTTTATAATGTTTTTTACCAACAACAAGAAAATAACTGTCTGAGACCTGTAAAATAACGGTTTATAGGACAAGAAAGGTGAAACTCCTACCAAATTTCAGTACAGATGAACTTTGTGTACTGTTGTAACATACCTGGACTACCAGCCCATATGGAAGTATCAGAATACAGAGCAGAAAACTGGTGGTTCATAGACAATTCCACTCAAAGTTTGAAATTTGTTTTACTGCATAATGGCAACTGCTATGTATCAATTCCAGTTGGTTACTCAACAAAACCTAAAGAAGAATATGAAAATATAAAAATAGTCCTACAAAAGCTTTGCTATCATGAATACCAATGATACATATGTATTGATTTAAAAATGGTGAAGTTGATACACAAAGTACCCATGTTTCATCTGCTTGTGGGATAGTAGAGCAATACAGGATCACTGGAAAAAAAGTGACATGGCCTCCAAGGGAAAACATGAAAAAAGGTGCAGCAAACATTATTAACCATTATTAGCCAATGGTTGACTAAGAAAAAAATCATTCTCCTTCCACTACACCTAAAGTTGGGATTAATGAAGCAATTTGTTAGAGCTCTGAACAAGGATGGTGATTGCTTCAAATACATTTGTAGAATATTCCCTGGATTGAGTAGTGAAAATGGATCCCAGATTCATAAACTGATAAATGATTCAAAAGTTACACGACTGATACTGAACCTTCTGCTTGAAACAGCATTGTCGTGGTTGTCAAGAACGTCTTGGGTAACCATAAAGCAAAAAATTATGAACTGGTACAAAACTTGCTACTAAACTTTAAAAATTTGGGTGCTACTTTGAGCATAAAGGTACACTATCTCCATAGCCATTTGCAAAAATTTCCAGAAAACTATAGCGATTTCAGTGAAGAACAAGGGGAGAAGTTCCATTAAGATACAAAGGTGATAGAAGAAAGGTATCAGGGCACACGGGATAGACACATGATGGCAGACTACTGCTGGAGCCTTCAACGTGATTGTCCTGATCATCAGCATAAAAGAAAATCATACAAACTGAGTTTTTCAATGACTTCTTTGTGATTAGTTCTGTAAATATACTGATTTAGAATATATTGACATTATTTAAAAATTGTAATTTTGTATACGTAGGCATATCTAGTTTGATTCCGCTTAATTTTCATGTTTCATTAGTTTTCTATGAGGTTAATAATGAGGTCATTATTTCAAAAACTAAAGCCAATCCAGCAAAACCAATACAATATTTAGAAAAGGATGTATGAGCCAGTTATTCTTTTTGTTTTGTAAAGCAAGCATGGTGTTGTGCTGGCATATGATCAGCTAATTGCCATTAATAACCCTCTACACAAAATATTAATCATGCACCGCACAATGTGTTTGACTTTGATAGTCTTCTCATGGATATTTACATTTTTGCATTCTCTTCTACATAGATCTATTGTTTCAATTAAATGTTGTGGTCAAAACAAAATCAATGAGTATTTTTGTGACCTTCCTCCCTTATTGGCGCTTTCTTGCTCTGACACATCACAGTACGATCTTTATTTGCTCTTCATTTGTAACCAGGAGTCCCTTTGTGTTTGTGGTACTCTCCTACTCCCATATACATATATCCAGGGGAAGGTACCAGGGCTTCTCCACATGTTCCTCCCACCTCACTTCCGTTGAACTTTTCTTTGGAACAATCTTCTTTAACTATTTCCCTCCAACTTCCTCAGATTCATTGAAGGAAAATAGATCAGTCACAAAGGTGTACAATGCTCTTACTTCTCTTCTCAATCCATTTATATATAGTTTGGGGAACCAACAAATCAAGTGTGCTGTGAATAAGATCTATCATCATCAAGACAGAGGGACACATAAATAAAATTTTTATTTTATATGTAGCAGTACCTCAGATCTTCTGTGTTAGGCTGTGCACTTACTATTTGATCCTGAAAAATAACACCCCCTTTGTTTTAAAACTGCTCAGAAATAACCCCGAACAATGCTAAATAGGAGCAACTGCTCAGTACCGATGTGCAGATCTTAATCATTTGCTGTGTTATTAACATTTAACAAATGTTAAATAATCTTGCCTTTTCTTAGATTTATCATTTTTAGTCATTGAATAAATTTCCTATCAACCTTTAGTAGCTTCAAATGTCTTTTTGTAAAGACATTATGTAAGCTGCATTCGAAAATGTAGTGTACATTGCAATACAGTCTGAGCGAAACAGACTAACCAGAAAATGGTTGACCAGTATAATTTATTTTGGTATGGTTGGTCTAAAAGGGGCAACCATGAGAAGCCTTATTACTAACAGTAACACAAGTGACACACAGTGACAGATGATGAGATCTACAGCAGATGATGCAAGCAATTGTTCAGTTAGAGCACTCTATTCAGTTTAAAAGAATGAAAACCTGTCAAATAAGTGCTGGGAGAAAGAAGCTGGGCTTTTGAGAAGACAAATTACTTCAGAATTCTTCTGTTGTGGAGTTTAAAGATGATTCCCAGAATACCTTTACCTAGAAAAGAAAGCAATGGCTTGTTTTAATAATTTAGTCGATTCGAGTAATTTAATAGTCGAGTCTTTCAAAAAAAAGCTCACAATTGTTTTTAAGCTCATTTCTGGTTTACTGGTAGTGCAAATATCTAAATGTTCATAGTCTAATCATATATCTACCTTAAAGCAATTTGTGTGTGATTAAAAATACATAAAAAGAGTAATAAGGGTGTCTGCAGAGTAACTAAACTGTTTAAGGAAGTCACAGATACTTATTTAAAAAGTTTTCAAGATGCAAATCTTTTCCTCTGAGAATGTTAGCCTGGGGCTGGTCCAGAAGCTAGATAGACCTTATATTTCTTACTTGAAAAATAAGGATAGTTTCAGCAGTTGCAGTTCTTGCACATTAAAGTAATAAATAGCCAAAACGAGGCACATCATATATACAATTTAAAAAAAAAAAAAAAAAAAACCTCTATGATGGGATGGACGAAGATAGTGGCTTCATAATGAACTTCTGGCAACTGAAAAAAAATGAATACTTAAAGGAGAATCCCAAGTAATGTTGGAGTTTACAATATGGTACATCAACATTTTTTCTAAGAACATGTAGCACCTGAGAAGGTCCCTCTTTCTCTTAAGATAGTAAAACTTCCCTAACAAGCAATAAAACTCTAGGTTGTGGTTTCTTTGTAGACCTTTAGGTTAAGTACACACATCAGATGATTATTGCACAAGACAATTGGTTGTGCTGGTCTTGAGCAAGAATGTGACATGTTTTTACAGAGAACGTAGTAGGTAATCATCATTTTTCATCAATAGCTATGTAATAGGTGCCTTGGGGCTTATTTTTCAGCTAGTGTACAAACTACAAGGTGAAGACAATGGCCATCTGTAGAGCATACACAAGTATATTGTAAGGTATTAAAATTGAAATAATGCTGTAAAGCCAAGATGCTCCCTGGACATAAATACATGGCAAATGGTGGTGGTTGTACAGTTCGGAGCAGTCTTCTCTGACTTGGATCAGAATCTGAGCACCTCTTTTTCCAACCAGGCATTGCTATAATACGTAAAGCAGGATAGGGGACGATGACAGCTATCACCATGTACTTACTCATATTTACTATATCAGTACTACTTATTGACAGCTATAGTAGGGTTCACTCTGTCAACCTATCTAGTTGCTGGACACTGACAGGTATAGTGCAGCCCATTAAAAATTTACCATTTCTGACTCCAGTTAGACATTTTAACCCAATAGACTAGATTTGATCCATGGCAGAATTTCAACTGTTCTAAGCACTTCTAACGACAACTGGTTGGTTTACAAAACCACCTGCAGCAATTTTGATTTTCCCACATGGTCCTGTACAAAGTTAAGGTATGTCTCTGATAAACAGCTACACGGGATACAATCCAAACACATTGTGCTTTATAGCAAATATAAAGAACATTCTTTATTTAAAAAGCAGCAACTTTCTAAACAGGAGCTATTAGGAGACGAACAACATTTAGGGTATGTTTGGGCACAACAGTGGTGTAAAAATGGAAGACCAAAGTAGATTTTTTTTATATATATAACTTGTGTCTGGCAACCATTGCAAAGGTAACAAAATAAAAACTAAAGCAAAAATATTTAAATGATTTAAGTTTTTTTTTCTTTTTAGAACCTAAATTTCTTTACAGCTGTGGCCCAGCCTCAGTTACTTCCAGTGTAGAAAACAAGAAAAAAAATGAATATCTTCCCAAATGCCATTTGAAAAGACAGGTTTTATGGTGCTTTGCCCATGTGTTTTAAGAATAAGTCATATAAGAAGCCTACATCATGTTCCCATTCTGACAAACAGTTCAAAAAGTAGATTATAATACTTGAAAAGTTGTAAAGTCTGCTACCCCAGCAAATAAAAGCCTATGCCCATTCTCACACCAAGCAAATTTCACATTGTGAAATAGGGCAGTGAATCTATCAGCTTACAGTGAACTCCAGGCAAGCAGTCAAACAGCACAGCTCAAACACACATACGTAAATTGTGTTCCCCTGCCAGATAATACAGACAGGTCCCTGACCTCCTGCATACCTAACCAATTCAGCTTGATCAAGGATCCACCATTAGCCTGCTAAATGGACAACGAAGGGGCAATAATGCATTAATGACATGCTTGATTTACTTTCCTATTGTGTTTTATGTTACAAAAATGTTCAGTATTACATGACAGTAGGCAAAGCAGTATAGCTCCATGTGCTTCTTTCCCAGTCCGAATGAGAACCAAGGGAGGACAGAATAAAAAAAACATGTACTAGCGTTACTGCAAAATAGATTTAAGGGGAATGTATTATGAGAAAACACTAAGTCTGCCTTTGCGGGCCAATTCCTTAAAAAATGTCAAGTTGCCTGGCTGTCATGCTCGTGATCAATTTTTAATACCCCAAAATGACAGGGTAAGTAGACATTTTGTGATGTGTTTCAGCTCACCAAAGAAAAGCACTAAAGGCAATAAGTTAATATAACGGCCAGGCACCTAGGAGGATGTCTGCAATAAAATAAATAGTAATTATCTTAAGAAGGGTTTTTCAAACTAAGTGTAGAACCAACCTAAAGAGTTTTTTTTGTCTGCCTGGAGTTCAAATTTACCAGTCTAAAATCAAAGAATCTTGTTTTATTACCACATTACAGGCTCTAGAGGTATCCAAAATAAGCCAAAATATATTTTTTATAGAATTTTAACCCTGAAAACTATTCCTCGCTATTCAAGTTTGTGGGGCACCGCCAACTTTTGCTGACAATCTTTGACCATCTTGATTGGCCAGGTTGTATATATGTAACTCCCACATAGGAGTTCATTCATTCCTGACATGTACAAGGGAAGCCACGTATCCCAGCAACTAAAGGTAACGTTGCACATGCGCAGCCACACATTTTGCCAGATACCTGGAGTGATCAGACAGGTGAGGTTATTGCAGAAGGGATCACCTGTCCCAGTTTGCAATAATGACCTGATTGTAGATTCCTAAAAGTGTAGCTTTTGTACTGCTTTAATGGTAGTGGTAGTTGTAGCTTTAACTCTGGCTATAAATGTCAAGAAGCCACAAAAGTAAAAGCTTGTCTAAAGATGGTTATGCTGATCTGTATTCGGCATTAACATACGGATGCTAAAGGATATTTTAATGGCTTTAATAAAGATGCTGGAAGTGTTTGCATTGCATGCTGTAGACCAGTGTTTTTAAACCGCTGTTCCGCGGCACACTAGTGTGCCTTGAGAGATCTTCGGGTGTACCGTGGGAAATTATCCAATTTCAGTTAATTGGTCCCAAAATGATTTATTTACTGCAAAAAAATTGTCTTAAAAAAAACTCTTCCACTAGATGGCAGCAGGTAGCTAATTTACGTGTCTGACTTTTTGGTGGTGTTCCGTGGGATTTTTCTAATTGTAAAATATGTGCCGCGGCTAAGAAAGGTTGGGAAACACTGCTGTAGACTATACTATTCAGATTGTTTATTAAGTTTTTATTACTTTAATAAATCTTGACTTTTTAGTGAAATATCAAGTTGCTTTCTTGATACTGGATTCTCTAGGCATTATAGGTTTTAAGGAGAGAGAGAGAGAGAGAGAGAGAGAGAGGTATTATGGGTTTTAAGGCTGTTTGCCTTTAGACGCTCATTACTACAGAACAGGTGTTAAGTGTTGAGGGAGGTGAAGAGTTAATTATATACATCCTTTAGCACTCTTGTTATATGAAGCTGAGGATTGCCTTTCTGCAATGGGTATAATAATTATTTTCCTGTCAATTCAGCTTGAAGTTTGCTCAGAGCCGTTGGAATTCCTCTAAATGACTCCTTTCAATCCATTTTAAAACAATGATTCCTTCTGCCACCAAGTGGCCAATTATCAAGAGTGCACAGCAGTCACAATAGAAAATTTTAAATATTTAAAATAATTTAGGGGCATATCTAGGTCAAATTGACAGTAGAATAATTTATAATTTCACCCCAAAGTGTTGATTGTAAAACAACTAAAGCCTAAATATTTTAAATTCCAAAAACTCTAAAGGATTAATGCATGTAATGGTAATATTCAGTAGATCCATTCCATTTTTATTTCACATGCTTAGATGTAAGATGTTCTATACACTTGACCAACACAACTAACAGTGATGGAGTTAGGACAAACTAAAGATGGAAATACAATGAAGGAAAAAATAAATAAATAGGGGAAACGCATTTTTTGATACTGTAATCAAAATGATTTTTTGTGTCTCAATCAATAGTTCAATTCATTATAATAGTATAAAAAATATTTGAATGACTGATCATTTAGTGTTCAACCCAGAATTTTTTTTTAATCGGGTGGGAGGAATTAGTAGATGGGTGGCAGCCCGTATTGTGACCAAACTAATCAGTAACCAGCCAAAAACAGCCGGGTGGTTGCTGAAAAGGGCTGGGTGGTGCACTCAGCTTAAAGGGGCTGGGGAGAACACTTTGATTTGTCCCAAACCCATCAATATCAATTTTGCTGGACAGCTTGGTCCACACACAAAATTAAAACAATAATGTTAACCAACCCCCCCCCCCAAAAAAAAAAAAAAAAAAAAACACACTGAATTTACAATTACACATATCAACAGCGTATGGCTACTAAAGTAAAGTTCCCAAATTGTCTTTAAGGATTTAAAAACATGTCAGATGTAATAATGGTTAGTCTGAAGGTTAAGAATCAAGTTCCAGACCCAGCAATTCTCTTCTCAACCCTGGGGTTCCACCAAAGGGTGCTAAGGGGTTCCTGGAGGATTTAGAAATTTGTGGTCTCATGTCAGCTAAACCACTGACACCAATGATCCATTTGGCCACCTATAGGTGGCAATCTTTCTGTTGGACAATAATGTATGGGGCTTTCTTACAACTGACCATCAAGCTAACATACCATGAGCTGGGCATATTATACATTTTGCAGGGTTTCCCATAGACCTGAAAGCAAATTCAAGGGTTCCTCCTGCCCCTTTGAGAAAGGCTGTCCTGCACAAATGATGCAAGGATATCTAAAATTTTGGATTCAAACTAGTGTTTTTACAAGGAAAAAATATTCTATAAGGGATGCAAGTGGTGATACCAACCTTGCATTCATAGCAGCACCTCCCAAATGAATTTCTGTGTAAGCAAGGGTGATTTCAAAGAAGTATCAGTCTAACAGGAAAACTAAAGGGCCCATGGAGTTGAATTCTATTGAGTTGAGTGTAAAACTTACACACACACAAAAAAAAAATTCTTAATCCTAATTCTTTGATTTCATGTCACACACAGACACTATTTGCAGTTTATTCTTACAAATAATGTGCATTTTGGGCAGCTTGTTTCGCCTATTGGTTAAATTGCTAAAATCACAGGAGTAGCCATTCCCAGCCTATTTCAGTCTGAAAAAAGGCCAGCGCCAAGCGGGAACTGTAAAACACATTCACTGCCCGGCATGACTATGCAGTAGGCAAAACTGCCTAAATAATCAGCAAATATAGCTGCTTTATAGAATAACAAGCTATAAAAATGGCTTTTTAAAACAAATACACACCAATACCATTACTTACATTTTTATACATTTATAAAAAAAAGACCATAATTATTTTAAAGGACACTGATCTGTGAAGGAAAACTTCTCATACAGACGCAGGTTGATGGTGTGTTTACCGGGCATCACCAAAAATCAACACATTTCTCAGGCTATACAGTGGATATTCTAGAGCCTGTGCAAAGCGGATGGTATCAATACTCTGGCTTACAATACCCTTTTTGCTGGAAAGATAACCTTAACCAGGGATGGATGAATAAAGAATACAGGAGTCAGTCCAGATTATTAATCACTAGCCAATTTTTAAACAGCAAGGGGCTGTTTTAAATGTTCTCCCAATAGACAAAAAACACATTGGGCAGAAGCAGTAACTTGCAAGCTGACTAACTACCTGGCTCCTGGGATATATCCGGCCTTGAGTTAACCTTTTTATGCACACACATCTGTAGTAGGTCTGCATACAGTGGCTAAGGTATCCTTGCAGACAAACACATATTAAAATGTCCACCTCGACAGGCATGGCTTTTATGTGGTCCACAGTACTAAAATGGGATTAATGAGGCATAGGTTTTTTGCCAGGTTAGTGATGCCTAGATGTGAACTATTTGCTAAAATATTCAATTTTCTTACATTCAACTTGAATTCCAATCGCACAACATTTCCTTCAATAAGCCCATTCTACCTAGTGAACCATAAGATCTGCCACTGGTTCATCGTCTACCTATGCATACGGCTTATTAATCCAGCAAGATAGTATAGTGCAGTTTGATGTGGTGATAAAGAGGGTAAACAAGCCACGACACTGAACCACTGCCAAGTATTACACAGGTTCTTCTTAGGTGATGGTCTCAATGCTATCTTAGATTCTTCTGAATATCCAGTCCAAAACACACCAATCATGAACATCTAACAAGCAGTTCCCTTGTCCCTGAGCTTTGGCTCACCCATCACCTTCCCCAGTTCAGCGAACAAATCCTGAAGGCCAGGGGTTTATGCTGCATTGTTGACACCATTCCTCATACACTAATACTTGACAGTTTGGGGAGCGAGGTCCTTCTCTGGGAAGGCCTGCACAAGGACGATAAGCTTCAAGGTCACAGATTAGCTCCACCACTTCATCCACAGTGGTGAGCCTGCTTGGGTGAGTTTGGAAAAGTTCATGGAAGGAAGGTACAGTGTATTCTCTGACGACAATATGATAGTGAAGTCCTGGCTGAATATGAACAACTGTCTCTGCCATGGTTGATGCTTTGGACCTCTGCACCAACTGCAAGGTTGGGCCTACATTAGACAGGACCTCCCAGTGGGCTGGCAAGGGGATTTCATTCAGCTCTGTCAAAAATTCTTGAAGAACCTGGTCCAGGCCATTTTTTTCATGCAGGGTCGCAAAGCTAAAAATCTGTGTGATCTGCAAAACAAATTGAAGAAAATGTATAGCTACAGAAGACAAATAATACAAATGTGACAAGGTAATATATACAAATAAGTTTTTTCCTGCCTGTTAAAAAAAAAAAAAAAAAAGTTTGGATTGGTTATGTTAACTTTAGGTTAGAATTAGCACCTATACTAATGGAATTGATGGGGTGTTTTCTTTTACTAATTTTTTTTTCAATAAAATTTATAGAAAATTTTGAAAAAGAGAAACATACATCCTAAATAAAACGACACAATAGACAAAGAAAGTACAACAGAGTACAGTGCATAGATATTTATAATTATGTATAACAAGAGAAAAGAAAAATATAAAAAAGGAGAAAGAAGGATAAGGGCCTGTTTAGACCTGAGGCCCTTTCAAGCGGTTTAACTGCTCAAACACTTGCAGAAAACTGTTAACATTGGAAGGAACAGGTCCATTCTTTAATCTTCATTTGAAAGGTGGTAGCATTTTCATGTGGTTTTCTGAAATGTCAAGGCAGCGCCCAGGGGCAGTTGCCACCTTTGCTGTCTCCATTCAGACCTGAATGGAAAGTGTTTAAAATGCCTAAAAAATGCTAGTACAGGCAAGTTGCAACTGCCTGTACATGTGTTTAAATCCTAGGTTTTATTATCATTTTTTTTTTTAACTGGGCAAAAGAATAACACTTGTAGCGACAGTTGGAAAAACCTGTATTAGCTTTTGCAAATGTCTGCTCACAGACGGGTAATGCCTGTTTTTTTTTACTGTACATCTAAACAAGCCCTTGGATACATCAAATATTTCCATGTACCATCAAACACTACTGCTTTCAGCTACCTCTTCCCATCATCATACCAGAAGCACAAACAAGAATGAGTTATCTGGCGATACCATTCACACTAAAATATATGTAAGGAGCCAAGTTTGCTTTATGTATGTCATAGTAAATTTAAGGTATGATACCATTCTATATGCTGAAACATTTTTATAAGTTTCACTAGTTGTTCCCTATAGAACTACACCAAAAATTGGTTTGTCTGTGTATCCATATCTCGAGATGTGTTTTATTTATCTATCAAAAACATTTCATGAAGAGCTGATTATTTTTTTATTTTTTTGGCCACCAATAAAAATAACTCCCATTATGTTAAAAAAAATCGGTGTTTATTTATTGCTGCTTTCCCACGTAACAACCCCACTGAAGGGCTTGTAACCCTAGTAAGATTTGTAATACCATTCATGTATCAAGTCAACCCTGTCCAAAATTGCTCCGAGGACGGGATTAAAATAAGTAAAAGAGATCTTGGTGATCTGCAGGGCATTCAATTATCCAAGATAGAGTTATACTGAAAGCCTTAAATGCCTGATGCACTATTTCAAAATATATTTTTCTCCAAGATTCACTTCCCCTTCTGAAGATTATTAACTACAAAGCATCTTGTTCTAAACATTAAGGATTTGCTACCACTTATTCAGAAGCTACTTTGGAAGTAGTTGATCTTGGAGTAGATAATCTCCAAGCCAAGAAAGTAACTTATGTGCAGAACCCTCCATAAGAAGGTGATCAGTGTTTAATGGTGGAATGATGTTGTGTTTTATTTCACAAACAAAAAAGCAAAATACAAATACAACTCAGCAAGCTCACCACTGGGGTACTCTCATCAGCTGCCTCTACATCATCAGTTTCTGCAATAAACTCTTCTGTTTTCACTGGACAGTGAAGATTCTGTAACCATGAAGAAAAAGAAAATAGTAGGTAAGGAAAAAAAAAAAATAACCCTATCTGTAAAAATAAATCAGAAATTCCACTTACCATGGGCTCTTCTTGAACTTCCTGCTTAACTATGTTGTTCTCTACTGGTTTACTTTCCACTGTAATACTCGGTACTGTGTTACTCCCAAGTGCATTATTCTCTTCACGCTCCTGTTTGATTGGTTTGGTCCCTGGTTTGCCCTCGGGTTTGTCCTCAGGTTTTCCAATAATCCAGCTACCACCATCCTGCAACAAAAACACATGGTTATAACTCACCAAAAGTAACATGGTTGCAAAGAAAATTACATTTATTTAATTTAAAATTTTGACATGATTTTGTGTTTCAAACTTTACTATACTCATACTATTATGATACTGTAAAATACATTTTCATGAAAGACAATGTACTGCTTTTAGACATAAAAATCCATTGTATTGCATTTATTACAGTTAATTTGTATTGAATGCTATACAAAATAATTGGAATTTCCCACTGTGCCAACGCCACCGGGAACTTTTTTTACTTTTTTTTTTTTTTATAACTACCCCGAGTGTGACTCGGGGTTACCGGCTTCAGCATGTTTTTTTACCCCAAGTTACACGTTACACTCGGGGGTTATCGCTGGGGAGGTAAACTCTGTCCAAAAACATTAGGAATGGTTTTAACTTTATATTAAAAAACATTTTCAATAGTCACAAGGGTTCTTAATCACTGTGTCTTACAGAACCAGTGAAGAGACCAGAATGTTGGAGGGACCCAGGAGGTACCACCCGCTACAAAGTGCCCAAAAAGGAAAAAAAAAAAACACACATGCACCAGTGGAGGAGGAAATGATATAGACCAACCACATGATATAGAAACACAAAATGGCAAACACTGTGGACAGGCTTGAATCTTACCAACATATCAGTGTTCTCCCGAGCTCTTCCTAGCTGGGTGGAACACTCGCCACTTTTCAGTAACTTTTGACAAGAGCAATTAACAGTATATTCAAGCCAATTTATGGCACATTGTACCTATAGCTTTACAATGACTATAAAGTTGGCTTTGGAGAACAAATACATTTAATTACTGAAGACAATTTACACATCATGCATGGTCAGAATAAATGTATGTTAAGTGGAGGCACTTTGGGCATATCTTCTTCCAGAAGGGTATGCTGTGTAAACTTTTTTACATCCCTGACAGTGTTGAAATGAGATTCAAGGTAACTGGTGTCTGTCATAGTGTTAAGAAACCCCCCTCTTTCAAAAAAAAAGCATGTATGATTAAAAAAATAGGCAAGAAGGCTCAATCTGTGAAAAGGTTCACTGTGTGAGGGTGTAAAGTCTTACTCTTACTATTTTTCTTTTTTTTCTACTCACTTCTGTCTTCCTGAATACTCCATTTCTGTAATCCAACCGTTCCAGCTTAATAATTGGCAACTTGGGTAGAAGCTTTATTTCCTTTTCTTTTTGCTAGAGGGTGACAGTGAAATGATAAACTACTGTAAGGAAAAAACAAGAGTTTTACATGTATCAAAGAACTGTAAAGCTCAGCTCTTGTGACCATAAAACTAACCAATGTCTCCATCTTCTCATCATTGGGAGCCAACTTCTCTCTTTGGAGCCGCTCAAGGATCACAGGGTGATTGCTAGACTTGAGATTCACAGGGATATTTTTTTCCTATAACATAAATGGTATTAGCAAAATGCAAGCAGAGAGGTTCCATTACTTAAAAAAAAAAAGCTTATTTATACAAAGAAGAAACCCAAAACCATAGCTAGCAAAAGAACTGAAATTGTGTTGCGTGGAATGAGCCATGAGAGATGCTTGGAAAAAAGTCACATTCTAACGATGGGATTAGAGACTGTCCTATTTAACAGTACATAAAACATAAATAAGACTATAAAGGGTGCCGTAGCCAGCAGGATTTAGGTTTATAGAACATCACTTGCTGTAAACGAGCTCTTTATGCGGCCTAACAGTGTCAGCTCAGAAAAGAAGTCCTGTACTGGAGGGATCTCTAGGTAAAAAAACTTTGCAACAGACTCACAAAAGATGATTTGTTTAATCAATCTGAACAGTTAGGCATGATGCTAATCATACCAACAATGCATTTAGAGTTTATATACAATTAAATATATTCTCAGACATTTTCACCCCTTACTGTGCGTAAAGCAACCAATTCAATTGAAAAGTGCTAAATAATGAACCTTATTTTTGGCAGCTTGTTTTTACTTATGGTGTGCCATGGCAATGCACAGCAGTGCATATATACATGCAGAGCACATGACTCAGCTGGCATTTCACAAAGCTTCTCAGTTGACTGCAGCGGCAAATCACAATCTTGTGCTGTGCACACTTTCCCTCATGCTTAGGAAGGCAGTATTTGGACTAGGAACAGTATTGGCCTGCAAATTTTCAGGTTAAACCTGATAAAGCCATCTCAGGCCCATGCAGTAAGCAACTCTAGATATCAAACCTGTAAAAATGAAAAACTGTAAGGGCCCTGGTATAAAATTTCTAGCTTTATTTGATTAGGGTATTATTTAGCCACTTCCTGCAAGCAAATTATTACCTACCTATTTAGCAGCAATTTATTGCTGTGATATTTTTGATCTATACTGAAGCTGTGAGCTAGCTGGATAAAGTAGTATCATCCACTGTATCAAAGCCAATCATGGGTTTTGCAAGCAGGATAGAGATGCATTTACAAAACCAACCCTCCAGCCTGTAGACACTGTATATTATTTCTATTCTTGTATTCAGTATAATGTGCAATTGAATATTTACAGTTTAGAAAGTCAGATTAAAAAACAATTTGTAAAAAACAAAAAAAAATACTTTTTTTTCTACATTTGTCATAAAACAGAGCATGGTTTTTAAAAGGTGTACCAACACTGGTGTACCAACACCAACCTTGTCTTTTACTAAAATTTTGAGTTTTTTATTTTGTAACCTACTAATTTTAACTTGGGAATTTTGACCTAGGTCATGAAAGGGTTAAGCTTCAAAACCCACCGCGGCAAACCGCAGACACTGACGCCAGCGACACTTCTGCCGCTTAAGGTTACGGCCACCGAATTTTGGCTTGTCCTGGCAGAAGTCACAATCGCCACAGTCCAGTTCCCTTTGACAGGCCTCACACGTGTCACATTTTCGGTTCTTGCGATGGCCTACCTTCTGCAGTGGAACATAGCAGGAGGGACAGTATTGATTAGGTGATGTCAAGCTTTGTCAGGTAGTTATTAACATGGTGCTTTATGCATAATGCAAAATCAGCACAAAAAGGAGGATGAGGTCATATTTGTAAGGTGAAATGGGATTAAAAAAAGGAATGAACATAAAATATACAGGGGATTCCTGAAGACAGGAAAGGCTATGCAAGTAGGATTACATGTATGAAAAGGCTTTGGAAGCAAGAGGAAGCACAAAGGGAGGCTTAGAGACTCGGAGATTGAAAAGCAACAAGGAACCAAAATTAGAATTAATCAGGAGTAACCACCTAACTAAAAGAATAAAGTTTTAGTTAAGTGGTCAAGAGTTTTAGCCAAACTCCAGCAATCTCAAGCTATGACTGGGATTCTGTATTAAGTACTAGACTAAATAGCATAACATTCAGCATGCGGTTAGAAAACACTGGCTTTCTCAAAGACCTCAAACACTTGTTCACTTGGTCTGCAGCTTTATTCGCCCACTGGAGACTAGTAAAAGTAAAGTTCAAGTTGCAGGTTAGTCTTTCGGGAGCATCATAGAGCTAAAGGCTATCCATATGCCCTCGGGTGACCAAGCTTTTATAACACTTAAGCACTGCAATATGGAAAAGGAGAGAGTCACATGCTCCCCTGAAAGGAAAAAAAGAATGTTCACTTGACAATGAGTTCTACATTGGGCTGAATGCAGCTTGAAACGGAATGTCAACAGCAGGCATTTATAGCAAACTTTACCATTTCTTTTAATCCCTATATTAACCAGGAACCAAAAATGTCATATACTGCTGCAGCCTATCTGTATTTATTTGTAGTGACTGTATTTTCTTTTTTAAGGCTTTTTCTCTGTATTTTCACCTGGTAATCCTATCAAACAACACTTCTGTTTCCGTTTCCTGTCTACACTCATTTACCACTGTTAATAATGGGGGTACCCGAGATTGTCATACAGACTTGGACACCAAACATGTCTGCCACTCAGGACAGGACTAGTAATCACCACACTATAAATAGGGTACTTTGTGTTTTCTTTTAGGCACACAGGAAGTGGAGAGTACATCGCATTACTGGTAAGATTAATAAGTATTTTCTGTATTTATTTAAATTGTCTGAGCGTAAAAAGTGAAATCTACTGTAATCCACCACAGTTAAGGAATGATAACCTGCAACCATTTTTGGGTTTTTAGATGTTTTTAGCTTCTAGTCTGTTAAAAGGTGATTTATTAGTCTTAAAAGCTGCTGTAAGCTTTTAGAAGCTTTGTGAAGGCTTGCTGTATAGTATGCTCTTTCGGTTTGTTTAAATGTTATTGCATTTGACTTCTTTTCAGACAATATTAGTATTAAGGGGACTTGAAATGCATAGGGAAGCTCAGCAAGTTGTGGACATTAGAATGCTATATTTTTAAAGCAGACCTTATGCTAAAATGTAAGGTTTGCTTACGCTAGCACTTGCCCCAAACACCTACTAAATATGCAGGTGACAAATTTAGCTGTTAAAGAGAGTTACAGTCATTCTTTTTTTTACTATTCTGCCATTGGTGCCTAGGTGAGGATAACATCACAGCCCTACTGAATAGAGTTATAAAGAATGCAGGGCAGGCACATTTTTGCAAGACCCTCCCGTAACAAACTGGAATGTCCTCCTGTAAGATTTCACCAACTCTGAATTCAACTCAAAGGGCTTAACCTGGAATGACATTGGTGGCACTTCCAATGATGTGAAAGATGGGGGTAATTAGAACTTACAGGTACATTTTTTACCCTACATATAGTAGGTGCTTTAGGAAGAGGGACAGAGCTCAGCCAGTTAGAAGGTTAGCTTCAATTAGCAACTCAACTTACTCAATAACTTACACCTAAAAGGACAGGTGCAGGATGACATGCATGAACAGTTAACAGCAAGGAAAAAAAACATTCCAGCATACAGACAGGATAGAAAACATGCAAGTTAAAGAAAAAGTAAACTCAAGCTTCTTCCAAAACAAAACAAAAAAACAACACTTACCTTGATTCTCGCAGAGCAGTCGATCGTTCTGGAGGTCTTTTTCATCGGGTCCTGCGTCGTGCCAGTATCCCTCTTGGGGCTGGCGCGCTGGGCGACGCTATCTTCTCCTCTTCTTAATACGTCACCTGACACAGGCGTGGGATCGGGTGACGTAGATGGGAAAAAACTTGCCGGTCTCAGTGCACATGTGTGAGATCGGCAATTTCTTTCCCTTTTGACGAAAGGGATCTTTCTGCACATGCCCGTGATGCTCGGGCATGCACAGAAGGAGCATCCAAGAGCCACGAGAATGAATGGAAGTGCAAAGCCTCCCTTGATACCTACATCACGCATCCCGAGAGGCTTTGTGCTTCCATTCATTCTCGATCGCCTAGGTATTGAAAATTAGGGGGCGGTGCTGCACACAAACATTCTGCAAGTAGAAATACAATGAAAAGCTCTGCAAGCATAGCAAAATAAAGGGCTAAAAGAGCAACAAACACAAAAGAACACTGAAAATTTAGCAACTATAAAATACCAACGGGTATGATGGAGTTATAACAAAGTCCTACAAAAATAGGGTATTCATTTCTGATAGTTGGTGCAAAAAACTAGAACGTCAATCACAACAGCAGCACAGGACAGCAAAAAGAGAGCAGCCAATTAGGTGTTTATCAAACATTACAACACTGACCTTTGGTTTCTTCTTCTCAGTTTTACCCTTCAACTTGTTATTACATGACTTTTTCTAAGTTTAGGGAAAGAGAAAAAGCAAAGATTGCACAGGCCAGATAAAGAGACACTGTCATCTGGCCCATGTAGGGCAAAGAGGCAGTGCCTTTGTAAAGTCATCCCAACCCTTGAACAACTCCTTATTGCAGGTAATACGAAGGTATTTTTGCTGGTTGAAGTGGAGGCAGGAGCGGAAGGAGGGGATGCTAGCAGGGCAATCATACCTGTTGCACAGCACCTTTTACAAAGGCTCTGTTACTATACCTTGATTGGGTAAGGTGGTAGTGCACCTTTAAGCTAAGAGACAGATAAACAAATTAAAATAATAATGCATGCAGTTTAAGAGAAAACAGAGACTATCCAATTCCATCCTTGAGGGCCAGGGCCTTATCCCTCCCCCTTTCTTCGGAAAAGGGTAGAAATGATCAAAAATGAGGTTTTCTATTTTAGCCTCACTAATCAGCTTATTGACAATTTATTTTTTTTAATGATAATTTTTTTTAAATAGGCGAAACTATACTCAACCTACAGTACATCAACCCTCACGGACATCTTCCTACACCTAACAACTTATAATACAAACAGAATCATAAAGCAACTTCTATAGTACGCAGGTCATAAATACTATTTGTTTTCTATAAAGGCATTTCTATTTAAGGTTGCTTGTGTAGGACCCATATTTTTCATTGGTTAATTGCATTTTCCTGCCCTTCATTTTTTTCAAGATAGACTTGGAAACAGAATTTAAAAGATTAAAATAGACAGATGCAATTAACAAATAATTGTGCTATGCTGAATAGCAGCTGAACTATGTGAATCAATAACTACTTTTGATCCCCAGACTCCTATGGTGTTCAGAATGTACAAGTAATGTGCACAGAGCCCCACATGCACAAAACCCATGTGAAAGAACTGATCAACTACTGAAAAAGATTTTTATTTTTGAGCTCAGAGGTATTTACTTTTAAAAATTATGAACTCATTAGGTACGATGACCATGTGGCCTTCAAAAATGAAATTTGGACAGTGGACATAAGAACCAAGAAAAGGACTTGACAAAAAATCTATACACATTTGAGCTGTAAAGTGAGTCTAAAGGACTTTTAAGACCATAAAAAATCATCAAAATTTATAGGCTGGCAATACACAAAGAAATTTCACTAACCTTATTCTTAGCTGAAAGACTACTCCCATCTCGTTCTGACATTAATGTCCATTTCTACAACAGAGATTGAGGGTAGGGAAGATGCAATATTTTACAAGAAAACCAAGACATTGACATTTTAAAACTACTGGTAATGCCTAATGTCTTTAATATGAACTGTATTCCTTGAGTATTACCATTCAGGCTGTATTTTTTTATTTCCTACTGAGTACTGCACAATATCCCTCAATATTTTTGCATCTTCCGGGTTATTATTCATTGAATGGCGGTGTATTTCTGTTTAGATATGTGTTATTTGTTGCTAATACAAGCTATATTATAGCCCCGATATGGACGATCCTCAGACCCCAGAAATTCATGGAGATTATAACAGATCTGTGAACCAAAAATAACAGGACTTCTATATGGCTGTGGTACTCTCCTATCAAAGCTGGGAAACTACACCAAAAAGACAGAAGAAAAACACTTTCCCACTCTTTAAATGGCCTTTTTCCCTGGACCTCCAAGACCCTTACTGTTTTTAACTTCTTTGCAGCAAAATCTTTCTTATCTGTTGATTTGGTGTCGGGTTTCTGAAAACACAAAACAAGAAAGGTAACAGGAATAGTTTCTGCTTTAACTGTATGAAATAAAAAATAAAATGTATAATAAAAAAAACTGTAATTTTTACTTCTATTTTTATATCCTTAAAAATGCCAACAATTTGAATAAGATTTCACAACTCCCAACCTGTGGCATAAATAGGTATTGTAGGCCAAAAATTGCTGCTAGTCACCAACTGTCCTTTGCTAGACCAATGCTGTGGTTCTGAAAAAAATGAGGAGGGTTGTCAATATAATTTATGACCTAGACCAGGGGTGTCCAAACTACGGGCCACATCCAGCCCATGGGAGCTGTCAGATCCGGGCCTCTGCTTGTTCCCTTTCAGCTCTCTGCGGGTTTTCCTGCAGGGGATGGAGTGCTCACATCTTCTATTTATCTCTCTATGAGATTGTGAAGCCAGGAGAGGCAGCTGCTCCCCACCCACCTTGTACTATGAGACAACACTGGGGAACAATTTTGAACAAACTTTTTGTTGACTTAAATTTTTAAGCCTATTTACACTAAAATAGGTATGCTGATTCTGAGAGTGCAGTTAGTTTTTCCTCTATCATGTCAGGTTTTTCCTCTACCACTTATATAATTGTGATTATTAGAGTGTGGATTTGTATAAGCTATTTATTTACACGCAAGACAAGGTGGTCAGAGGTTGTGTGCTGCTCCACGTAGTGAATAAGCAAATGTTATTTTTCTACTTACACACGTATTTCCTTTCTTTCAGATCATGTCTGGCTCTGCTGTTTCGCGTCTTAAGTGCCTAAACAATCCCGATTCATTTTGTTATATCTGTAGCAGTTTCACCATTCCCAGTCACAGGGCGAACACCAGCACATTTGTAGAGCAAGCCTATTTGGCATATTTCAAAGTTAAACTTGGTGATCAAGATAAGTCTTGGGTCCTTCATAAGGTGTGCATACAGTGTGTCGAGGGTTTACGCATTTGGACAAAGGGAAGCATGATAAGATGCCATTCGGTATGCCTATGGTTTAGCGAGAGCCATGAGATCATTTCAGGGACTGTTACTTTTGTATAATAAAAACTTCAGGATATACCGAGAAAAATAAATGAAACAGAGTATCCTAGTCTACCATCTGCTTTACACCCAGTGGCTCATTCAGATGAAATCCCTGTGCCGGGTTTTGTTACACTACCCTCTCTTGAAGAACATGATTACGGTGATGAACTCAACAACAATGGTGACAACAATGATGAAGAGTTTGAAATTGTAGAGCACTCTGTTCGTAAGGGATTTGATCAGCATGAGTTGAATGATTTGGCACGTGATTTGGGATTATCGACAAAAGCTTCAGAACTCCTAGCATCAAGACTGAGAAAAACTTACTTGAAAAAGGACCGAGGGTATTCTACTTTCAAACCAGAGAAATTGCATTTCTGCAGTACTTTAGAACTGACAGTGGCTTTGTGTATTGCCATAACATGCCTGGTTTAATGATGGAAATGGGAATTCCAATCTATAACTTAACTGAATGGCGACTTTTCATTGATAGCTCAAAGCGGAGCTTAAAGTGTGTTCTCCTTCACATTGGCAATATATTTGGGTCAGTACCAATTGGCCATTCAGTTTCTCTTTGTGAAAAACATGCAGACATAAAGAGTCATTGAGTTGTTGCAATATCACCAACACAATTGGGTCATCTGTGTTGACCTTAAAATGGTATGCTTTCCTTATGGTTAGCAACGTGGATACACCAAGTATCCCTGTTATCTGTGCATGCGGGACAGCAGAGCTCGTGGGAGGCATTGGGTGGAAAGGAATTGGCTTCCAAGATCTGCCCTAAAACCAGGTGATTCAAACATTCTACATGAGCTACTTGTTGATAGAAAGAATATTATATTCCCGCCTCTGCAAATGAAACTTGGTCTGATGAAGCAGTTCCTTAAAGCTTTGCCAAATGAAGGAGACTGTTTCAAGTACCTCATTTTGGCAATTCCTATACTGTCATCTGAAGGAAAAAAAAAAAGGCCAGTGTGTTTGATGGTCCACAGATTCGGCAGCTCATCAAAGATAAACATTTCCTCAGGACAATGTCAGAAGTCGAAAAGAATGCTTAGTTATTATTCAAAGCCATTGTCAAGGACTTTCTTGGAAACGTACGAGCAAATAATTAGACAGAAATTGTCCAGAAACTCTTGGAGTGCATTTTCTGCATAGGCATCTTTCTAACTTCCCAGAAATCCTTGGTGCAAACAGTGATGAACAAGGTGAACGGATTCCACCAAGATTTGAAGGTCATGGAAGGACGATATCAGGGTAGATGGGATGTACATATGATGACTGACTATTGTTGGAGAATCCGGCAAGATTGTCCTAACACTGAACACTACAGGAAAAGCTATAAGCGTAAATTTTTACCTTAACCGCTTACCCGAATATTTTTCAGGTGTACAGTAGGTTTTACTGTAAAAAAAATGTTATACAGTAATAAAATCCTTTGTATGAACAAAATAAATTTAAATAAACTGTACATTCAAGTTATTTCATTATTTTTTCATTGTATGTAAACATTGTATGTTTTTTGACAAAAAAAATTAGTTAAAAAAAAGTTAACAAAAAATGTGTTCCCCAGTGTATTCTTACTTTGTGCAGCAGCATGAGAGCTGTGTGCATGCTGCTGTCATATTCCCCATGTATAAACCTTTATATCTTCTACAGTGAGTGTCAGAGAAATGTGAAATTTACAGGGTACACAGGGGAAACAGAGCTGTTACTAAACTAATCATAACAAATTGCCAAATATGGGGTCACAAGCATAAAATCCTAATGACATGCAGCCATATTTTCACATTGGGGGGGGGGGGGGGGGAGGCATTTCAGGTTTAGGGTCCCCAAATTGAGTTTGCATGTTAGGAACCCCTGGGTCCCACTTCCATGGCAATCAGCATTAGAGTACTGTCAATTTGCTCTGTGCTGTGGTGCCCCAAATCTCCAGACGCTGTGGTGCGGATGGTCTGAGCGGCTGGTGAGCTGCCTGTTACACATAGCTGGACACTTACATTCTGTGAAGCCCAATAGGGATGTTTGCAACTGGAATTGTGGGAGCCAGTAGGAAACCCCTTTTCCACATTGTAATACCCTATTTCTTTGTAAAAAAAGGGAAATGTAACTGCAAGTGCAGGACTCTTGTGGCTAACTCCACCTAAAATTATATCACTACAGGGCCATCACAAGATACGAAAAACTTTACCTATCATACCATGTTACCCTGTCAAACATAGCTGGCCAGCTACCTTCTCTGTTAACCCTAATTTCTCTTTAACAGTTGAGAAAAGGTAAATGTAGAATACTCTGACTTTTTTTTTTTAATTAAAACTATTCTATTTTTAAACATACATTTTATTGTTTGTTTGCATTGTGGCCCGTGAGTTTTGTCAAATGCAGCCACCAGATGAAAAATGGTTGGGCACCACTGACCTAGACCATTGTGTTTGTCAGGTACCACATTCAAACCGGCAGAAAATGTGTCATATTTTGAACATTGTGTCTAGAGCAGAGTAAAGCAGAATTGAAAGGTAGAGGTACAAAACATTAAGAGGGGAAAAAAGTATAATATTAAAATGACCTTATCAATTTAACAAAGGTACAGGCCACTATAGCACTTACTTTTTAATCATTGCTTCTGAAGCCCAGGTTAACCAATAAAAGCAATCAACTGCCATGATTTTCTTGCTAATCTCTTAGCAGCAGATCAATATCAGGTAAGGGACTGGTACTGACGGACCTAATTTCAGATTCACTGATATGCAACTTGTTGATTGATCAACTGTTTGTATACTTTATGGTTAAAAAAAAGGGGGGGGGGGGGGTTCTCAATTACCTCTTTGTGGCATGTGCGTTTCACACACTTGTTATTGATTTCCAGCTTTGGGTTCTGTTGCCTCTTTAAACACACCAGACAAGCTTCACAGTCCTCTGTTGCAGTGCAGCCCTGACACACTCCACAGTCACCTGGCTATTTATGAAAAATATAAAAAAAAGTTTTGTTTGCTGTTTTTATATTAATGCTGTAAAGAAATTATGTGAAGCAGACACATTGCATGTGCATATACCTACATCTTAAAATTGGTAACCATTGAGGCTCTTGTTGGGCAATGGAGCTCAAAAGATGACTAATACCCCTTTTGATTTTTTTTTAATTCTCTAATTTTGTATAGGAAATTTTCAGTTATTATACTGGATACAGCCTAATCCATTTTAACTGGTTTGGGACCAAAGTAACCCTGCATTCATATTTTTGAACAATTCTAAACTTAACAGATACGGTACTATCCATGAGCAACATGAGCTGTCAAAAGGAACTGCTTCGATGGTACCTTGTGGATAGCCTTCAGACAGCGCCTTTTTACGCACTTCCAGGAGCTTCTGAATTCAGGGTTGTGGGAACGGAGGAGACATACCGAACAATAACGACAGTTCTCTGTCAAACTGCATGCAGAACATTTACCACAGCCGGTGCTCTAAAGTTAGGAAGGAGACAATTTTAGGATTTTCTGACTTGCTTTAATATTTCACCAGTTTTACACACTAAAAAATTAAATCTATGAAAACTAAGCTGAAGGAAAACAAATCTAAAAGTGAACTGTATACTTTAGAATTTAATAGGGATCTTATACTTTGCTTTGTTTACTTATCAGCACCTGAACAATTGTATTGTTGTGGTAATGTTAAAATGTACAGCTATAATAATGGATCATTCTAATTTACCACCCTGCTTTATGGAAACCTCTGGGAAAAAATGGGAAGCTAGTTATTTCTAGACTCAGTTATGCATTTTTTTCTGACTCCATTCACTTTTTAAAGTGCCAGAAAGTACCAACAATAAAAGCCTTATAAGAAACCAGGAAGAGAAAAAGGAGAGTAAAAGCTGAAAACGTTTAGTACTTAGAAGACCTTTCAAGGAAACAAAGCTCAGCCCTGACACAGGGCTCGGAGTAATCAAAGTCTTATACAATACATACGTCACCACAATACACATGCCACGCCAAAAATCAATTTTAAGGATCAAATTAAGGATAGCTACCTTAAACACAGTACTGATCTACCTTGACGCATGTGTGTAAATGCTATACATATTAATAATTAGCTCTTGGACAAGATTAATTTAGGTCAGTGCAGAAATCAGAACATGAACAATTATCAGCAGGAACTTTTGAGGCATTTGGTGTGATTGGTGAGGATTTTTTCCTTAATTGTACTTACCGCAAGTTTTTTATTTTTTACATTTTTTTAATGTATTATTATATATAAAAATGTAAAAATATGTTTTTCTTTATTGGAATCTAGTTATTGAAGGTCTGACCCAGCTTCCAAAGCAACTCTGCAACATCAGATTACCTTCAATATCGATTTAGTTTAGACTGCTACAGCAGTTATAAACTTCATCAGGAGGAAGCTAAACAGGTCAGCTCAGCTCAAGTCTCCAACATAGCAATAAGTGTTGAGACAGTACTTCACTTCAAATGTAAACACAGTGTGGAAGCCTAATAGCTTATTACTGAGAGTTCCTAATACGTGCCCTGTAAGAAAAGTCAGACCAGACGCCTACCAGAACCATCCAGTCTACCGTGCTCCAGATCTGATCATATATGGGGCATTAAAATATAAATGAAGAGGTTCAGTTAACATGTGATATGACGCTGGTTCCCAAAGTAAAAGTCAAATTTTTATTTTATTAATATTTTTAATAAAAATGTTATAACATGCATCTGACATGTGCAGTAGGTTAAAGAAATTACAGAGGGCTTACATTACAATTGATCCTTGGAGCAAGGCGATATTCTAAAGTTTCTTCCCCAGTTAAAGAGTAATTAACAGTAAAAAAAAAAAAAAAAAAAAAAAAACATTCAAAACCTCAGGAAGGCTTGCTGATTAATAATTGCAGCTATTAAGAAGAAAGTCATCCGCACAGGAATGTGCTTTGTAGTTGGAAAGGTTGACCACTAGCATCACAGCAGGTCCTGTAAAGGCACTGTGAAACCAAATACCTCCAACACATGCATTTCAATTTAAAAAGGCTCACCTTTAGATGCATTTGTTCCTTGTTGAATGTTCTACGAGAAACTAAAAAAAAAAAAAAAATAAAATAAAAAGCAAAGTTATGTATATGAAATGCCATGGGAATGAAAACAGATAATCTGAAGCAAATGTTACAGCTTTCTGTAGGCTAAGGGTTAATAATATCTATATAAAATTAGTTAACATTTGTTTTTGCACAGTGCTCCACAAATACCAAAAAGTGGCTCACATTCTAGAAAGCTTGCCATCAGCATTATTATTTTTTGCAAATTGTTCATCTTTATAGCAGCGGTAAAAGAAAAAAAAAAAACTTAAGGTATAGGATATACATAGGAAATGTTAAGTAATACTCTAGTCCCTGGTGGAAAAGCATCATAGCGAAAGCAACAAATAGTGGAAGTGCTAGAGTGAAATTAGTTTACATGCGTCCTGTTCAATAAAAAAAAAACTTGAAATTTCATTCTCTGAAATCTCTGTTCAGTCTTTAGGAAGAGAGTAAAAACTGTTGATGCAGACATCAACACAGTAACTTCATACCTCGACAGTTAGCACAGTACCAATTGGTTTGCTTTGACCGACCAAATTCCACTCCACTAAACCAACTCTTACAACCAGTGCAGCACCTGAAAAAAGAAGATGTACATTTAAAATTTCCTTTTCACGCTTCAAATCTTTGCTTGACATCTAGCAAGTAAATTGCTAATGGCCTTCCAACACAGAAATTCAACTTAAGTCACAAATTTTACTCATTTTACCTTGGAGCAAAAGGGTAAAAATGTAGAATTAAAGCGGACATCGTTAATTCCAATCTAATTTAGTTGTACATGCTCCTCTCCTGCACCACACTAATTAGTTTGATTTCACAGCACAGTGTGAGCTTCTAACCATGCAACAGAAGCAACACATCTCATTCGCTAACATGATCTAGCCCTTTCCTCTCTGGTCTACCCATTTTACTCATTAGATTTCAGTTATTTTATTTAGGAGGCTCAGCATTCTTCAGCCTGTTTTGTACAACACCACACCAATCCAAATTAGGGTATGTATAAAAACAAAGGTGTTTTAAAATAAGTTAATCACGTGTTTATAAAGAAGGGGTGAAGAAATACATTTCAGCTTTAATGACCACTGGGTTTCTGAAGTATAAAAGTAAGTCTATCACATGAACTAGTATAGCAGTTCTCCAATTCCACTCCCTCTTTTTTTTTTTTTAATTTAGTGCTAATATTTTTGTACACATGCACTACATGTCTAATGGATACTCAGAAAAAAGGGGGTTTGATTAACTTAATCTCTAGTCCTCAAATTGATTCCCCACTTTTAACTGGAGTTGTGAATGACTGCACTGTTAATTTGCAGCTCAAAGAAATCCAAGAAAAATGTTATTTATAACAGACACACATTTTACAGCGTATCCAAATTTTCTAACCATACATGTGACGAATGCCCTGCCAGCCGATAGACTTTCCAGCGCACTCAGGAACAGTCCACGCACCAGCAGGCTGAAAAGGGCCATCACAGGGCAAGGATAACCACTCTGATACCCCTAGCCAAACCCATCATCACAGGTAAACTGCCACCACGAGCTTGGACAGAAGCACACACCATTACCCTTGACAACCGCAGTTATGATTCTGCTTTTTTAACACTGTGTCACCCACTGCCACTCCAGACAGGGATGTCTCAGCAATCACAATGTTTATAGTAATGTTTTCAGGTTAGCAAGTTACACTATTTCTACTTAGTAGCATTCAGAGATTTAGCTTACACTTTTTATAGTGTTTAATAAGTAAAATCATACAAAAACAGTGCATAAACAAATACAGAAAAATATACACTAATCAAAGAACAACAACAGAACTATAGCAACAGGGTAAAATAAAAGGGAAAACTGTGAAATACTTAGGTCGAAGTTGCTGTGTAAAGTCCAAGATATTAGCCAGAGTCACTGGGCTCCCTGCAGTGCTCAATGTGCTCCATGTGAAGCAACAAGGTTGGTATCAGTGAGAGCTGTCTCTGCTAGGTTTACATGGCTTTTTCTACGCCAACAACAGAAGTGGGACTAACAGGACCTTCCAATGACAGCAGGGTGGGGGCTGTCTGATGGGCTGTGTCTACATGGGTTATCATGTTAGTGGACATTTCCAAAATGCCCCTGTTCTAGGCATCATTATTAATTTTATAAGTACAGGTTTTATGAACTGCCAACCCTCCAGATTATTAATCCAGGACAAAATAAGAATTTCACAGAGACCAAGTTAGGAATGTCTAGAACTTATAGTTCTCCAGAACAGGATAATATGGTTTCCAGGCTTTCCTGGGGCCTAGGAGACTAGTTATTGGTCTCAAAATGCTCCCCATAATGATCCGACAAATCAGCAAACTACTACTTTATACAGAATGGTATATTGGAAATATAAAGATTAATAAAAAAAAAAGGTTTCAGAATACAGCTCAGTTTATTAACCAATCTAAGGCCAATCTATTAGCCTTATCTGAGTTTTATGACACAAAACTCTAACTTTTACAATAGGTGTTGTAAACTAGAGGGTCTGGAAGGATGCTGGTAGTCAGATCAAGAAATATCTGATAAAGGGAAATTTTTGACCCTGGTCTGTTGTACTTCAAAGACATTAAAAAAAAGACAATTTTACATTTTGAGGGGAGATCAGACATTATTGTTATCCCAAATATTACACCTCCCCCCATAAGCATTGGAGGGGTCACTCGATCTTTCCCAGCACAACTCTCCTCGCTCCGCTCAGCGAGATAGGCCATCAGCATTGCCATGGGTGGTGGCCTTTTTGTGTTGAATTATGAAGTCATACTGCTGAAGAATCAGGCTCCAACAGAGCAACTTCCCACTGTCCCCTGCAGTACAGTTCAACCAACTTAGTGAGTTGTGATTAGTGATGACTGTGAAGCTCCGGCCACACAAGCATGGCTGCAGGTTCTGCAGGGCCCACACAATCGCAAGGCATTCTTTTTAATTGTGGCATATGCCACTTCCCTGGGAAGCAATTTCCTACTAAGGTACAAGATTGGATGCTTATCTCCCACAGGATCCACTTAGCTTAGTACTGCACCTAAGCCATAAGAGGATGCATCGGTTTGTACTAAAAACCAGCAGGTAAAGTCTGGGGATTGAAGAACAGTAGCACTGGCAAGTGTGTTCTTCAAACTCTCGAAGGCTTCCTCCGGCTTCATTTGGGGTTAGGTCAGTCAGGGGCTTGGTGGTTTAATGGGGTACAAACTTTCTGTAGTAACCAGCAGTTCTCAAAAATGACATAACCTGTTTTTTTAGTATTGGGGGTAGGCCAGGCCATTATGGCCTAAAGCTTTCCTGTCTCGGGGTGCCACCTATTACCTCATGCCCTAAGTACTGGACTTTAGTCATGCCAATGTGACATTTGCTGGGTTTCACTGTCAGATTGGCAGATGCGATCTTGTCCAGCACTTGTGTCAGATGATTGAGGTGTTCATCCCAGGTGTTACTGAACATTGCTATATCATCCAGGTAGGCAACTGCAAATTCACACAGTCCTTCCTTTAGGTAATTTATGACCCGACCCTGTGGAAGGTGGCTGGTTCATTTTTCATCCCAAAAGGCAGATTTTTCCCGGGCTTCCGGTGCTAGGGGGATTTGCCAGTACCCCCGGCTTAGATCCATGATTGTCAAATAGTGGGCACATGCCAGCTTATCCAACAACTCATCGATTCTAGGCATTAGGTAGGCATCAGAGGAGGTCATAGCACTAAGTTTTTTGTAGTCCACACAGAACCTAGTGGTCCGATCCTTTGTGGGGACCAAAACTACGGGGGATGCCCATGTACTGTGGGACTTCTCAATGACCCCTAACTGCGTCATCTCCTCAATTTCCTTCCTAATGTCAGATAGTACCTACTGTGAGACACCGTATGCCGTCTAATAGGAGGTTGTCTGCCTGTGTTCACTTTGTGAACAGCAAGGTGCGTTTTCCCTGGTTTTACAATGAATGTGCACATGTGTGGTGGGGGCATTTTCAGCAGCTGATCCTTCTGGGGGAAGAAGAGTTGTGAATTAGTGCTTGGATCCTTACTCACCTCCCAGGTGTCAGCTAACAAATCTAGCAGTGAGTCGGCCTTTTGCTGATCAGGTCGACTGCATACAGGCATGACATAAGCTGTTCTCTCATGGTGTAATTTAAGCATATTCACCTGGAAAGCCCTGCCTTATACCCCTAAGGATCACTATGTAGGTTACCTCATTCAGTCGCTGGATGATTGGGTAGGTCAGTCACAGGCAGCCTGCAGTTTATTCTGCCACATTGGTAAAAAAAAACGTACACCTGCTAGCCCACCTCGTATGTCCAATCCCAGGCATTTTGATCATACCAGCACTTTTGCTTGGCTTGAGCCTGTGCCATGTTCTCTCAGGCCATCCCCACCAATTCCTCCATCTTATCTCAGAATTTCGGTATAGTCCACGACAGAAACCTCTGTACCATTCACAGTGCCCTCTGAAGACTCCCGGATTAAGTCAAAGGTTTATCGCACTTTTCTCCCATAGCAGAGTTCAAAGGGTGAAAAACCTGTGGACTCCTGAGGTACCTCTTGGCAAGGAAAAAGCAGATGGGGAAGATATCGTTCCCGGTCCCCTTCCCTTGTGGCTCCAAAAACATCCACAACATCGGTTTTAAGGTACCACTGAAATCTTCACACAGGCTGTTTGTTTGTGGGTTACAGAGACTAGCCACAATATGGGTCATCTGTATTTTAGCACACAGAGCCTCCATCAGGTCAGACACAAACTGCGGGCCCTGGTCGCTGAGGACCTCAGACAGAAATCCCACTCGGGTGAAGATTGCGAGCATACAGGGCATCAGCAACTTTGATGAAAGCACCACAGCTTCTGATAAGGGGTGGCATAGTTCACTACTGTCAAAATGTAATGCTTTCTTGAGCTGCTGGAAATGGGCAAGGGCCCATTGATATCTACCGCAGCACTACGAAAGGGCTCATCAATCACTGGAAGCGGGTTCAAGGGGGCCCTGCGCACATCTGCCGCCTCACCTTCTGACAAACTGTACAGGATCAACAGTAGTGAGCTATGTCTGCACCCGTTAGGCCAGAAAAAGTTTTGATTTACCCGGGGCTTGGTCTTGTCAACACCCAAGTGACCTACTAGGGGAATTTCATGTGCTATTTTTAACAAATCTCCCCTAAATGTATCTGCTGCCTGACCATTTTTACCTAACTGCTGTCTGTTAGCAGTTCCTATCAGTACAGCTTCTGATTGTCCCAGTACTCCATGTACTTAGCCCCCTCCTCTACAGGCCTAGAAGCCAAATCTCTAAGTGACTCCAGACTTGGGTCCTCCCGCAGTGCTTGTACAAAGACTGCACCACCTGTCCTCCCCTCTGCCTGTCCTGTGGCAAACAAGGACAGCGGGGGTGACTCTGAGGCTGAGCCAACTGAATCAAAGCAAAGAGACAGATGTAGAAGCCCCATGCTCTGATCTCAGTCTGGGCCTGAGCAGCACTGCGAGTGACAGCCATCACTGGTAATACCTTGTCATCAATTTTAGTCATATTTGGTTGGGCAATGTCTACACCTTCATACATCCCGTTGGCAACAAGTTAAACAATTGTTAATACATTTTCATCTACTTTGGTCATGACTTATTTGCCAACATGTTCACCTTGCCTATTTATGGGTGCACACACAGCTTTTACCACTTCTTTATCCCTTTCCTTTGGAGAATTGTTATTTGTTTACCCACTTCCCTCCATCGGTCCATCCCCTGGTCCCTCAAACAATGCCTCTGCATCTTTGTTCTGTAACTTGGACTGTGCAGAGGGTTCGGTTGAGGAATCCTGGATAGCGTCCAACACTCCATAGTACGAGGGGGCCCAGAATCTTATTTAAGACTCCTAAAATTTTGGTACCCTTACTGGCCCCGCAATCAATGTGAACTTCCACAGTAGGCACAAAGGAGCAGGTGACCCCAACTCCAGTAAGAGCAAGATACTTTTTAGGGATGATACTCTCCTTGTTGATTAGGTTAGGCACTATAAGGGTGACAACTGCACCGGTATGCCAAAAGCCAATCACAGTCTGGTTGTGCACGGTAACAGGTTGGTGATATTTTTGTATGACCCCCTACTCATCCAGCAACAAGCAACACATAAGAGGAGTTGTTAGTGGGCTGCCTAAGTGCTGTCGTCTGCTTGGGTGAAGGGAAGGCGATCCGGAGGTGTCCAGATTTGCCACAGTTGAAGCACTTCTGAGTATCCGCTGAATACGCTAGTCACTGCAGTGTTTGGCTCACTGGGGCAGAAGTAGTAGATGTGGTGGTGGTGGTTTCCCTCCTCTCCAGGAGCTAGGAGGAGCTCTATGATTATCAGGCACCCGTGTAGTGACATAGAAGTCTGCCAAATCTGCTCCCTCATCAGCGGACATAGGCTGGCGCTCTAACACACACTGTTTGATTTCAGGGGAACAGCCGTGCAGAACTTGGTCCTGGATCATAAGGTCCCCCAAGTGCTCATATTTTGCAATTAAAGCATCCTTTATAGCCTTGTAGTCATTGTACAGCTCAAGAGGAAACGTTACAAAAGCATCCAAAGTATTGCCTCTCAACCCTGGCGTCAGATAACCAGTCCACTTTTCCTGAGGCAACTGGTACGGATGGCACGCTTTTTTAAAGGACTGTAAACATGTATCATTATCACTGTCTTTGTTTATAACTGGAAATTGAAGATCTGTCACCAGGGAAACTCTCCACTCTGGGGAACTGGATGACTGTCCTTGATGTTGTGAATGGAGTTTAGCCATCTCTAGTTCATGCTGGCAGGCAGCCTGCCGCTCTGCTGCCCCCATCTCCGCCCGGCGAAGCTGGAGAATAAGCTGAAGGCGAAGGGTTGGAACATCAGAGCACAGCAACTGCAGATCAGCCTCAAAAGTCTTCATCCGGTTGTCCTATCGATCACCCTGATCGACTCATCATGCTCTGCCAGGGCTCAGATCAGCTGCTCCTTAGTCTGCCCCTGGCGTGTGGGGATGCCTCTTTGCTGATCTGTTTGTAATCCACTGGACCAGGCATGTTTGCAAAATAAGATAGCATAGAAAAAACAAAGATGGGGTGGAGAACTGTTGCTATATGTTCCAATATATGAATCAAAAAGAAAGGCCGTCACGGGGCAAGGTGCACCACTCCGCTACACAGGTAGACTGCCACCACCTTCTTGGACAGAAGCACGCAGTTACCCTTGACAAACACAGTGTCACCTGCTACCACTCCAGACAGGTTCCCAGAAATCACAATGTTTATAGTAGTGTTTTCTGGTTAGCAATTGACACTATTTCTACTTGGAGCATTCAGAGATTCAGCTTTCCCTTTTTTAGAGTTTTTTAAGTAAAAATTTACAAAAACAGTGCATAAACAAATACAGAAAATCCTTCAAACGAAGGCTATGTATACACGCGCAATAATTGTTGTTGGAAACGAACGACTAACAACCAATCGTCCGATAAGCGTTAACAAAACAAAGTGCACAATGACTGGCCAACAACGTCAATGAAAGAGCAATGTCAATGGAAACGTACGACCGTCCCAGGGAATCTAATTGGGCTACGATCGTTCGCTATCTTTTGTGTGTACGGTCGTTCAGTGATTGTGGATTGTTCTATGATACACTTTCTCCTGTACATGTCATTTCCTGCATCGTTCAAACGATCGTATCTAGTGTGTGTACATTATTGGGGGATTATATTTGAAGGATCGTATCGTTACAGCATGTACAGAATTGTGCACAATACGATTGTTCAAAAAAATTGTGCATAACCGTTAATCGGTCATTAATCGTTCGTTTTCTAACGATAATTACTGCACATGTATACTTAGCCAAATACATTAAAAAAAGACAATTTTACATTTTGAGAGGAGACCAGACATTATTGTTATCACGAATATCACAATACATAACAATTTTTGTTAGGCAGTTTGGCTGCCAAGAAATGTACATACACTGTGCTTTGCTTACAGTATCTTACAGTATTTAATCTATCCATACAGATTGCAGATTTTCATAGCTACTTGATATACCACCTGACAGTTTCTTGCATCTGATGTTATTTGTAAGAGCCTCTATTTCTAGTGTTTAGGTCTGTACATTTGTAGTGGCTGAAGTCATTGTGAGGTGCTCCCCACAATATTTTTTAAAATAAAAATAAATTGCAGGAATACACAAAAATTGTCATGTTTAAACATTATATTGAATTCCAGGTGGACAGCAACAGAGATAGGTAATATGGGAGATCTCAGTGATAGAACAAAAAATTTCACCAGAATACAGTAAAACTTTTGGTGTAGGAGGCTGCCTCTAACATGTTCTTGCAACAAAAACACAAAAGAAAGTACTTCTAACTCAAGCAACTTACTTGACCATTGACTTTGTTTCAGTGCCATTTTGCTTGTGCTTGTCAGGAGTCTCTAGAGGAAAGGACAGACGTTTCTTAGGCTGCACTGGTGACGTTGGGGTCAATCGACTTGGTGATGTTGACTTTTTCTTTTTCTTACTCTTTTTCCTCTAAAAACATAAAACATGTAAGTGCAAAGGCTGACAACTCTACCACCTTTTCTCAAAATGTCCATAGAGGAAGTCACTTACATTCTCTACTGGGATCAGGGTTCCGTGCTTGAAGTTAAAGCATGACAGGTCAACAGATTCTCCTAAGAACTTGGCGAGCTCAGGCTTGCTCCGAAAGCGCTGACCAGTGGGACTAACAATAAAAGAGACGATTAATGCCAGAAATTTTATGGAACAGCAAGAGATTAGGTGAAGTAGGCAGTCACAAGCATCATCTGTACACAGACCAACGTTGGTCATGCATACAAGTAGATGAATATTCAAATGGCAACATTTTTCTAAAAAGACTTTCTCTTTTGGGAATTAGAATCTGATACATGCAAGGTCAGCTGATTGATCACAGCTGTGTTTGCTGAATCGCTATAGTAAGAGATTGAAGTACAGTTCTGCCACATGTCACAAAGGTTGATGGGTCATCTCTTCTCCTTCAGAACACTTTTATTTGCTATGAAACTGTTAAAGTGGTTGTATGGGAGTGGTTTCAATAGGAGATCTACCTGGGATGTTACAAGAAGGTTAAAAAATGCCTGTGATCCCACTCAAATGCCTACAATAATTGGACTTACCATAAATTACTCTAATTTGCTTTATTAAGGATGTGGTTTTGTACTGGTTCCAAATTGATGGACGATGGTGGCACCACTTGGAATAATAATATGGTATGAAACCACATTAAAGGGATTTGGCCGTTTGGAATAACCACCTGTCTGAGTATAGCATAAGTGGGAAAGAATGCTGTTATGTTATGAGTATTATAAACATATGGCTAACTACATAAATCAATATATCTTTAACAAGTAGGGAACTCTTTTTTTTAAAGACTGTTCTGACCTGTAAGCTTGTATCATGTGTCCAATTCAATGGTGGGTCTGCAAAAGAGCCATTTCCTAATTTCAAAAAAACTGATAACTCTTGTGCTTCACGAGCAGCTCTGACTCATCATGACATAAAAACAGGGCAAGACAGCTCCTGAATATATATCAGAGTTTGGGCATGTTATTTTTAAAGATCACTTAGTACTGTCTACATTACCTATTATATTACCCAGACAGGTCTGTGCCGTGAATATTATGTGTCGAGGAAAAAAAAGAAAGAAAAAAGTAGTCTCCAGAGTATAATAAAACTGTAGGTGTAAATGATAAACTATAAAATTAGGGGTGCTAAACATCACCTGAAGGTAATGGTTGTATAGATTGATTTTTATAATTTTTTCATATAGTTTTTAGTTTGGCTGACAGGTACTCGTAAAGAGAACCATAACACAAAGTTTGTGCATGGGGCAGCTGGATTTGCATAATATATATATATATATATATATATATATATATATATATATATATATATACACACATACATAGGGTTGTCTCAATTTATAGCAGAGATATTTAGGGATTTAAAGCACTTCAAGGTGTATGGCTATTTTAACAAAATTGCTGAATGAAATGACATTGCCATTGATACCATCAAAAAATTTGTGTATGTGAGGCAATTTTTAAATTAGGGGCACCATACCATAGTTAATATTAAGTTGGTTGAAAATAGATAAATCTTAAATTAAACCTTAAAGTTTTTCCTTTAATCAGTAAACTGTATATGCTAACCCTTTAGCCCATAGATTCATATGCACCAACATCCAAAGTCTCAGTGTTTTTGCACATTTGTCCGCAAGGTAGTCGTGTGTGCAATACAGCGCCATAGCCCTCTATATGGAACTCCTTTCCAAGAGATACGAAGATTTACTGTGCATGCACGAATACCTTGCAGGTGAATGTAAATAAACGCAGTGATCACAGGCCTTTAGATTTGAACACTTGGGAATCTGTGGAGGGGGAGGGCAGGATAGGTTAGGTCAGCGGTGGGGGGCTAGAATTGATACATTTTATTTTTAACAGAGATGTCCTCTAAGCTAGCAATACACTAGGAATATTGCATGGACAGTCATAGCAAACACAGTAAATCAAATTGTATTTACAAATGATATTTTGGCAAAAAACTGACAATGATGGAGTTTATTTTTCTCCATTGGTTAATCACTTATTGAAATCAAAACCAATTTCTATTTCAATCAAACATACTTAGAAAAAGTAAAATCATCTGCAATTCAGATAAATTACTAAACAAGTGAATGGTAAATAAAATACTTTTAGTCATCACAATATTGTTAGAGAAATATCACAGTGTATGCCTAGCACTAGTTCATGTTTAAACCTATAATCTGACCCTGGAGACCAATACCTTTGATAATAGGTGTCCGAGTGTCCGCAGGACTGTCCTGATTTACGGACAGCTATCCGCCGTTTCCAGCCCGGGCCCAGCAGTGGCCAGTCCTCCCAGCCCTCAGACATGGTGAGTGGGGCTCCTTTAAACTGCAAAAACAAGGGGACAGGATGATAAATGTACCTCACAGCCTGAAGCAGCTGCAGCCCAGAGTCAGGCACTCACATCAGAGACACACATGGATGCTTACAGCTTCAATCCCAGGCCAGAGCCTCTGACTCACTGAATTCCTGCTATTCCAACCCACAGTAAAGGCTGTTGGAGAAAGTGAAGCAGACAGGAACACCCTGCAATACACTGGAAGCCAGGAAGGCCATCAGTTAACTGCCTCCTTTTTTAATTTCACAAATTCATGCTGCCTGGACCAGAGTACTTCATTAAACAATCCTCTTCACGAAGATAAGCCTGTATAAATCTCTTCGATTGTAAGCTCCTCTAGGCAGGGTCCTCTCCTCCTCATGTGTCACTGACATTTGCAACTTCTATTTATTGTTCAGTGCTGCATAACATGTTGGCGCTATACACTATTGTTAATATTAATATTATTATTAATATTAATAATGTTAATGATAACAACAACAACAACATTATAGGCTCAGTGCACCTAGGCTGTTTCTGAGACATTCTGAAGACTGAAAAGTGAATCTGTCATTACAGAACACAACCTATAATCAATAAAGACCACACAGACAACACAAGCTAGTTTTTATTTTATGTTTTACTTTTATTTTACCTTTTATTTTTTCAAAAACAACTTTTTTTGCATGCCACACATTGCTGTTCCAAGTTGCAATGCATTCTGTCTGGCAAGAAATTTGACTAAAAAATATAAGTGCATACCACAAATGTAGTGCATGCCGTTTTATTTTTTTTTTTTTAGAGTAAATCGACAAACACTACACTGTACAGTCATATGGGCTGGCAATAACAATGAATGCTAACCCATCACATCAACGTATGCATTACGTAGTGCATTGCATTAACACAAAGCAACAGCGAAAACAAGTCCTAAAGGTCTACTTTACAAAAGATTTAGTTTGCTAATACTAGTCTGAATATCAATGTGATGTACAGAAGCTAGTTACAAATCTTTTAAAGCAGACCTAAATAAAAAAATAATAGTTTTTACTTTACATAAAAGGGTAGACATCCCTTTTATTTATGAATACCAGGATACAAACGTCACATTCTGGGAGGCTCCATGTTGCTCCTTCTACGTATGCCCTGATTGGGCATGTGCAGAAGGGGCATATGCCTACACTAAGGGGAAAGCGATGCCTATTTCATGCATGTGCAGTGAGATTGGCACTCATAATTTCCCCCCCTTTTTTACAGCAGGCTATGTCACCCAATCTTGCATCTGCAGAGTGCTAGATAGGGGTGACATTGCCAAAAAATGGAAGAATGCGACTGAAGATGGTGGCACCAGGCGCTTCCAACGCACTGGGATGAAGTATTCCAGGATGGCGCGATACAGGATTGAGGAAATATCCGGGGCGATTGAGGGATCTACAGAAATAAAGGTAAGTAGGATTTTTTTTTACAGTTTAATTCTGCTTTTAGAAACTGTTGAATAGCAAAGCAACTATTCTAGCTTAATCCCACCCCTTTCTGAGCAACAAGGTGCATGGGCTCAGTTCAGCAGCTGGGAATGAAAAAACTGCCTCCTATTTCCTAGGATGGAGTAGCGTGTTTTTTTTGTCACAACACAAAGTGAATCAATAGCACTCCAATATGGGAAAAATCCATGTCCTTGCTTTAAGACACACTTTAGCTCCCACAATAGAATACAATTTACCACAGTTTACTTGTCAGATGAAAATAATATTTACAATCTTATTTCTACTAAAAGCACCACTACATGTTGCATCCACACAGTCACTGGTTGAAAAAATCAAATACACTGGAATTGTGGTACTGACAAACAGCAAAAACCAAATAACAGTAAAAAAGCAATGATGTACACATTATATAAATGTACTGACATGCACATACCAGGTGGAAAATCTGATCAATAAAAGCCTAAGAGGTTAGCATAATGGCATCAGTGTTTTTTCTCCCCAGAAAAACTTTTCAGCTGTGGGAAGCTGTAACCGGGTGGTAAAAAACATGGGCGGGGCAAGACACTGCAAATTTAGTGCCCCCAGTTATTTATGCTATAGATATCCAGTAACCCCTATTATTGTGTCAGTGTTCTACATACCCCCTATACTTTGTTCCAACTTTCTAATGCCAGATATTATGCTCAAACTGCTCAGAGCTGTGTTTTGTAATCCAACTGTTTTGTTTGTGTAATCACTTGTAGTAGTGTAATATTGTGATATGGCGTAACACGTTAGGCTTAGTTCACATTAGCAGTAAAAAACTGGGCAATTGATAACAGACAGTAAGTGCTGGGCTTCCTCACGCCTAGCAGTTCTTCAAACAGCAGTGGTTACTGTGGGAGGAAAGTGAGGGGTAAAAGCAGCAAACGCAACCTTACCGCCACTGTGATTTAATCCCAACTAACTTTCATCCATATTCTATGGATTCCTGTGAAATGTATCCACCCGCAGTGTGATAGCTGTGTAGCTGTACAGTTTGTTTGTCATATTCTGCAGCCTAACAACTCACCAGGGCTGTGGCGTCGGAGACAATATTGGGTACCTGGAGTCAGAGTCGATAAAAATGTGCCGACTCCAACTCCCGATAAATTTAAATTATAGTAAAAAAAAAAAAATACAGCAAGTTTAAATGTCCTATTTCACAAACAATAGTCATAATTAAGTACTTCTCCGACGTAAGAATAAAGCCCAGTGCATAGTTGTATTTCTACTAGTGTGAAGTTCAGCTAAGCTAATATACAACCGGACATTCACATTATTGTAATCAGGAATATGTACATTATGTACAAAAAGTGTTTTTTACTTTATTTCAGATATGTGTTTAACAAGTTCATTTGAATGTAAACAAGTGTAATGATATAGGTGTAGGTGAGTGCTGTGGCCTGATCACGTACGTGTGTTCAGGTGTCACGTCTGCACTCCCCATTAATGCTCCCATCCAGGGCTGAACTTTAACATCATTTTACACACCACATAAAACTAGGAAGTTAGTTAGGTGGCCCCCTGGCCCTAGAGCTTTTCCCACTGCCCTGTCCTCAGCAGAAGATCAGCAAACAAAGATAAAGGGAGCAGCGTCTGCTCAACTTCCTCTATCTGCTAAAAAAGCTTAGAGGAACTTGGAGGAACAGCTTTTTTGGATTTACCTGTAAGTGTTCATGTTTGTTTTAAAACTGCATAGCTGCTTGTGTGTACTATGATGGAAGGCTGTGTGCATGTTTCTGGATAAAACTGCAGGGCTATGTGTATGTTTGTGTATATGGTGCAGGAATGTATGAATGTTTGTGTATAGTGCATATTGTCTGTATGTTTCTGAGTAAAATTTAGGGCTCTCCGTTGTGTGTATAGTATAAATGTTTGTGCATGTTTTTCTGCATAGGACTAAATATGTCTAAGTTTAGTGCAGGGCTATAGCTTATTTGTGTGTAGAGTGCCGTGTTGTATGTATGTTTGCAAAAAAAAAAGTCTGTCACCAAACACGATAAAGTCTGCTGTTTATGAGCACTTTACATTATCAAGTGATGGGAAACATTGTGTGCGCCAATGTATTCTTTAGGATGATGGTGAAAAACAATGTGATGCAAAAATTAGCAGTTTCAGTAGGTCTAACAAAAATGCACCTACAGGAGCATCAAATTTGAAAAGACACTTGCAGAGTTTTCATCCTAAAGTGTTAGAAGTTGTGAATGGGAAAGATATCAATGAAAATATTCCATCAACTTCCGAGATAAAAAAATGTTCAGAAATCTACTGGAGACCAAACACAACTAAAAAGATTCTTTATATCTGACAAAGTTACCATACCAATGACAGCAGAAAAATTCAAAAGCCACAATATTGAAATGGTAGTAAGGAATAGTGTACCACTATCCTTCTATTCACAGCCAGGCTTCTTAGGCCTAAATGGAGAAATGGCTAAAAAAAATTGTGTTTCTCTGGAAAACAGAGAAAGCATAAGGGTATCTTATAACTGAAGGGGCCAAATGTAAAAAGGAAGAACTACGAAAAGGACTGAAGGGACATTTTTGTGTTCAATAAAAAGGATGCATGCACACATCACAATCAGTGAGTAAATTATTTTGCTATTAATGTTAGATTTGTTAATGAAAATAATAAAACAATAACGCAAACCTTGGGAGTAAAGGACACCCAGGCACATCACACCAGTGACGATCTTCAGAAGTTAGTGGAGGATGTTCTAGAAGATTTTGAAATTAAAAAGGAACAGATTCTATGTATTGTGACAGATAATGCTTCTAATATGTTAAGCACAAATGAGAAAATGAATAAAGTAGATGAAGAAAGTGACAGACGGATATTAACCTCCCAACCGCTAACCCCGTACTTTTCCGTGCAAAAAATATTTACAACTATCGATAACCCCGTACTTTTCCGACTATATTAAAATCTCACTTACCTGGTCCCGCTGTGCTCATCCAGCGTCGGGTCTGTGTTCCAGCGTCAGGTCCGTGTTCCAGCGTCGTCCTCCAGCATCGATCTCCCTCTCCAGCGTCGGGTGCCGTCTCCTATACCAGCGGGACCGGTAAGATGCCAGCCGGCATCTTGTGTTCTGCCGGCCGGCATCCTGTGTCCTGCTGATCGTCCCATGTGTTCTCCGTCCAGCATCAGGTGCTTCTAACAAAAAAAAGCCGACCAGCTTCTTGTGCGTGCGTGAGGACGTCGGCGCGTGTGCGGGAAATTCAAATTCAAACTCATTCATTCATTCATTTTGTATTGGATTGAATACAAACTCCTGTATCCAATCCATTACAAAATAATTAAAAATAAATACAAAGTATGTATTTTGAATTGGATTGGATACAGGAGTTTGTATTCAATCCAATACATAATGAGAGTTTGAATTTTGTTCTCATTTTGTATTGGATTGAATACAAAGCCCTGTATCCAATCCAAAATAATAGAAAATATATTTATGTGGTTTTGTCTATAGGTATGTGACGGACACTAGGGAGGTGTTTTAGAAAAATATATTACT